>NC_053434.1:45601571-45926454 GCF_007990345.1 Gossypium hirsutum
TCAAACCAATTAAAAACAAAAAAAAAAAAATACTAAAGCAATCAAACACATAATCGAAACTAGTTATTTATGAACTATTACAATCCAAATTAAAACTTAAGCCCAAATCATCTTCATCATGGCAAAATATACATACCAAACTTTCAAAAATAAACATAACTCCAAGGCTACATACACCAATAAAATAACTCCATGTAAAAAATTTGAGTTCAACTATAATAAAAGCTGAGATAATTGTGGATGAATTTATGACGATCCCCGAGTGACTGATCCAAACTATAAATAGAATTAAACACACACACAGAGTAAGACTTTATAGTTATAAGTTATAGCAAATAAACAACCCAATGAATAATAAGAATAAACTAAATCAAATATAATATCATTATAATTTTAGTTACAAACTTACAATTCATAAATAATATATATACTTCATACACCTAGCCGAATGCTTATTAGGTAGATTAACAAAATATATTAACTTCTAAAGCCAAAATTCATATATAACTAAGTACACTTTACACACATACACAAGCTATAATCAAAATACAACATCGTATACATATACTAATTATATGGCCGAATATACATGATCATATATACACAATTCAAGAATCAATTCAATAATATTCATATTATTTATTCACAAGTTCGAATACACTTACCATATTCATATTCATTCTCCTTAATTCATACATATTTGCAAAATGTCAAATAATTTACTTAACTTATTTCAAGTAGTAATAAACTAATCATACCTATCATTTTACATTATACACATCGATAAACTATCGTTGCCCAATGAACCATTCAGAATTGGATAAAACACTGATAATGAATAATATCATACAATGCCAACGTCCCAAACGTGGTCTTACATGTAATCACAATCGATGCCACTGTCCCAGACAGGGTCTTACTCGTACACATAATCGGAGTCACATATCGATGCCAACGTATAAAACGTTTCTACTCACACACATATATCGATGCCATGGTCTTGCTCGTACATCACATATCGAATCCTATGTCATGACATATACCTAGCATTCCTAAGGTTCATATGGGGCTTTCGGACGTCGTAACTGGTCGAAACGAATCATAAACATTCTGTCAAACTTATTCACATTTGGCTATTACATAAATATATTACATATTTCAATTCAGCATATACAATTCACATTAAATAAAATTAAGTACGTCAATTTTCTTATAAACTTACCTCGAACGATGAAAAATAGAACGGAACGACTATCGACAATTAGTTTCCCCCGATCCAAATCCGATTTCTTTGGTTCTTGATCTAAACATATTCAAATTAAACTCATTCAAACATATTTCATTCAATTTAGTCCAAAAACACATAATTATCAAATTACCATTTACCCTAACATTTACACTTTTACAATTAGTCCTTATACACAAAACACAAAATATACAAAATTCAATATACCCATGTTAGGCTGAATGTTCCTAGTGTTCATATAAGTCCATAATTTCATTTATTTCACATTTTAGTCCCTAAATTTATTGTTTTTCAATTAGTCCTAATACTCAAAATCATCAAAAATTGCAAACAAAACGGTTAATCTATCACATATCTTTTATTTCTACCATCAAACAACAAAAATCACAAGCTTTCAACAAGGCATAACTTAAAATATTCACCAAAATAGAAATTCAAGCATGGTCTTTAGATAACTTAGCAGCGATCTCAAAAATGTAAAAGTATCAAAAACCGAGCTAGTACATACCTTGATGAGCTTGAGTATGGCCAAATAAAGAAAACCTTATTTTTCTTTTTTAGGTTCGGTCATGAAAGAAATATGAGCACTGGTTAAATTATGTTATGAGCACTTGATTTAAATTATGTTTTATAACATATATTAACATATATTAATACATATTAACCTTATTTATAATATAAAACCATTATAATCTTGGCCATTGCCATCCACTCTAATTGTAAATGGCTTAATTGCATTATAAATGCCTCACATTACAAAGACAACAACAATTAAGCACTTTCACATTTAACCACCAAATTTCATTTACGCGATTAATCCTTTTATTTAATCAAGCACTTAAATGAAAAAATTAATCACGAAATTTTCATAGATATAAATTCACACATAATAAACACAGAAAATAATTTAAAATGTTTTTTGACTCAAATTCATGTCTCAAAACCACCATTCCAACTAGGCTCAAATCAGGCTATTACAACAATTACACTAAGAACACAACACACAATCAACTGTGTTTAGAGCTTGTATACATGTATTAAAATAAGCATAAATCGAATGAAATAATGACATAGACAATCTAGATCATGGGCATTAAAGTTGATAAAACATTCACCCAAATATCTCCAACCTAGAAAAGATTTAGCATATGGGTGAAAAAGTTAATATCAAAATAAAATCATTCATCAACATTCCAAATAAGCTCGAACCACAGAAATTAAGAAAATAAAAGCAAAATGCAGGATTATCGCCATACTCCAGTTTCTCTTTGATCTCTAGATTGTACGTGAATTCAAGATAGCTCCTCTCCCCCTTCTTTACTTTGTATCTCTCTATTAAGATGCTAACCTTTTTCTCTAGAATTCTCCAAGAGAGAAAAATAGCTACCACCAGTTTCTTCCCATACCAGTTCTCCCCTTTTTTCTTCTTCCTCTCATTCTTTTATTAGGTAGATTCGTCCTCTTAGCACAGATTTGTTTCTCCTCTTTTTAGGGTGGTTTTCTGGTACATGTCCAACTAGCTGAGACTGACATGGATAGAGTGTTGAGTCATCTTCCGGAATTACATGGCAATGTGTGACATCAATCTACATTTGCCATGGCAATGTTTTACTTCCCTTCTTTTCTTTTACTTCCTTTTCATCCTCTTCTTCTACCTGCACCTATGTCCAACCCCAACCGCAACTTTTCCATCCCCCAGTATAAAAGTAACAATGAAACCATTATTGCGCAATCCAAGCTTGGTTATACAACGTTCCAAAATTATCCTAAAAATGTAGATGTATACTTAATTACAAATAATTACTTCCATCTAGAGCCTAAAATACAACTCTTTTCAATAGTTATCATACCCTAAACCTGAATTATTACTTGTCCTCAAGCGAATAATGCATGAATGGGCATTAATGCAAGCAATTTCCAAAACAATCAGTCACTAATTATATTGCCAAATCATAATGAGCATACTATGTACCTCTATTCTCAGCAATATTTATAGAAACAAAGAAAAAATTCTTATAGTCTTGTAAATATATCTAGCAAATGAAATGCAGAACATGTTTCCTAAAGATACAAGTTTCTAAATATTTAAGTAATTAAAACTATAGCAGATTCTTCTAAATATACCTAGGTTTTCACTCTCCTAACCTCAGATTCTTGTTAGACATTTATCCAATTTCCAACACAAAATTTTCTAAGGAATTCATATTGTCACATGATTTATACTTGAGAACCTTAACGGAGCATACACTAGACTGCCATGTATTATATCATGTCACAATTGAATATAAATCACTCATGAACCAAAAGCTTTTAACTAAAAAGATGGATGGAGCAAACAACTACCTTCTTAGCAATTTAGCATGAAAATTCAGTGGAGTGTCCTAAAATATATACTTTTTTTAGGCAAACACTCATATCTAAACTCATTTTTTGGTCAACAATGTAATGGAGCAAACAAATATTACTGACCTACTCAATAGATTCAAACACTGGAGTATTCATATTATTACCATGACATAAATTATACACTATTACTGTATTGAATTTAAGTTAAAAAGCCCTAAATTTATTCAAAGACTGCAACTATAGCCCAATTGCATTATATTCAATTATTCTACTTTTAGAAATTAATTTTCAACAACTATCCTATGCTAAACATGCTTAAACAACTATCACAATATTTCTAAGTTTACAAGAAGAGTTATTATCTCATTGAACATCATTGATAACCATATATTCACATAATCAAGTAATGAATGGCAATTGACTGTTATGGAAAATGCACTATATGAACAATTAACAATGCAATGTATATGCACAATACACCCGCAAACCAAAGGGATGCATTGTCCTCAATGCATGAACATGACAAAGTTAAATGAATAAAAGCTACATGAATGCAATTAACAGATATGAGCTAAAATGAATGAAAATTATCAAAATCAAAATTTGGATTGGAAGAATGTTACTTTACTTGGGCTGTGCAGATTTCCTTGCATCTCATTGTAACGTCACTGCCTGTCCTGGTCACCACTATCAGCTTCAACAATGTTATCAATAGCCTTCTTGAATATTTTTCTTTTAAGTTGGTTGATGGGCACTTTTCCTCATCATTTTCAGTATCTAACGTTGTGAGTTCATCTGTAACACCCTAACCCGTATCCGTCTCCGAAATTAGGTCATAAGGGCATTACAAAATAAAACACAATTTCGAACAATTGAACAAACATTTAAATAATCACAAGAATATGTTTCATAAAATTCATTAAGATTTAAAACGTAAGCTAACGCAACTTTTAATTTGAATATTTCATATTATGATAAAAATTAGGCATAACATTCACAGGTAACTATATTAAATATAAGCATCAAAAATTCTATAAATATGCATTAACATGGAAATTTTATGAATGACAATATTTACATATAATACATTAATAGCAAGCATTGATAATAAGTCAACTTACTTCATCCTTGGTCTGACTGGCTATCATATATGTTATATGCATTCATTATTTACACTTATTAACAAGTTCATATAACATTAGCATATAAGTATTAGACATACATAATTAGTAAACATCTCTCGTGCCAAGTTCATGAAAACTTAATTAACATGTAAGGCCAAATGCATGTAGCAGTACCAACTTATTGTATAAATGAGCATTACAATTGTGACATGCATATGCTTTTCTCTTACTAATATTTATAATTTATATTAATCCAATGTCATTCATAATAAGCTACATGACCGAATGTACATATAATCAAGACAAGACTATTATATTATAATTACGTCCTATATAATATTCAATTTAAAACCTAGCATACATGTATTTATGTAACATAATCATCTTATGCTCATGCAAGGTACGCATTTACCCAAAAAGCCTAGGCCACACTTGATATTAAAGTATCCAAATATATCAAATGGTTGACAGCTTAAATCATGAACCACATGCAATATTTATCATTATTAATTAAGCTAATAAAATTAGAATATAAACACCTAACATTAAAGCAATGTCACATCTTATATTTCCATCACATGATAATGAACATACCATACATACATTTTATCTATACTCATTCAAAGCCGAACCTTGCTGCCTAAAATCATATATGCACCTAAACTTCCATCATAAATTATCAATAGATAGACTCATTAAACATTTGACTAAGAATTTGCATAGCCTATTTAGCATAATATGCAAGCCATTATCAAAACATATAGTGCTCATCACATACATTGTACATTCAAGGCACACCACTTAGTAACCAAGATTAATATAAGTCTTACCTATCATAACTGATCACTAAATAATAATTAGCCATTTGCATGGCTTATATACATAACCAACTTTCAACATTTCAAAATAAAAGCCAGCCTATACATGCCATAATACGGGTTAACTATTTAAATACCGAGGCTATTGATAGTGTGATGACTTTGCTGACGATCCCGAGCTTGTAACTTGAATCCAAAATCTATAAAACAAAGAATCATATACACAAAATAAGCTAACATAGCTAGTAAGTTTAAAGTAAATAAACAATTCCAAAATATAATCAATTCATTCAATTTAAGTCATACTATATTAATAATGCCATCTTTAGCTTTGAACTTACAAATAAAATGGATAATAGCATTTTCTTGCATAAGACTAACATAGTCGAATGGTATGACATCATAACAACCAAATGTAAAATCAACTTTCTAGATTAGATTATCACTACAGGATCCAACACATATATAGATATCTATTCGCATAACCACAAGAATCCAACTATTATATCATGTGCCTTTACTACTAGTATGAACGAATATATGTATAATTATATATATTGATATCCAAAATTTATTTCATAATATCATAACATTCGTTCGAATCAAATGCACTTGTTCATTTCACATAAATTTGTCTTTTGCATCACCTAAAACTTGTCAAATTTCAAGTCTCACACATACCTTAATATCAGTAGCTAACAATCTAAATCATACCTGGCTTTTAACTCATTTACACATTCAATCGCAATTTACCTTTTCCCGATGAACCATTCGGAATTGGATAGGACACTTGGATAATTACAAAGATCGTACAATGCCAACGTCCCAGACGTGGTCTTACATGTAGCCTCAAAACGATGCCACTGTCCCAGACAGGGTCTTACTCGTAAACACATATCAGAATCACAATTTGATGCCATAGGATTACTCGTTCACATATACCAAAATGCTATGTCATGACATATGTATCCTAGCTATTCCTAAGGTTCATATGGGACTTTCAGATGTCACAACTTGATCGTAACGAATTTAGAAACGTAGAAACCAAGCTTTTTCATATTCGGCTATTATCAAATCTAAGTTCTAACATTTCATAACCGCATGTATATTTAATATTTAGCTACAATTGAACATGTCTATTTGCTTATAAACTTACCTCAGACGTCGTAAAATGGGACGGGGCTGCTAGTCGACAACTTTCATTTTCCCCAGTCCAAATTCGATTTCTTTATTTCTTAAACTAAACATATTTAAATTAAGCTCATTCAAACATATTTCATTCAATTTAATCCAAAAACACATAAATAGGCAAATTACCATTTTACCCCTGACATTTATAATTTTTACAATTTAGTCCCTATTGCACAAAACACAAAATATGCAAAATTTCAGGGTACCCATGTTTGGCCGAATATTCCTAGTGTTCATAAAATAACATAGATTTCATTTATTTCACATTTTAGTCCCTCAATTATTACTTTTGCAATTATGTCCTAATTACTCAAAATCATCAAAAACTCCAATACCAAATATGTTAATCTAAAACATATCTTTTATTTTTCATCATCAAACAAAAACATCACAAGCTATCAACATTGGTACAACTCAAAATATTCATCAAAATCAAAAATTAAAGCTTGGGTTTTGAAGTACTCGAAGCAACGATCTCAAAAACGTAGAAATTATAAAAAACCGACAAAGAACGAACCTTGAATTTAGCTTGCAAGATGGTTGAACCCTAGTTCTTTTTATTTTCTTTGGTTATTTTGATATTTTGCTAGTAGAAAGTATGAACACATTATGATTTGTCTTATTATTTTATAATATACTTTATATTATAATATTTTATTACAAAAGTTACTATTTTACCCTTACTTATTATTATGTATAAATTACTTACTAATGCTCGAATGTGTCCATGCAAGTATGTAAAGGTATATTTGCATTATAGGTGCTTCCTTTAATAAAGGCAATAGCAATTAAGTACTTTCACATTTAACCACTAAATTTTTATCTTACGCAATTAAGTCCTTTAATTTAATCGAACACCTAAACGACCAAATTAAATCACAAAAATTTCACAGATATAAATTCACACAAAATAAACACAGAAAAAAATTTAAATATTTTCTGACTCAGATTCATGGTCTCGAACCACTGTTCCAATTAGGGTCTAAATTGGGCTGTTACATCATCAATCAGTTGATGAATTGCACATTCTTGGGTAGTCATAAGGGCCATGGATTGTGGTGCAAGTACAGTACTGAGTGGTATCCATTCCATCATTATCATATTCAATATGGACAAATTTTTCCCTAACTTCATCTCTCTCTAGTTCTTTATTTGTATGTGGGAGCAACAATAGATTCTTCATCTTCTACTTCAAGATTCAATAGTAGTTCCTTAGGAAAAATATGAAATTGTGGCATTGAGCATGAGAAATTCTTTTGCAGGGATTTACAAATGGAAATATCATGTTACAGACATATTCCCAAAGATGGCCATCTCCTCTTGAGCTTTGCCAAAGTCAGTGACAAGCATTTTCTGAAGTTTTTCTAACTCACAGAATTGTTGTTTCAGACCCTCTATAGCTTCAATCGTTCTCTACTCAAAATTAGTGTAAGAAGTCAAGGGGACTGCAAAAGTAGTACTAGGAGTAGAAGATGGAGGTGTGCCAGTTTGCCTTGGCCTTTCCTCGCCAATTGATTTCTGTATAATGTGCTTTGTAATAGGCCCTTTGTTTGGAAGGTGGTCTTCATTTGGTGAGAGGGGAACCTTGACTCTTTGGCAAAGTGCAATAATCAGTGAGGGGAAATTTAAGGTGCCAATATTATTTTGGGCACAACGATGAATCTCACAAAGATAATGTTTCCAACATAAATCTTTCAACCCACCGTTACGAAATAGAGAAGAAATAATTGATCCTTTGAGATTGTAGCATTATGTGTAGAAGGAATGAGACGGGTTTTCAAGAAATGGTACAAAATCTTGCATTGATGCTTCAATAAGAATCTATCAACGATGTAACAATCATTTCTTGAAATTGACCATTGTGTACCTTCCATACAAACATCAGTGAGAAACTGGGTTAAGCACTCTAGGGACATTACCTTCAAAAAGTCAGCATGCTTGTCAGGACCTTCCGACAATCCATAGTAGGCATTGATGGGGTCCTTATTAAATAAAACTGATACATGTATATAAATGCATTGTTAGGAGAAGTAATGTGGGCATAAAACTCTTTCACTACCTTTAGGAAGACATCGTCAGGATGGAGATAGAAGATTCCCCATCCATGCTTTTCGACAACTGATGAGATGGCCTTTGTATACCTCATGAAGGGAGCATCCTAAAAAAGGAATCCATTTTCCATGCAGACTGGTCTTTTGGAAATATTTTTATGGTATTTATCTTCAGCAAGTTTACTGAAAAAGGTGCACAGAGAGGCAGTGTTCGAAGCAGAAGCTATTTGGAAAGCCGATGAAGAAAATATAGGAAGCTTGAAAATAAAAAGGCTAGATTTTACTGCGGTCATGACTAAAACAGAGAGTAAAAGCAAGTAACAAAACAGGATGAAAATGAGGGAAGAAACTGAACCGACTAGGTTAAAACATGAGAGAGGAGAAATTGTGACATGTTTAGTAAGAGTGGTTTTAATCATGGTCTGACAAGGCAAACAATTTGGCATTTAGCAGGAAAAGAATATGTATTTAGCGTAAATTTGTGAAAATTAAAGGAATTGGGCTAATGGCTTCAATTTGTATGTACTTTAGCCTAAAAAGAAACCTATAACAAGAGAAAATGAATAATTAAATAAATTTATTGGGTAATAAATAAGAAAAAATAAAATAAAATAAACGAAGAAAATTTCTACAAGTGAACAATATTAAGTATTTTGAAGAGAAATAATCTTTTGTCGCGCATTATAAGAGCTCCAAAATAATGTTTTAGGCATTGACCATTGACTTTAAAAGTGGATCTTATATTTCCATCTTTAAACGTCAATAGCTCCATAAGGGTATATACACTCGACTTCAAGTGGTCCAGACCATCTCGACTTTAATTTGCTAGGAAATAGCTTAAGTCTGGAATTGAAGAGCAAGACTTGTTGTCCAAATACAAATTGTCGAGGCAAATTTTCTTATAATGCCATCGCTTTGTCTTTTCTTTTACTATCTGGCATTTTCAAAAGCTTGAACTTGAAATTCATCCATCTCATTAAGCTCTAGTAAGCGATAAGTTGCAGCAGCACCCCAGTCCATGTTTAGTTTCTTGATTGCCCAAAATGTTTTGTGTTCTAGCTAAACTGGAAAATGATGTAACTGCTCATTTTAGGGTCAAATCAAAACAGTGGTTTCGGGACCACAAATTTGAAGTATAAATATTTATTTTTATTATTTCTTTATGGTCCAAATTATGATTGAATGATTGTGTGAAAATTTTGTTAAGAAATTTTATCGATAGAGTGTCCAATTTGACTAATAGGACTAAATTGCAATAGGTGCAAAATGTGTGTTCTAGAAGCTAGAGGTGTCTAATTGCTATTAAATTCTAAATTCGAGGTCCTAAAATGGTAATTATACCATTATACTTTAAGTTGGACAAAAATGGACATGGTTAGGTGAAATTTCAAAGTTTGGCATTAAGGGTATTTTGGTCATTTGGTTAATAAAGACCAAATTAACTAATAAAAAGATGCCATCTGCTCCAATTTATTCCCCATTAGCCGAATTTCTCAAGCAACCATAGCTAGGGTTTTTGGCCAAGCTTCCAAGATCGATTGTAAGTCCGTCCTTGTCCCATTTTTAATTATTTTTACATTTTTTGTGAATGTTGTAACTTGATTTAACTATTCTAAGGACTAATTTGAAAGAAAATCAAAGTCTAAAATTTTACCCATGTTGAATATTTGTGTATTCTGATGGTTAATGGTAGAAATGTATGTTTGGTGTTAGATATACAACATTTACCAAGTTATTTTGATGAAAATGTCAAATAGGGACCTATTTGTAAAGTTATAAAATTCGTGAATAAATGTGAATAAATGAAAAGTGTAGGCTGTTATGAGGAAGGAATGGGTTCAACTAGGCTTGGGTGTGATGAAATTGAATGAAAATCATTTTACGATCCTAGAGACTAAAATGTCAAAAGTTGAAAAGTTAGGGGAAAAAATGTAATTTTTTCCATAAGGTGTTTTTGGGATTAAATTAAATAATGTGATGATTGAATAAGTTAAATTTGGTATTATAGATCAAGAAAGAAGAGGTTCTGACCTAGATCGAGGAAAGAGCAAGGTTGTGGACTAAGCCGAACTATTAGCCATTTTGTATTGAGGTAAGTTCGTATGTTAAAAATAAGCTTTAGAATAATTTTAAAACTAAGCTTTAGAATAACTGTACTTAAATGCTTTAATATTGCAAGAATTGTAAGTTTGATTATGTGAATCAGTATAATTCTACGAATGAGTTCAATGACGATTCGGCAAGTCAGAAGTCTCGTTGAACCTTAGGAATAGACTAGGATACAAGTGACATGTCACTAGGGTCATTATGTGTTATGTGATGATGTGATTTGGGTGCTGGTCTTGTAGGTCCTACAGGTGGCTGAGTATACCGACATATGTTGCGGATACTTGACAGCTTGTGTGAGCATGTAACACCCCTTACCCGAGTCTGAGGCCGGGACGGGGTACGAGGCATTACACGAATTAAAGATAAGCACACAAGCATATCTGAATCATAAAAACTCGATCAAATTTAAAACTATTCAATAATTGTCTAAAAGACCTTGATATGTGCCTACAGGGCCCAAAACACGCTTTGTAAATGATACGGGATAGTATGAACATTTTTGGAAATTTTGAAAAGTACCACTTGAAATAGGGGCGCACGCCCGTGTGGCCATTTTGACCTAGCCGTGCCGAAAGCCCGTATGGTTCACACGGCCTAAGCACAAGGGGACACGCTCGTGTCCTTAACCCGTGTGCATTTAATTCCAAAATTGAACCTACAGGGGTTTTCACATGGCTGGGCACACTCCCGTGTCTATATCCCGTGTCCCTCACACAGCCATGACACACCCATGTCACAGTACGTGTGTAAAAATCTTGACATTCTATTTCTGACGTCAGCAACAATTTAGGGGCACACGCCCGTGGCCAGAGGTCGTGTTCTCTACATGGTTGAGATACAAGACCGTGTCTCTGCCCATGTGTTTACTACCATGCATACTGACTTACAAATTCAAGGTGCAGGGCACACACGGCCGGATAACACGCCTATGGGGCTGACCGTGTGTGGCACACGGCCTAGACACACGCCCGTGCGTCTACCCATGTGGACAAAAATAAGGCTATCTACCAAGCCTTTTTGCCCCCCTTACTTGCACTAACTTATACCACATCATTATTACCAATTCCATACATCAACATAAGGCCAATTTAACCACAACATGATAATTAAAAACAACCCTCATTACACTATAACAATCCAAGCATGCATTTATTCATTCATGCAATTTTCCCATCCATGAACATCATCAATTGCATATCATAGATAAATATTAGCCATAATTTTTGGCCTTATACAAAAAAAATGGTTTCATCCCAAGCTAACACATTCGGCCAAAAAACAAAGACACAGAACTTAAAAGACAAAATCTTATACATGCCATATTAAAAATAAAAGAACTAACTATACCAAGCTTCAAATGATAGTGTGAACGAGACCTCCACCGGTATCTGATCCATGGGTTAATTTGGCGGCACTATAAGGAAAAGTGGTAAGCATAAAGCTTATTAAGTCGCATGTAAATAATGAAATAACTACAAGTTACCATAAGGGATCATACTCCCAATATAATTAAATTTGCACGCGAAAGTGAGGATTCATAAATATTAATTGTTAATATTCATCTCTCACCAAGCATACACCATTGATTGAATTCACATTTCATACTTCATGTAAAATACACAGATGGTCATAAGCTCGTATTTTGAAATTCTCATTTAGGAACATGTACCTCTCACCACATGGTCATAAATTCTCACTTACACACATATTCATATTTAAAAAAAATGCACTCAAACATACCTTCCACAAATTTAAGTAAATCTATTTATCACATTCACTTAGTCAAATAAGTTAGACACATAATATCATGTCAATGTCAAACGAACATGGATGAGTTTATAACGAGGTAAACTTTCGTTTCTTTTCACTTTTCTATATTTCTCCACTTATGTCTATTTCATTTTACACTTGATCTCACAAATATCATCACGTCACCAAGATCAATTTAAGTACACCAATATATCCACCAAATTATGCGAACTTACTTAACACATTTTTACACTGTCGATGGTAGCTCGGTTGGAAAACACTTCTGTCTCAACAGAACTATTTCATCGAGATCGGAAGGCATCACACTATCACAGGTAGTAATATGACATGTATAGCTTAACTCTTACACATACTAGGTAAGTCCGAGAGCCGACTAAACCATAGCTCTGATACCACTAAATGTAACACCCCTTACCCATGTTCGACGCCAGAAGAGGGTACGAGGCATTAAACGAGTTTCCATACATGCCAAAGACTTAAAATACTTTAAAACCTTTATATATCGATCAATAGTTTGATAGTGTGATTTAACCTCGAGCGACCTCCAACTCGAGCTAACATCTTCGACACTATAGGAAAAAGGAAAGGGAGTAAGCATTATTGCTTAGTAAGTAAGTATGTACATATTAATAAACAATACATTATCATACTTTAAAAAAAGTCACAATATGTTCCCGGAATATTACCATCACAAACACACATACTTTAACTATTACAATCATAAACAAGTTCAAAATAAGCTGTCTAGCAGAGTACCAGAAACAAAATTATTTATTTATGGAACTACAGAACTCCAAATTACAAACCGTTAATTTTCCATGAAACTAAATTCACATATATTCTTACCATAAAATTTTCAGAATTTTTGTTCTAGCCAATTAGTACAGTTTATTCATTGAAGTTACCCCTGTTTCACTGCTCAACTGTTCTAACCACTCTTCACTACGAATCAATTTTTTCCTCGTACAGAATTCAAAGGATGTTCTAGTTTATTTCATTAGAAACTAGACTCATTAAGTATTTCAAGCATATAAATTATATCCCCTAAATATTTGTGTACAATTTTCAATGATTTTTCCAAGTCAAAATAGGGGATCACGTAGTCATTCTAAACCAGTCTCTCAAAAACTTAAATATCTCATAATATAGAATTCATTTGCTTGCTCTGTTTCTATTATATGAAAATAGACTCATTAAGATCTAATTTGATATCACATCCAGTCTCTGATTTAATTTCTACTATTTTTGGTAAATTTTTAGATTCACGTCAATGCAACTATCCAGAACAGTTTTATTGTCAATTTTGATCTTTCACACTTCAATTGTATTCATCACTTTCTCATAACAATCTTTCCAATTTCCAATCACATATCGAGCATATTGCTCATAATTTACACACATATTTACTTACACTTATCATCACAAAGTCATTCACAATTTCATTTAATCAATTTCCCCAGTTGAACGCTTAGGAATAATAATAGATACGTGATGGTATAGCACACAGCCCACCTTTAAAATCGAAGCTCTCTTGTACACATAATGGCCTTCACTTAGCACCACTCATGTGCCTAGCTCGATTGTACACATAATTTTGGCTCTCTTGTACACATGGTGAACACTTAGTACCACCCATGTGACCTAGCCAGTTTATCTCGAAGCTCTCTTGTCTACATGGTGCCTTTCACCTGGAACCACGCATGCGATCTAGCTACATATATCCCGTAGCTCTCTTGTACACATGATGTGCACTCAGCACCATACATGTGACCTAGCTACATACCATCTATATCATCCAATCTTTCTGAAGGTTCAACCGAGATTTCTCTCTCTTTCTAATACTTGATTCCATACTTCCAATAGTCAATTATGATTCAAAAATCAGCTACAATACATAAAATATGCTAAAATACAAAAACATAATAAAGATAATGTATTATTTACATACAAACTTACATACTTTCTCATTTCCATGTCGAATTAATTTGAACATTTAAATCATCATAATTATACTTACTTTCAACACCTCGGCAATCATAGTAAATATATCAATTTTACATTGAAACATGCATAAATTAATTCTTATTATACATATGAACTTACCTCGATACTAAAATGGCCATTTTACCAACTTTCCCGATTTTCGATTTTTCTCCCATTCTAGATTCAAATCTCGTTTTTCGGGATCAAAAACATCATATTTTACTTATTTGGTTTATGTACTATTCAAAACAGCCCTTAACTCAAACTTTGGCAAAATTACAATTTTGCCCCTAAACTTTTGCATATTTACACTTTTGCCCGTAGGTTCGGGAATTAAACTTCATCCCTTATTCTTATGTTTTATGACATGATGATTATTTTTCCTTCAATGGAAACATCAAATTCTCACTCTAACACATAGTTATGAACAATAACAACTTTTACCGATTAAGCCGTTTTACTCATTTTTGCTTAAAACCGCTTAGCCAAAGTTGTTTAACATAATTTCAGCCTTCATATTCTACCATAAAACATCAAAATAAACACATTTCACCTATGGGTATTTTTCCAAATATGAACCCTAGCTTAAATTATTGCTAGAATAAGCTTAATCAAGTTACCGGGATTCCAAAATCGTAAAGAACTTGAAAAATGAGGCTAGAACGGACTTACTATTGAGCTTGGAAAGCTTGAAAACCCTAGCCATGGCTTCCCCCATGCTAATTTCGGCCTCCATGAAAAAGATGAGTCAATTTTGGCTTTATTTTCCATTTTTATTTCTTTTAATTACCAAATGACTAAAATGCCCTTAAGGCCTTTCTTTAAAATTTGTCCTATTCATGCCCATTTTTGACCAAACGAATATAATGGTCTAATTACCATTTAAGGGCCTCCTCTTTAAACCCCCATTTCAATCAAGTACTTATGAATTAGAACACATATTTTCTAACTTTTGTAATTTAGTCCTAAAAGTCTAATTAAGCACTTTATCAGTAAAATTACTTAACGATATTTTTACACAATATTTTAATCAATTAATAAACCTTAAAACTTAATCAGAATAAAATTTTTGGCTTCGAATTCATGGTTCTAAAACCATCGTTCCGTTTAGGCCCTAAATCAGACTGTTACAGCAACTTCTGCAAATAAGCCCTAATAGGCAAATTAAACATGCAATCTATAAAATTTATTATCAATACTCTAACACATGCATCTAATCACTCGGTAAATCATAAAAATTAATTGAAATAAACTTTTCTATCTCAGATTTGTGGTTTCACAACCACTATTCCATTTAGGCCCTATTTCGAGATGTTACATTTCTCCCTCCCTTTAGGGATTTTCGTCCCAAAAATCTTTCCGGTAAAAAGATTCAATATCTTTTCTCAAAATTTCTTAAACATCTCCAAACAAATTTTCTTCAAAGAAGTACTTTCAATATCACCCCACTATCAAATTGAAATCCAATATAACTAAGTTTCAACTCGGTATGACCTCTATATTAATCGAAAACTATTTCCAATTCTCACACTTGCTTTCACTTTTTTTTAACCAAAAACTCTGCATTCAGCTATTAATACAGCTCAATCATTATTCTTCTGTCTAATTTTATCATTACTAAATCCACATTATCTCATTCACAATCAAAATTTGTAACACCCCGAACCCGATACCGTCGCCGGAGTCGAACACGAGGTGTTAACAGACTTCAAACCACTTATTCGACATTTCCTAGACAAGCTGCCGATCTGCGTACTAGTCGCTTTAAAAATCATATCTTGAGTTTCACAACTCGAAAATCAGTTTCGTGATTTTTCCCTGAAACTAGACTCATATAACCATCTCTATAATTTTTTCTAGAATTTTTGGTCGGGCCAATTAGTACAGTTTATTAGTCAAAGTCTCCCATGATACAGGAATCGACTACACTGACCCTTGCGCATTACGAATTGGATATCTCCCTGCACAGAGCTTCAATACTGATGTCGTTTGTTTCTATAGAAACTAGACTCAGAGAGAAATCTGTACATATATGGAATGACTCCTCATTATCTCTGGTTAATTTATAATAAATCTCCAAAGTCGGAACAGGGAATCCAGAAACCGTTCTGGCCCTGTCTCACGAGAACCTGAATATCTCTTAACATACTGTCCATATGATCTTTTCGTTACTTCTATATGAAAATAGACCCATCGAGCTTCGAATACATAATTTATTCATCAATTAATTCCACTCCTACTATTTTTAGTGATTTTTCGATCTCACGTCACTGCTGCTGCCAGCATCTGTTACGGAAGCAACTATGCCTATTTCATGATTTCTCCTTGATCTAACTAGTAATTCATCATACATATCACCAATTATGATCATGACTAGCCATGCCAAAGGCTAATCATTGTCAAACTGCCCCCTACTACACTATTGCCATATCATGAATTTTAACACCAAAATAATCAACCATGACGTATGGCATAAAAAGGTCGAATTATCAAGATTTGCGACCTAACGTTATGAATCCAAACCCAACCGAACATTTATGCCATTTTCGCATGGCTAAAAGATTACATACCAAAGTTCAAACACAACATAATAGCCTATACATGCCGAAATGTTCTCCTAAGCCAACTAAGAAGAAAGTACCAAAACTTGCTATCCGGTGTGATGACTTCGATGACGGCCCGACCACGCAAAAAGAGACGAGTCCAAGAAACCTAGAATAGGTGACAAGGAAACACCGAGTGAGTTTATAACTCAGTAAGTCATAAGCAATGCACTACCATCCATTAATAACATTATCACAATAGGAGATAAAATGGAACGAGGCTAGTTACTCCATCCATACCGAACCATGCCATGGTTCCTCAGACCTATCGGTTCAATCTCATACCAAATCATGCATTCACATTCCGTATACTCATCAATAGGATATTTGAGGCATTTTCATACATCATTTTATTTTCGTTACAATCATACAACTAAACGGCCTTTCACCTATTCCACGATAAATCTTATGTACGTGACTTCAAGTATATTTGTCACATAGGTTCAAACTTACCAAGCTCAACTCCAAATATAGACATAGCACCTATTAGCCATGAACTCAAGGTACTTACCCGATCCGCTGTCCGTGATCGACTCAATAACGTCGCACACTTAGTGTCCATAATGTTTCAAAAATATATAATAAGTCCGCACACTCAGTGCTATATAATCAACTCGCACACTTAGTGCTATATAATCAAACTCGCACACTTAGTGCTACATAATCAAGCTCGCACACTTAGTGCTACATAGTCAAACTCGCACACTTAGTGCTACATAGTCAATTCGCACACTTAGTGCTGCACAATTTAAACCCGCACACTTAGCGCCAATCTCATGGTCATAAATGTTTATACCCGCACATTTAGTGCCGAGATCAACAACTCAATACATCTCACCTCTTTTCTTTTCATTCAACACTTTCATCATCACATACGTACATGCATATATATATTTATTCATTCCATTCAGCAACATTACATAAACGTTATGACCATTTGAATTAATACCAACTATATGCTTAATGACTTACTTGGTGTTGGGTAAGACGGTTCCAATTCGGCTACTCGATGATCTTTTCTTTGCCTTTGCTTGATTCTCCTCCTTTAACTCCTTGAGCTTAATCAATAAATCAACTAGTTTAGCCATCTTGCTAAACATTCATAATTCAATTACACATGCATATGTATGTTTGTATATTCGGCAACCATCCTCACTAATTACCCATTTAGTCGATTATACACATAATTAAAGGTAACATCCCGAATGGGCATACTTGTGTATATATACATATATATGTATATATATATATACTTCGGAATGGGCATCACAATTAGATTTAACACCACCTTCATTCTCAATTAGATGGCCGAATGTATGTATACATGTACAATGTCAACTATAACATCATTTAAACACCTAATTTCATCTCATGAACACTTAATCGAATTTTCCTAATCTAGCATATTTTCACATCTATTTGTAACATCATGTAAATCCACATATAATTACATTTCTTAAGTTCCACATCTTAATGCCCATTATAGCCACTCCCATAGTCTAAATCTAGCAATCGGCAACACCCACCTTTCCACTATGTTAGCTGAATACTCATTCTCTTCCTAGTCCTAAATTCGGCACCTCCAACAAAATAGCTTAACAATTTCAACTTTCATGCTAACATAACAAGCAAATTAACACATCCATATAACTAGCATGCTAATAGCATCAAGGTATCAACTAAATTTTTTTAAGCTCCTTAGCCGAATCCTAACTCTCCAACAACCCCAAATCCAACCATGGGATAGATAGAATTTAGACTCATCACCCAAAGGTTGTGTAAACTTCCAAAAATATCATTGAACATACCTTGATCTAAAGGACCACCTTGGCCAAATCTTGCTTCCTCTTCTTCCTCTAGTTTCGACAATTGCAAAAGAAAGAAAACATGAACACTCCTTCTTCCCTCCTTATTAAGCATTCAAACTCCCTCATTTTCATGCCACAACATCAAACACTCCTCCTAGATACAAGCAATGGCCGAACTCTTTCCAAGTTTTTCTCCCCTTCTTTTTCTTGGATTTTCTGCTAGGAGATGGCAAGTATGACACCCATTTTTTTTTGTTCACTTTCCTATTATTATCCCCATCATTTGTTAACCAAAAGAAAACATATTAAATTAGAATGAGTGGAGCATCATCACTCCTTGGCCAGCCACCATGTATTTTATGGGCAATTTGACATGCAAAGCCATGCTTCCTCACCCTATTATTAATTACTCCTTATAATTCATCTATCATCTTTTCTAACTTCGTCAACTAGGTCCTTTTTGAATTAATTCACAATCCTAAAGCTAATATTAAGCATTTAATTTCTCATATATTCACTGTCACACAAAAATTTATGCAATTAAAACACAAAAATAAATTTTTGGCTCGGTAATGTGGTCTCGAAACCACATTCCGACCAGGGTCTAATTTGGGTTGTCACAACTCTCCCCCACATAAGAAATTTTCGTCCCCGAAAATCTTACCGGTAAATAATTTTGGATATCGATCCTTCATAGAGTCCTCAAGTTCCCAAGTGGCTTCTTCAATTCCGTGTTTATGCCACAGTACTTTCACTAATGAGATTTTCCTGTTTCGTAGTTCTTTTACTTCATGTGCTAAAATACGAACTGGTTCTTCTTCGTAACTTAAATTAGATTGAATCTCGATCTCCGATGGAGGAATTACGTGCGATGGATCGGACCTATATCGTCGAAGCATCGAGACATGAAAAACGTTGTGAATCTTTTCGAGCTCAGGGGGCAAAATTAATCGGTATGCAACGGGTCCAACTCATTCGGATACTTCGTACGGACCGATGAACCTCAGACTCAATTTGCCCTTACGACCAAATCTAAGCACCTTCTTCCAGGGTGAAACTTTGAGAAATACTTTGTCTCCAACCTGATATTCAATGTCTTTTCTTTTCAAATCCGTATACGACTTTTGACGATCCGAAGCGGTTTTCAAACTTTCGCGAATTACTCGAACTTTCTGTTCGGCATCCTTAATCAAATCAACCCCAAGGATCTTACTTTCACTAAGTTCAGTCCAAAATATTGGGGTACGGCATTTACGATCGTACAAAGCCTCGTAAGGTGCCATCTTAATACTTGATTGAAAACTATTGTTGTAAGCGAATTCAATCAAAGGTAAATACCGTTCCCATGAACCATTAAACTCGAGGATGCAACATCTCAACATATCCTCAAGTATCTAAATTATCCGCTCGGATTGACCATCGGTTTGTGGATGAAAAGCGGTGCTAAAATGCAGCTTGGTACCCAAAGCTTCTTACAATTTCTTCCAAAATCGCGAGGTGAATCTCAGATCTCTATCCGACACGATAGAAATAGGTACTCCATGTAATATCACAATCTGAGAAACATACAATTCGACTAGTTTATCCAATGAAAAATCCGTACGCACGGGGATAAAGTGAGCCGACTTAGTCAGTCTATCAACAACAACCCAAATCGCATCCTTCTTACTTGCTGACAATGGCAGTCCGGACACAAAGTCCATTGTGACTCGATCCCATTTCCACTCGGGTATCATGATCGGCTGAAGTAATCCTGAAGGCACTTGATGTTCTGCTTTCACTTGTTGACATATTAAACATCTCGAAACAAAGTCGGAGATGTCCCGTTTCATACCATGCCACCAAAACCGACGTTTCAAATCGTTGTACATTTTCGTACTCCCCGGGTGAATTGACATTCGGCTACAATGAGCTTCGTTCAGAATCATCGAAATGAGTTCTGAATTTCTTGGAACACACAACCGACTTCTGAACCTCAAACAATCGTCATCATCAATTTGAAATTAGGATTCCATATTCGGAATACATTCAGCCCGTTTTGCAACCAATTCATCGTCGACTTTCTGAGCTTCACAAATTTGATGAATCAATGATGGTTTGGCCTTTAATTCAGCTACTAACACATTGTCGGGTAGAACAAACAAGCGCACATTCATCGCTCGTAAAGCAAACAGCGATTTCCAGCTTAAGGCGTCCGCAACCACATTAGCCTTTCTCGGGTGGTAATCAATGACAAGCTCGTAATCTTTCAACAACTCAAGCCAACGTCTTTGTCGCAGATTTAAGTCTCTTTGAGTCATCAAATATTTGAGACTTTTGTGATCCGAAAATACATGGCACTTTTCACCAAACAAATAATGTCGCCATATTTTCAAAGCAAATACGATGGCGGCTAGCTCGAGATCATGGGTTGGATAATTTCTTTCGTGTGGCTTCAATTGTCTCGACGCATAGGCCACAACTCGACCTTCTTGCATCAATACGCAACCCAACCCGAGTAGGGATGCGTCACTATAAATGACAAACTCTTTGCCTGATTCGGGTTGCACCAAAATTGGAGCTTCAGTCAAATGAGTTTTCAGTTGATCGAAGCTTTTCTGACATTCCTCCGTCCATTCGAACTTAACATCCTTTTGAAGTAGCTTCGTCATTGGTGTGGCTATCATCGAGAAACCTTTTACAAATCGTCGGTAATAACCGGCGAGCCCCAGGAAGCTCCGAACTTCGGTAATATTTCTTGGAGGCTTCCAGTTAAGTATGGCTGAAATTTTGCTCGGGTCAACTCGAATACCCGTTGCGGATACCACATGACCCAAGAAGCTAACCTCTCTCAACTAGAACTCACACTTACTGAACTTCGCATATAACTGCTTATCCCGCAAAATTTGCATCACTAATCTCAGGTGTTCAGCATGTTCGGTCTCATCTCTTGAATAGACCAAGATGTCATCAATGAACACAACTACGAACGGATCCAAATATGGTCTGAAGATTCGATTCATCAAATCCATAAATACCGCAGGGGCATTAGTGAGCCCGAACGGCATCACTAAGAACTCGTAGTGACCGTACCTCGTTCTAAAAGCAGTTTTGGGTACGTCCGAATCTCGAATCCGCAACTGATAATAACCCGATCTCAAATCTATCTTTGAAAACGCTGATGCTCCCTTTAATTGATCAAACAAATCATCAATACGCGGTAACGGATACTTGTTCTTTATCGTCACTTTATTCAGTTGACGATAGTCAATGCACAACCTCATGGTTCCGTCCTTCTTTTTCACGAACAATACTGGTGCACCCCAAGGTGAGAAACTTGGTCGAGTAAAACCTCTATCCGTCAATTCTTGCAACTGAGATTTTAACTCTTTTAACTCGGTTGGTGCCATACGATACGGAGCTATCGAAATCGGCGTAGTCCCAGGTACAAGCTCAATACCAAACTCTACCTCCCGAACAGGTGGTAAACCCAGTAATTCAACAGGAAACACATCCGGGTATTCACAAACCACCGGCACAGATTCGGGTTTCTTTTTTAACTCTTTGTCATCAAGTACATACGCAAGGTATGCTTCGCACCCTTTTCTTACATATTTCTGGGCCAACATTGCTGATATTATAGCTGGCAACCCCCTTAAGTCCGTAGACTCAACTCGGATTATCTCGTTATTTGCGCACCTCAAATCAATAGTCTTGCTTTTGCAATTCACAACCGCATCATGCGCGGTCAACCAATTCAAACCAAGAATAACATCAAATTCGTCAAACGGCAAAAGCATCAAATCGGCCGGAAAACAGGATTCTCGGATTATTAGAGGGCATCTCTTACACACTTTATCAACAAGTACGCATTGACCCAAAGGGTTTGACACTCGAATTACGAACTCAGTAGACTCAACAGGTAGAGTCTTACTGGATGCTAAGGTTTCGCATACATATGAATGAGTAGAGCCAGGGTCAATCAATGCAATCACATTAGTATCAAAGAGAGTGAAGGTACCAGTGATGACGTCGGGGGAGGATGCCTCCTCTCGTGGGCGAATGGCATATCCTCTAGCAGGAGTACGGTTCTCGGCTCGAACAGCCGTATCAGGGGCCCCTCTCTGACTACCATCCCTACCTCCTAAAATTCTCGGTGGTCTACCTCTAGTTGTCACTCCACTAGGTCTTGCACCTTGAATCTTATTCTTCTCATCAAGCTCCGTGCAATCTCTAATGAAGTGGTCCTTCGAACCGCATCCGTAACAGGCCCTGTTAGTAGACTTACCCCAACATTCACCTAGGTGTCGTCTTCCGCATTGGGGACATTCAGGTTTCTCTTGACGATTATTGCCCACACTAGCTACCGAAGTAGCTCGAGAGCCCGTCGATGGTTTTGTTCTGATGGAAATTCCCGCAGTCGTCCTCGACTTATTAGTGTCCTCCTTGAACTTCTTTACAGCTGAGAATGGAGCTTTACCCGTCGATCTTTTACGATAGTCTCTAGCTTCAAATTCAGCCTTCTTCTTCTCCTTTCCAAGTTCTTCCGCCTTGCAGGCTCGTTCGACTAGTGTTACGAATTCTTTTATTTCCAAAATACCCATTAGTAGCTTTAAATCTTCATTCAATCCTTCTTCGAATCTTTTGCACATAGCAACCTCATCAGCTACACACTCCCGGGCATACCTACTGAGTCTCACGAATTCATGTTCGTAATTAGATACTGTCATACGGCCTTGCTTGAGTTCCAAGAATTCCTTACGCTTTTGATCAATGAACCATTGGCTAATATATTTCTTACGAAATTCCGTCTGAAAGAAGTCCCAAGTTACTCGTTCGTTCGAGACTATGGAAATCAAGGTCCTCCACCAATAGTAGGCTGAGTCTCGCAACAAAGATACAGCACACTTTAGACATTCATCAGGTGTGCATGACAGTTCATTGAACACCCGAACGGTGTTATCAAGCCAGAACTCGGCCCTTTCAGCATCATCAGTAACTATGGCCCTGAACTCCTCAGCCCCGCGCTTCCTAATCAAGTCTACAGGTGGCTTACTCAGCCTCACAGGATCAGTAACTAATGGCATTACTGGCTCCGGGGGTGGATTATTCAAATTCGGGAATTGTTGGACAGCCGGATTGGTTCGGGCATACTGCGCGACCCACTCATTCATCATGGTAAAGAAGGCTTGTTTAGCCCCCCTCACCTTGATTATTCGCAGATGACTGAGGTTCAATAGGCAGTGTCCCTTGTGCAGGAGCAGCCGCTACACTTTCAACGTCATCCGCTAAGATTCTTTCTACACCGGGATCCATTTACTAATCAAAACATAAAATTTTAACCGTCAGAAGTCATCACACAGTTAAACATTAACATTCGGCATGTATAGCTAGACTCATACGTGCTATGGTAGTCCTAGAACCGACTAAACCATAGCTCTGATACCAATTAAATGTAACACCCCGAACCTGATACCGTCGTCGGAGTCGAACACGAGGTGTTAACAGACTTCAAACCACTTATTCGACATTTCCCAGACAAGCTGCCGATCTGCATACTAGTCGCTTTAAAAATCATATCTTGAGTTTCACAACTCGAAAATCAGTTTCGTGATTTTTCCCTGAAACTAGACTCATATAACCATCTCCATAAGTTTTTCTAGAATTTTTGGTCGGGCCAATTAGTACAGTTTATTAGTCAAAGTCTCCCATGTTACAGGGATCGACTACACTGACCCTTGCGCATTACGAATTTGATATCTCCCTGCACAGAGCTTCAATACTGATGTCGTTTGTTTCTATAGAAACTAGACTCAGAGAAAAATCTGTATATATAGAATGACTCCTCATTATCTCTGGTTAATTTATAATAAATCTCCAAAGTCGGAACAGGGAATCCAGAAACCGTTCTGGCCCTGTCTCACGAGAACCTGAATATCTCTTAACATACTGTCCATATGATCTTTTCGTTACTTCTATATGAAAATAGACTCATCGAGCTTCGAATACATAATTTATTCATCAATTAATTCCACTCCTACTATTTTTAGTGATTTTTCGATCTCACGTCACTGCTGCTGCCAGCATCTGTTACGAAAGCAACTATGCCTATTTCGTGATTTCTCCTTGATCTAACTAGTAATTCATCATACATATCACCAATTATGATCATGACTAGCCATGCCAAAGGCTAATCATTGTCAAACTGCCCCCTACTACACTATTGCCATATCATGAATTTTAACACCAAAATAATCAACCATGACGTATGGCATAAAAAGGTCGAATTATCAAGATTTGCGACCTAACGTTATGAATCCAAACCCAACCGAACATTTATGCCATTTTCGCATGGCTAAAAGATTACATACCAAAGTTCAAACACAACATAATAGCCTATACATGCCGAAATGTTCTCCTAAGCCAACTAAGAAGAAAGTACCAAAACTTGCTATCCGGTGTGATGACTTCGATGACGGCCCGACCACGCAAAAAGAGACGAGTCCAAGAAACCTAGAATAGGTGACAAGGAAACACCGAGTGAGTTTATAACTCAGTAAGTCATAAGCAATGCACTACCATCCATTAATAACATTATCACAATAGGAGATAAAATGGAACGAGGCTAGTTACTCCATCCATACCGAACCATGCCATGGTTCCTCAGACCTATCGGCTCAATCTCATACCAAATCATGCATTCACATTCCGTATACTCATCAATAGGATATTTGAGGCATTTTCATACATCATTTTATTTTCGTTACAATCATACAACTAAACGGCCTTTCACCTATTCCACGATAAATCTTATGTACGTGACTTCAAGTATATTTGTCACATAGGTTCAAACTTACCAAGCTCAACTCCAAATATAGACATAGCACCTATTAGCCATGAACTCAAGGTACTTACCCGATCCGCTGTCCGTGATCGACTCAATAACGTCTCACACTTAGTGTCCATAATGTTTCAAAAATATATAATAAGTCCGCACACTCAGTGCTATATAATCAACTCGCACACTTAGTGCTATATAATCAAACTCGCACACTTAGTGCTACATAATCAAGCTCGCACACTTAGTGCTACATAGTCAAACTCGCACACTTAGTGCTACATAGTCAAACTCGCACACTTAGTGCTACATAGTCAATTCGCACACTTAGTGCTGCACAATTTAAACCCGCACACTTAGCGCCAATCTCATGGTCATAAATGTTTATACCCGCACATTTAGTGCCGAGATCAACAACTCAATACATCTCACCTCTTTTCTTTTCATTCAACACTTTCATCATCACATACGTACATGCATATATATATTTATTCATTCCATTCAGCATCATTACATAAACGTTATGACCATTTGAATTAATACCAACTATATGCTTAATGACTTACTTGGTGTTGGGTAAGACGGTTCCAATTCGGCTACTCGATGATCTTTTCTTTGCCTTTGCTTGATTCTCCTCCTTTAACTCCTTGAGCTTAATCAATAAATCAACTAGTTTAGCCATCTTGCTAAACATTCATAATTCAATTACACATGCATATGTATGTTTGTATATTCGGCAACCATCCTCACTAATTACCCATTTAGTCGATTATACACATAATTAAAGGTAACATCCCGAATGGGCATACTTGTGTATATATACATATATATATGTATATATATATATACTTCGGAATGGGCATCACAATTAGATTTAACACCACCTTCATACTCAATTAGATGGCCGAATGTATGTATACATGTACAATGTCAACTATAACATCATTTAAACACCTAATTTCATCTCATGAACACTTAATCGAATTTTCCTAATCTAGCATATTTTCACATCTATTTGTAACATCATGTAAATCCACATATAATTACATTTCTTAAGTTCCACATCTTAATGCCCATTATAGCCACTCCCATAGTCTAAATCTAGCAATCGGCAACACCCACCTTTCCACTATGTTAGCCGAATACTCATTCTCTTCCTAGTCCTAAATTCGGCACCTCCAACAAAATAGCTTAACAATTTCAACTTTCATGCTAACATAACAAGCAACTTAACACATCCATATAACTAGCATGCTAATAGCATCAAGGTATCAACTAAATTTTTTTTTAAGCTCCTTAGCCGAATCCTAACTCTCCAACAACCCCAAATCCAACCATGGGATAGATAGAATTTAGACTCATCACCCAAAGGTTGTGTAAACTTCCAAAAATATCATTGAACATACCTTGATCTAAAGGACCACCTTGGCCGAATCTTGCTTCCTCTTCTTCCTCTAGTTTCGACAATTGCAAAAGAAAGAAAACATGAACACTCCTTCTTCCCTCCTTATTAAGCATTCAAACTCCCTCATTTTCATGCCACAACATCAAACACTCCTCCTAGATACAAGCAATGGCCGAACTCTTTCCAAGTTTTTCTCCCCTTCTTTTTCTTGGTTTTTCGGCTAGGAGATGGCAAGTATGACACCCATTTTTTTTTTGTTCACTTTCCTATTATTATCCCCATCATTTGTTAACCAAAAGAAAACATATTAAATTAGAATGAGTGGAGCATCATCACTCCTTGGCCGGCCACCATGTATTTTATGGGCAATTTGACATGCAAAGCCATGCTTCCTCACCCTATTATTAATTACTCCTTATAATTCATCTATCATCTTTTCTAACTTCGTCAACTAGGTCCTTTTTGAATTAATTCACAATCCTAAAGCTAATATTAAGCATTTAATTTCTCATATATTCACTGTCACACAAAAATTTATGCAATTAAAACACAAAAATAAATTTTTGGCTCGGTAATGTGGTCTCGCCCACATTCCGACCAGGGTCTAATTTGGGTTGTCACAAAATTTATTTTAAAAAAATCCAGCAATCATATACATTAAGCATCATACCTGGATAAGTTAATTAACTAAGTCTAATATTTCTTTAACTGTAACATTTCAGAATTCAGAAAATCTTCATATTAACCTGACATCTTTTCTGCAACTTAGTTCATTTATTAAACCATTCTCAAATGCTATCACGTTGTCAATTAATCTTATTGGAAGGGGGTGAGGTTGTAACACTTCTAACTTGCCTCTTATATATTCATGCATATAACTTAACACACATCAATATATATATAATTTGCTTCAAATAACTCAACATGCATATTCATTTTACACAACCCTCCTATCATCTTATACAAACAAATACACTTATACATGTGTTCATAATTCTCAAATAGAATTACTCATAACATTCATTTAATTTCACAAGTTATACTCATAGCATCACACAATTGCCAATCAACATGTACACTTATCATAATATAAACTTTCCCTTCATCTCATCTTTCATATTCCAAGAGAAATTCTTATTCACGACTCTTTCATTATCACATAAATATCATGAACTAGTACTCTTACATTTTACGAGTCTCATTCATCTTAATATTATCACAGTTATATAATTCACTTTAGACAGGCTTACACACATATTCATATTTTAAAACAAATGCACTCAAACATACATTCCACAAATTTGAGTAAATCTATTTATCACATTCACTTAGTCAAATAAGTTAGACACATAATATCATGTCAATGTCAAACGAACATGGATGAGTTTATAAAGAGGTAAACTTTCGTTTCTTTTCACTTTTCTATATTTCTCCACTTATTTCTATTTCATTTTACACTTGATCTCACACATATCATCACAAGTCACCAAGATCAATTTAAGTACACCAATTTATCCACAAAATTATATGAACTTACTTAACACCTTTTTAAACTGTCGATGGTAGCTCGGTTGGAAAACACTTCTGTCTCAACAGAACTATTTCATCTGGACCGAGAGGCATCACACTATCACATGTAGTAATATGGCATGTATAGCTTCACTCTTGCACATACTAGGTAAGTCTGCGAACCGACTAAACCATAGCTCTGATACCACTAAATGTAACACCTCTTACCCGTGTTTGATGCCGGAACAGGGTACAAGGCATTACCGGACTTAATCACTAATCATCTTATAAAAACCGATTCATAATTTCAATCTAATTTAAAACTTTTTCAAACACATTCAAGCTGTCCCTTAAAAAGAGCTTACAAGGCCCATATCATTCTTTAATTCAACCACACACATAGGCAAGCATGCACATTCATAAATTGCATCATTTAATTAATAACATAATCAAGACTATCTACATTAAATGACTTTATACAAAAGAGACCTTCAAATAACATAGGTCAGTATTTTAAGCCAATTCCTAGCAATTTAATAATAATTAAACGAGTCTCCATACATGCCAAAGACTTAAAATACTTTAAAACGATTATATATCGATCAATAGTTTGATAGTGTGATTTAACCTCCGGTGACCTTCAACTCGAGCTAACATCTTCGACACTATAGGAAAAAGGAAAGGAAGGGAGTAAGCATTATAGCTTAGTAAGTAAGTATGTAAATATTAATAAACAATACATTATCATACTTTAAAAAAATACACAATATGTTCCCGGACTATTACCATCACAAACACACATACTTTCACTATTACAATCATAAACAGGTTCAAAATAAGCTGTCTAGCATAGTACCAGCAACTAAATTATTTATTTCTAGAGATACAGAACTCCAAATTACAAACCGTTAATTTTACTTGAAACTAGATTCACATATATTCTTACCATAAAATTTTCAGAATTTTTGGTCTAGCCAATTAGTACAGTTTATTCATTGAAGTTACCCCTATTTCATTGCTCAACTATTCTAACCACTCTTCACTACACATCAATTTTTTCCTCGTACAGAATTCAAAGGATGTTCTAGTTTATTTCATTAGAAACTAGACTCATTAAGTATTTCAAGCATATAAATTATATCCCCTAAATATTTGTGTACAATTTTCAATGATTTTTCCAAGTCAGAATAGGGGATCACGTAGTCATTCTAAACCAGTCTCTCAAAAACTTAAATATCTCATAATATAGAATTCCTTTGCTTGCTCTATTTCTGTTATATGAAAATAGACTCATTAAGATCTAATTTGATATCGTATCCAGTCTCTGATTCAATTTCTACTATTTTTGGTAAATTTTTAGATTCACGTCACTGCAACTATCCAGAACAGTTTTATTGTCAATTTTGATCTTTCACACTTCAATTGTATTCATCACTTTCTCATAACAATCTTTCCAATTTCCAATCATATATCGAGCATATTGCTCATAAGTTACACACATTTATACTTACACTTATCATCACAAAGTCATACACAATTTCATTTAATCAATTTTCTAGTTGAACGCTTCAGAATAATAACAGATACGCGATGGTATCGCAGATAGCCACCTTTAAAACCGAAGCTCTCTTGTACACATAGTGGCCTTCACTTAGCACCACTCATGTGACCTAGCTCGATTGTACACATAATTTTGGCTCTCTTGTACACATGGTGAACACTTAGTACCACCCATGTGACCTAGCTAGTTTGTCTCGTAACTCTCTTGTCTACATGGTGTCCTTCACCTGGAACCACGCATGTGACCTAGCTACATATATCCCGTAGCTCTCTTGTACACATGACGTGCACTCAGCACCATACATGTGACCTAGCTACATACCATCTGTATCATCCAATCTTTCCGAAGGTTCAACCGAGATTTCTCTCTCTTTCTAATACTTGATTCCATACTTCCAATAGTCAATTATGATTAAAAAATCAGCTACAATACATAAAATATGCTGAAATACAAAAACATAATAAAGATAATGTATTATTTACATACAAACTTACATACTTTCTCATTTCCATGTCGAATTAATATTGAACATTTAAATCATCATAATTATACTTACTTTCAACACCTCGGCAATCATAGTAAATATATCAATTTTACATTGAAACATGCATAAATTAATGCTTATTATACATATGAACTTACCTCGATACTAAAACGGCCATTTTACCAACTTTCCTGATTTTCAATTTTTCTCCCATTCTAGATTCAATTCTCGTTTTCCGGGATCTAAAACATCATATTTTACTTATTTGATTTATGTAATATTCAAAACAGTCCTTAAGTCAAACTTTGGCAAAATTACAATTTTGCCCTTAAACTTTTTCATATTTACACTTTTGCCCCTTGGCTCGGGAATTAAACTTCATCCCTTAATCTTATGTTTATGACATGCTGATCATTTTTCCCTTCTATCGCAACATCAAATTCTCACTCTAACACATAGTTATGAACAATAACAACTTTTACCGATTAAGCCATTTTACTCTTTTTTGCTTAAAACCACTTAGCAAAAGTTGTTTAACATAATTTCAGTCTTCACATTCTACCATAAAACATCAAAATAAACACATTTCAACTATGGGTATTTTTCCAAATATGAACCCTAGCTTAAATTATTGCTAGAATAAGCTTAATCAAGTTACTAGGATTCCAAAATCGTAAAGAACTTGGAAAACGGGACTAGGACGGACTTACTATTGAGCTTGGAAAGCTTGAAAACCCTAGCCATGGCTTATTCATGCCCTTAAGGCCTTTTTTCAAAATTTTGTCCTATTCATGCCCATTTTTGTCCAAATGAAATATAATGGTCTAATTCCCATTTAAGGACCTCCTCTTTAAACCCCCATTTCAATCAAGTACTTATGAATTAGAACACATATTTTGCAACTTTTGCAATTTAGTCCTAAAAGTCCGATTAAGCACTTTATTAGTAAAATTACTTAACGATATTTTTAAACAATATTTTAATCAATAAATAAACCTTAAAACTTAATCGGAATAAATTTTTCAACTTGTAATTCGTGGTTCTAAAACCATCGTTCCGTTTAGGCCCTAAATCGGGCTGTTACAGCAACTTCTGCAAATAAGCCCTAATAGGCAAATTAAACATGCAATCTATAAAATTTCTTATCAATACTCTAACACATGCATCTAATCACTCGGTAAATCATAAAAATTATTCGAAATAAACTTTTCTATCTCAAATTTGTGGTTTTGCAACCACTGTTCCATTTGAGATGTTACACCAATTGTCACCCTTATTTGCACCAAACACATACATGACTTCAAAGGCACTTAGCATGGCACAAGTGAGCACTTAAACATACACAAACGAGACATGATCATGGTCATTTCATCTTAACTAATACATGCATAAAACTTCATACTTTGTCAAGCCAAATTTATAAAATTTACGTGCACTAAGAGTTTAAGTTTACATCCATTTAACATACTCGTATCTTGGTTATTATCATGCCACTCACTCACAATTCCATCATCAAACATCCTTAGTCACATCCACAATCCATCCATGCCAAACAATTTTAACCACATTATGTATGACCTTGGCACATGCATGCATATATGAATAGGTTTACAACAAAATAATCAATATGAACCATATCTCATGGCCATATACAAAATAAATCAACAAATCACTATAAGCCAACACACTTGGCCAAATTAATAATGACATAATTAATCAAAAGACAAAGTCCCTATACATGCCATAAACTTAAAATACTTGCATTCACTTATACCCGCATGATAGCTTGATAGTGTAATGGCATCTCCGACGATCTCCAACCCGAGCTAGATAAATTAACCTATAAGAGATGGGAAGGGAAGGGGAGTAAGCTTCAAAGCTTAGTAAGTCCATATGAAAATAATGAGCAACTCATGCTAGTCAAATACTATGCTTGACAATATAAGCACAAGTTAATATAAAAATAGCTATAAATCTCAATGTTGTAATATAACCAATTCACATGCTTACTCTATTTTGATTTATCAAAATAATTTAACATCACTCAGCTTTCAGTCTAGCAGCCATAATTTCTCCATTGTAGCATGTTTCATAATTAGCAAATCATTTTAAACATCTTAGTAAAAGTACACATTACTTCTGTATATTCATGTTTTCATGTATATAGCTCAACATATTTCAAATTGTAATAAATCTTTCTTTCCATACTTTCTTAATCATTTTAATAGGCAATTAGGCCAATATTTCCTTTCACTCATAACCGATAAATCACAATTCAAATGAACAACATTTACTATCTCACCAATCAATTGGGCCTTCAAGACGTAACATATAGTCATCAACCGTGTTTCCAAGCATTTATACTTCATGATCATGAATCAAAAATCATAAGGCAATCTCAAAATCACTTTCATAGTGATCATAACTCACAATAACATGATGTAACATCCTGAATTATGGCCTAGTCAGAACAGTGGATTGGAGACCACAAATTTGACAAAATAAAATTTATTTTTATTATATTTTTATGGTCTACAATTTCACGAAATGATTTTGTGAAAATTTCGTTCGAAAATTTTGACGTTTGGGCACTCAATTTGGTCAAAAGGACTACATTGTAAAAAGTGCAAAAGTTGAGTTCTACTTGTTAGAGGTGTCTAACTGTTATGAAATTTTAAATTGAAGGCCCTTAAATGGTAATTAGATCATTTGATAATTGTTTGGACAAAAATGGACAAGAAATGGGTGAAATAGAATATTTTTAAGTTGGGGGCATTTTGGTAATCTAGTAATTAAAATGAATTAAAAACAAAATTAAAAGCCAATTTTTGTCCATCTTCTACCCTATGGCCAAAAATTGCATGGATAAGACATATCTAGGGTTTTTCAAGCTTCCAAGCTCGATTGTCAGTTCGTTCTAGCCCCGTTTTTAATGATTTTTACGTTTTTGAAATCCTTGTAATAAGATCTACTCATTTCTACCCATATTTTAGGCTAGGGTTTGTGTTTAAAAATTTACCCATGGATGACATGCATGTGTTTTGATGTCTAATGGTAGAATATGAATGCTTGGTGTGTAATAAACAACTTTTACTAAGTGATTTTTGGTGAAATTATCAAAAAGGACCGTTTTGTAAAAGTTACAAAATTTTTCATAAAAGTGTGATTTAGTGGAAATTAGGGGCTGCTACAGTTATTAAAATGATTCATCTAGGCTTAAAATGCAAGGAAATTGAATAAAAATCATTTTACGAGCTTAGGGGCAAAACTGCAAATATGTGAAAGTTTAGGGGTCAAAATATAAATTTGTAAAAGTATGATTTTTGGACCCATATGAATAATGTGACTAATTAGTATGCTAAATGTGGTAATATAGATCAATGAAAAATGAGATTCGGGCATAGATTGGAAATAAATGAGATTATGGACTAAATCAGAATATAAGACGTACTCGAACCCGAGGTAAGCTCATGTGATTTTAATAATGCAATATTGTATTTGAATGCTAATGCTTCGATATTACAGGAGTTGTAAGTATATATATGTGAATAATTTGATATTATGTGATTATTTTGATGAAAATGTTGCAATGCCATGTGATTATGAGATATTGCTATGTGAATGAAGCCACAGTTCGAGTACATCCAATAAAGGTTTGGAAGTTTGATGGAATATGATGTTTCTTTGAAATGAGTAAGTTTGCATGTAAATAATATTTCGATTCTTTTTATGTTATTATCTTTTGTTATTATATGAGATGTGGCTGCCTATGGAATGATCAGTTGATGTAAACTACGAATCGAAATTGACTAAGAATGATTAGTAAAATTTTGAAAAGTGAAGAATTTCCCGATTGAACCTTTAGAATAGAAGAGATACAAATGATCCGTTGTGAGTCACGTGTGTAGTACTAAGTGCAGGCTACTACGTGTACCAGATTGATAGGTCGCATCTGTAGTACTAAGTGCAGGCTACTATGCGTACCCGTTAACTTCGATCATGTGTGTAGTACTAAATACAGGCTACTACGTGTATCAGATGGTTAAGTCATGTGTGTAGTACTAAGTGCAGGCTACTACGTGTACCAGATTGATAAGTCACATGTGTAGTACTAAGTGCAGGCTACTATACGTACACGTTAACTTTGATCATGTGTGTAGTGCTAAGTGTAGCCTATGTCGCAGGTGTAGTACTAAGTGCAGGCTACCACGCGTACCAGAGAGCTTCGGTTACAAGGGTGGTATATGCACAGGCCACCAGGGATTTGTTATTTTTCCGATGAGTTCAACGGGGAATTTACTAAGTGAAAATAAATATGTACATGACTATGTTATGAATAAGTGAAAATATATCTATGTGAAAAGTTGTTAGCAATGTGCTCGATAGTTGAGCGAATCTTTTGGTAAGATAGAATGGAGTAAGTGAAATTATGTAAAAGTGAAATTTTGTAATAAAACAATTTTGGACAGCAGAGTTCTGTGATTTTCAAAAAGCACCAAAAATGGTAAAACTTGAATTAGAGGTTGAATAGACATGAAATTAAAGCTTAATGAGTTTATTTTCTCATACAAGAAATAGTGAAGGCAAAAGAATTTCATATTTTGTGATAAGTGGATTTTTTTGAGACAGGTTCAGAAGGATTTTGGAATCCCCTAATTTGATTTATGAAAATCATTAAAAATTTTAGAAAAGTAATTATGGGTCATAATTTACATTTCTAAAATTCTTAATGAGTCTATTTTCTGGTAAAATTAGCAGTTCTCAATTTGGAGTCCCGTACCATGAGATAAATAATTTTTAGTGAAAAGAGGTCAAAATAGTCAGATAGTGAAATAAGGGTATATTTAATGAATAAACTGTACATATTGGATAGACCAAAAATTCTATAAATTTTGTGGTAAGAAGATATATGAGTTTAGTTTCATAAAAAATTAACGGATCTTAATTTGGAGTTTTTTATCTTTGGATATAAATAAATTAGTAACTATGACGCGAGAAAATAACATGGCCAGAAAATCAGCAAAAGTGTAATTATGATTACATTTTCAAGGAATCATGTTGATAATTTTCTTTTTATTTTAATATGGACTTACAAAGCTTTAAGCTTACTCCCTCCTCTCCATTTACTTAGTGTTCTCAGGTCAGCTCAGGGTTCGAGACCATCAGAGGCACCATCACACTATCAAGCCAACAACTCTGAAGTATTGACATATGTGTATTAAATACTTTCAAGTGAGTGTCATGTATAAGGACTAGTTTTTATGTTAGATGTTGTTATGATTAGTCAAATGTATCGACTTATATTGATTTATTGTATATGGCCATGAGATGTGGCTTAAATGGTTATGGCTTGTAAGCCTAATTATTCTTGCTATGTGTTAATGTTTGTGATGTGTTTATAATTGGTTGTTATGAATGATTAGTATAACACATGTACATGATGAATGCTCTAAGACCATTTGAGGTGGTTGTGGCCTTGGAATGAATGTGTTGAATGGTAGTAAGTTGATAATGATTGAATATGGAAAATTGTAGAATGTGAATTGGAATGTCTAACTAGGTGTAACATGAGTATAGGTAATAAACACATGTATGACAACATGTAAATGCTTTAACAGAATTTTACTAAAGGATGATTAACCATTAAATTGATGTTATAATGTATTTCTATAATTTGTATAAGTATGGGAGAGAATTAAGGACAACATAAGGCTTGGAAAATAGCCTAAGTGTTGGCTACACAAGCAGAGACACGGCCATGTGTCTCAGCTGTGTAGAGGACACGGCCTAGCACACCGGCGTGTGGCTTGGCCGTGTGGATCAATTTGTTTTGCTGACGTCATAAACAGAGAGTTACACGGCCTGAGGACACGGGCGTTTTGAAGGCACACGAGCGTGTCCCTGTGTCCACACAGGCTTGTGACCCTGTTTCATGAAAATTTCTCTAAGTTTTCTCAAAGCTTTCTAAAGTCCTTGATTTAGTCCCAAACCACCCCAATGTATGTTTTAGGCCTCGAAGGCTTGTATAAGGGACGATCTACATGTGTTTGAAAAGTTTTAATTTTTATGAAATTTTATGGTCTGGTTTTGCATGTTTGCGACTGTTTAAGTTCGATAACTCCTCAAACCCTATCCCAGCTTCAGATACGGGTAAGGGGCATTACATTTAGTGGTATCAGAGCTATGGTTTAGTCGGTTCTCGGACTAACCTAGCATGAATGAGAGTCTAGCTATACATGCCACCAATCCATGATAATGTGATGTCTCTCGATGCGAATGAGAACCATCTTGTTTAGACACAGGTACTCTCCAACCGAGCTACACTGACCATGTTAAATGTGAAGCTAAGGTATTCGGGTAAAGTGCAGTTATGATGAGCCTAAACTCAAAAAAGTATGAATAAAAGTTCATGATATGTATGTGATAACATGTGAGATAAAAGATTATGTTACGAGGAATACTCATGCTTGTTTGATATTCATATGATGTTGTACACTTGACTTGTTTGATTAAGTGAATATGATAAAAAGAAATTCATAAAGGCATGAATAAAGGTTTATAATCTTATGTTACGGATAAAAATGTCATTTCCCCGATTGGACGTTGAATGTTAATGAATTTTAACGGTATCTTTAAATGAGACAAAGGATTATAATGTAATGAACTTATTTACGTTAAATTGATGGATTGATTCATATGAATGTAATGATATGTATATGATGAAGTGCCAAATAAAAGTTTTGATTGTGACATACTTATCCATGTTTGTTTGGCCCTCATAAGATGTTACGTGCATGACTTATTTGATTGAATGAATGGGAAGTAAAGTTATTCAGAATCCATGGAATGCATGCATAAATGCACTGGTTTAAATAAGATAATTGAAAAGTTCGTGTCATACGAACGTGAATAATAGTTTGCCTGAAGTGGATGATATGCTTGTGAAAATGTTACTATGATGATGAAATAGTGTTATTTGTATATGTGTATGAGAGATGAGTTAGGGACCTTAAGACCCCACCCCCTTACCAGAGTGGTATTTTGTAAAGGATTTTATAAGATCAGTGTTGAATAAGCTCACAAGTATGAGACCAAAGAGTTTAGCTGTAGAATGATTATAACTATGATCAGAAATTAATTGGATTGATAAGTAAAGACAGAGCTAGTAAAGTGTGATGTCGAGAAGCGTATTAACTGGAATTTCTTCAGAACCAATCTTCTTCAATGAAAATCATAATGTGGGATTTGTAATAACATAAATAGTTGGAGGAATAAATATTGACATGTAAGATATCGGAATGTGGTAATTATAGTAAGTAGATTATGGCTGTCTCTCTTGAGGTACTCTTTGAGTTCATTTACTCTCGAAAGTATTACTGGGGCTATCTATTTTCAGATAAATTGTTATCGTGCGAAAATGTTTTCTAATCTTGGAATAAGATGAAAGTATTGATAATCTGACTGGTATATAATTTGTATTGCTCTATTTTCCCTTTGGCATTCTATTATGTTCCGTCTATTGGGATTTTATGAGATAATGTACTTGATGTTATGATTCTGTTCCTTCTAATGGATGCTTTGTTCCATATATATATGGAAAGGTACATTATCCTTGTTGCATTTAGTTCCAGTGGCCTTGAATGATGTATTCTTCTGGACTTCTTTCTTTTAGGAAATTATCGAAATCTTCCATATTTTCTTATGAGCTTTGTTATGGGTCTTTCATTATGATACTGTATCTTGGATTTCTCTATCTTGGACTTCTTAATCCTGGTTTTCTTATTATCTATATCCGAAATGTGACAGCCCTAATTTGGCCCTAGTCGGAAACTAGTTTCGGGATCACAAAACCGAGTCCCAAAAATAATCAAATGTTATATTATGTGTTTATTTCATGTGAAAGTGCATGTGTGAAAATCCCATGCTTTGATTCTACCATTTGTGAGTGAAATTATGAAATAGGACCTATGTGAAAATTTTTGAAAATGCTATAGGCTAATATGTAGTGGCCTAATAAATAGTAGTGCAAAATAGGAGGATTTGCATGTCAAACTCCCCATTTTATGTGTAGTGGCCGGCCATGGTGTTAATAGTAGACAACATGTGCAAATTTTTTTATTGAAGTTATGGCATAAGTATGACACAAATAATATATGTTATTTTGTGTCATAAAATGTTTAGTAATAGAATAACAAAAAGGAAGAAAAGGAAGGTTTTTGTTCATTCTTGTTCATGAAAGCTAAAAATAGAAGAGAAAGGAGAGGAAAAGAGCTCTTGAATGTTCGGTCACTTGGGGAAGAAAAATCCAAGGTAAGTTCATGGTAGTTTGCTTCTATCTTGATGTTCATGAGTTCTTCTTGATTCTACCCTAACTCATGAAGCATATTTTGATTTTTGGTTGTGTTGTGAGCATTCGATCATGAATTAAAATGAAGGAAATGGTTGTTGTTTCATGTCCTTTTGATGAAAATGGAAAATAGGTGAAGTTGAGCCAAGCAAATGAGCATGCATGTGCCTTAGATGCTAAGGGAAAAATCGGCTAACATGTTGTGCTTTAAAATGATGAAATGAAGATTATGCTTAAGTAAAATTATAGATATGTGATGATTGATTGGTGATATGCATGTTTAAATAACATGCATGCAAGGTATGTGTGAAAGAGTGATTTGGTAATAAATCTGTTTGGGACAGCAACAGTAACGTGATTTTGGAAAATCACCATAAATTGTGGTAGATGAGTTAGAAGCTGAATAAATTATGTAATTAAATCTTAATGAGTCTATTTTCTTATAAAACAAACCGTGTAAGCAAAATAATTTCCGATAATGAGATATTTGAAGTGATGTGGGACAGGGTCAAAATGACTTCTAGATCCTCTGTTCTATCTTTATAAAATCATTATAAATTGTAAAAAAATGGTCATAAGATTAAATTTATATTCTTAGACCCCTTAATGAGTCTAGTTTCAAATCAAATAAACGAGAACATATTTTGAATTCTGTACAATGAGAAATTTGATTCGTAGTGAGGAGTGGTCAGATTAGTCAAACAGTGAAACAGGGGAAATTTAAGAAAAATCTGGCATTGATTGGCCAAACCAAAAATTCTGAAAATTTTATGGATGAAATATATATGAGTCTATATTCAGGAAAAATTAACTGGACTTGATTTGGAGTTTCGTAGCTCTAGTTATAAATGATTTAGTGATTGTTGCTCAGGAAGATAGCTTGCAGTGAAATTATGATTATGTGGTAAACATTGACAAAAAAAATTTTAATGAGTTGCTTATTGATTTTTTATAAGCTTACTATGATCAGTAGGTGTGAAAGTCAAATATATACATGTATATATTATATTTTGAAAGTGATGCTCGAATAGTCGAATAATGACTAGTTTAAAATCTTTGACTTTAAGCTCAAGAGCATAGAGGGGCAAAATTCGGATAAGGGAAAAGAGAAAGTAATCGAATAGCCGTTGTAATCGTTCGGCAACATTCAAGGTAAGTTATTAAGTGTTTAAGCTTGATTCCTTTTTATATGCCCAAGAGTTAAATTAATATGGAAAAGGGAATGTAAATTTTATTTAGTTAATGTGCCGAATATGTAATGATTTAAGGCTATAAGCCGATCATGGCTATTATGCTTAAGTTGAATTGGATTTGGAATTTTGATGCACTAAATGAGTGTTACAATGAATAAACTGTGCCGTATATGTGCTGGTGGAGATATCACGATTTGTGATTATTAAATACCTAAAGGAAAACATGATGTGTATAAAATTATTATTATTAGTCCTTTGTGGTAGCCGAATATGGCTTGGCACTAAAGTGATTAAATGTGAACTTCGATGAGGTAAACTATTAAAAGTGTGGTGCTATAAGACTATGGGCTAATACGATATGTGGATTCGTTCCGTAAAGTAAATTATTAAGGTATGTGATATGTACTTATGCATGTTAAATCGATTGGAATTGAATCATGAATGTGAATTGCGAAGCATAGGTAAAAATGCCTATGACATATATGTGAGTAAGGGTAAAACCATCGTAAATTATCGATAAGGATGGGCTATGTGCGGAACCATCTTATAATTGCTAATTTGAAAGGTTGTGTGTGAATCAGTGAGCAATATGTATATATTAGATGAATCGTCACTATGGGTTAAGTTTGAATGGTGAAATGGATATGTGATATTTATGAATGACTTTTGAACCAATATGTAAACGATGGTGTTCATATGGAGCTTATACCCGAATGTTGTAAATAACTACGAATGTGATATGTTGAATGAGATGTATTAATATATGATTAAATATGCATGATATTTGATGTGTATTCGGGTTAAATCCCGCAGGCTTCGTGCTGGTATTATATCCAGGATAAATCCCGCAGGCCTAGTGCTGGTATTATATTCAGGCCTTCGTGCCTAGCAGGCTTAGTGCCGGTGATGTGTATTCGGGCCTTCGTGCCTAACAGGCTTAGTACCGGTGATGTGTATTCGGGCCTCCGTGCCTAGCAGGCTTCTTGCCAGTGATGTGTATTCGGGCCTTTTTCCTAGTAGGCTTTGTGTCGGTGATGTGTATTCGAGCCTTCGTGCCTAGCAGGCGTAATGCCGGTGAAATGATATGTTATGTGAATTCGGTGTTCTTGTAAGATAAGGGTTTAGCCGAATGTTAAAGATGAAATAATAGTGTATTGTATCATGCTTATATGGCCTAATGGCAAGTATAACATGTTGGTAAAAATGCAATATGCTTTTATATTCGAATGATAAGTTTGAAATGAACGTGAGTGAAATGTTATGCATAAGCTATCAAATGCTAAGTGTGAAAATGAGATGAAAGAAAAGTGTTTGAGATGTATAATTATATACGTTCGAATGATGTTAGTACTTAATTGATATGAACATGTTATATGGAACTTGTTGACTTGATTATTCGGGCCTTTGAGCTTAACAAACTATAATGCCGGTGAGATACTATTCGGGCCTTCAAGCCTAGCAGGCTATAATGCTGGTGAACTGATATCGGGCCTCGAGCCTAACAGGCGAAATGCTAGTGATTTGAGAAAAGTCCATGACTAAGGTACCTCATGTTAGGTTGACAATTGAATACATTCAGTACGTTAAGTGGGCCAGGTACGCATTATGTACTCATATGTGAGTTTGATCTGTAATGAATCATAAGCGTGCATTGTGATACATACGTGAATAAATCTTATAACTATATCTATGATCATGATACACCAGGTCAGGGTGTGAAAGTATGTGAAAGTATTCGATTTAATTATGTTATACGAATTCAGATTAAGTTTGATAAGAATACTGAACGTGCATTATGTGTTTGTGTATTTGGCCAGATGGCAATATACCTAGAATATGACCACTTAAGAAATTGAATAATCGAAGTATAATTGCATTTATTTGTTTGCGTTGCTTAAGACTTACTAAGCTTATGAAAGCTTACTCCGTTGTTACATTCCTCTATTTTATAGATTGTTGACTTCGGTTACCTGCTCGGGTTGGAGTTCGCCGGAGATATTATCACACTGTCGAGCTCACGCTCTTGGTGTAAGTAAATCCTAGTATTTCGAGCCTATGGCATGTATAGGGTTTTAATGTTGATATGTGATATTATAATTTAGCCAAAGGTGTTGGCTAGTGATGTTTTGGGCCTCATAAGCCCATATATGGGACAGATTGCATGTGAAAAGAAAAGTTTTAAATTGATTGAAATTTTTCGGCACTGTTTTTGTGGGATTGACTGAGTTTAAGTCGGGCAACACCTCGAACCCTGTTCCGGCGAGGGATACGGGCGAGGGGTGTTACACGGAATTTATCAATCACAGCTTATATCTACAGTGTGTTCTTCAGTTGTGATAATCATGTCAAGTATGACTATGCTTCTGCTTTGATCATAGTAATATGGTAATTCTAGTATCTGGATTTCTCTAAATCTTCGTAAAGGATTTGACATTGATAAAGGCATAAGTGGTGAAATTGCTAGTATCAGCTTGTATGATGGATTTCTTTTCTCAAGAAAGTTAATCAAGTTAATGCCTTCGATTGGGAACATTTATACTACCTTAAGATAATGCAATTGAAATGAACTTTGATTAGTATGATGAGTGAATTTTGCATGATTACATGTTAAATCATTTTGACAACTGAAAGGAAGGATTTTCTGAAACTTTATCAAGTAATAATTAAGACCGACTTGGTTATTCAGTTTGTATGGGTTTTTGTTTGAAAGATTTAATGGGATATTTATGTCCAAATTTTTTCCCAAGTCTGAGAATAAGATTTTATCTCTCCAAGTAAAAGACAGACTGAATGAAAGTGTACATATCTTAGAAGACTTTGATACGATTTAAAGTTTCTTTGAATGATAAAGTTTTTGTCCTGTGAAAGTTGAATGGTCTACTACATGTTGGAACGATTTGAATATACGAGAATATTGTTAACTGAAACCTTGAAACTGGTTTAGTCTGCATTGAGCAAAGACTTCTCAATTTTTAGTGATGTGTTTTAAGACAAGAAGGGCAGTGTGATAGCTTAAAGTATATGCTGTCATAGAAAGACTTAAGTTGAGATAATGTAGCTGACTTGAATTGTTAAAGGAAGATAAGATAGTTATGGTATAATCTCTGAGAATGCGATTACTATAGATTTCATATTAGAATTATTCCTATCTTTGAAAGAGAAAGATGTCATATGACTTGTTGTTAAGTAATTGATGAATCTGGAAATCATGTCGATAAGTACTGAATTTCTGCTCATCAGACTTATGGGATTAAGTATCTTTGAGATTGTTGAATTTCTTAAAATGCTAGTTTTGTTAATTGGATTGAAATCCGGGATTTATATCATGAATGATTGAAAAAGCTAATTGAGGTTCTGAATTATAATGATGACCGGAGGTCAAACTAGTGAACTGTCAGGTTGTATAAAACGACAGAGAACTTAAGGCCATGATGATCGAGCTGGCTACGCCATTTGATTCTAAGAGGATTCAAATATGATGTGTATATACATATTCTATGACGGTATGGGTTCGACCCTTGTATGCACGAGTTCTCTGATAGCAGCGAAGATTTGATTGATGCGTCATATAACACATAATTGTTCATGACTTTAGTATAAGAAATTAAAGAGCTAAGTATTAAACATAGCCTAAGTAAAGGTTGTTCAAAAATGATTATGAGATAGTGGAGTTTATGTGAAAACCGAACCACTCTTCTGGTAAGATTTTCAGGGACGAAAATCCCTAAAGGGGGGAGAGTTGTAACATCCCGAATTAAGGACTAGTCGGAACAGTGGTTTCGGGACCACAAATTTGACATAATAAAATTTGTTTTTATTATATTTTTATGGTCTAAAATTTCACGGGATGATTTAGTGAAAATTTCGTTCGAAAATTTTGACATTTGGGCACTCAATTTGGTCAAAAGGACTACATTGTAAAAAGTGCAAAAGTTGAGTTCCACATGTTAGAGGTATCTAATTGTTATGAAATTTTAAATTGAAGGCCCTTAAATGGTAATTAGATCATTTGATCATTTGATAATTTTTGGCACGAAAATGGACAAGAAATGGGTGAAATAGAATATTTTTAAGTTGGGGGCATTTTGGTAATATAGTAATTAAAATGAATTAAAAATAAAATTAAAAGCCAATTATGGCCAAAAATTGCATGGATAAGACATATCTAGGGTTTTTCAAGCTTCCAAGCTTGATTGTCAGTCTGTTCTAGCCCCATTTTTAATGATTTTTACGTTTTTGAAATCCTCATAATAAGATCTACTCATTTCTACCCATATTTTAGGCTAGGGTTTGTGTTTAAAAATTTACCCATGGATGGCATGCATGTGTTTTGATTTCTAATGGTAGAATATGAATGCTCGGTGTGTAATAAACAACTTTTACTAAGTGATTTTCGGTGAAATTATTAAAAAGGCCTGTTTTGTAAAAGTTACGAAATTTGTCATAAAAGTGTGATTTATTGGAATCAGGGGCTGCTACAGTTATTAAAATGATTCATCTAGGCTTAAAATGCAAGGAAATTGAATAAAAATAATTTTACGAGCCTAGGGGTCAAAGTGCAAATATGTGAAAGTTTAGGGGTCAAAATGTAAATTTGTAAAAGTATGATTTTTTGACCCATATGAATAATGTGACTAATTAGTAAGCTAAATTTGGTATTATAGAGCAAGGAAAAATGAGATTCGGGCATAGATTGGAAATGAATGAGATTATGGGCTAAATCAGAATTAAGACGTACTCGAACCCGAGGTAAGCTCATGTGATTTTAATAATGCAATATTGTATTTGAATGCTAATGCTTCGATATTACAGGAGTTGTAAGTATATATATGTGAATAATTTGATATTATGTGATTATTTTGATGAAATAACATGTTCTTGTTGTTTTGCTATTATGATGAAAATGTTGCAATGCCATGTGATTATGAGATATTCCTATGTGAATGAAGCCACAATTCGAGTACGTCCGATAAAGGTTTTGAAAGTTTGTTGGAATATGATGTTTTTTTGAAATGAGTAAGTTTATATGTAAATAATATTTCGATTCTTTTTATGTTATTATCTTTTGTTATTATATGAGATGTGGCTGCCTATAGAATGATCAATTAATGTAAACTACGAATCAGAATTGACTAAGAACGAGTTAGTAAAATGTTGAAAAGTGAAGAATTTCCTAATTGAACCTTCAAAATAGAAGAGATACAAATGATCCGTTGTGAGTCAAGTGTGTAGTACTAAGTGCAGGCTACTACGTGTATTAGATTGATAGGTCGCATGTGTAGTACTAAGTGCAGGCTACTATGCGTACCCGTTAACTTTGATCACTTGTGTAGTACTAAGTGCAGCCTACTACATGTACCAGATTGATAGGTCGTATGTGTAGTACTAAGTGCAGGCTACTATGCATACCAAAGAGCTTCTGTTATAAGGGTGGTATATGCACAGGCCACCAGGTATCTATTATTATTCCGATGAGTTCAACGAGAAATTTACTAAGTGAAAATACATATGTACATGACTATGTTATGAATAAGTGCAAATATATCTATGTGAAAAGTTGTGAGCAATGTGCTCGATAGTTGAACGAATCTTTTGGTAAGATAGAATGGAGTAAGTGAAATTATGTAAAAGTGAAATTTTGTAATAAAATAATTTTGAACAGCAAAGTTGTGTGATTTTAAAAAATTACCAAAAATGGTAGAAATTGAATTAGAAGTTGAATAAGACATGAAATTAAATCTTAATGAGTCTATTTTCTCATAAAAAAATAGTGAAGGCATAAGAATATCATATTGTATAATAATTGGATTTTTGTGAGACAGGGTCAGAATGATTTTGGAATCCCCTATTCTAATTTAAGAAAATCATTAAAAATTTAAAACAAATATTTATGGGTCATAATTTTCATTCCTAAAATCCTTAATGAGTCTAGATTCTAGTAAAATTAACGGTTCTCAATTTGAAGTCTCGTACCATGAGATAAATAATTTTTAGTGAAGAGAGGTCGAAACTGTTAGGCGGTGAAATAGGGGTATATTTAATGAATAAAATGTACTTATTTTCTTGACCAAAAATTCTGTAAATTTTATGTTAAAAATATATATGAATATAGCTTCATAGAAATTTAATGTATCTTAATTTTGAGTTTTTTAGCTCCGTATATAAATAAATTAGTAACTATGATGCGAGAAAATAGCATGGCCAGAAAATCAGCAAAAGTGTAATTACGATTACATTTTCATGGAATCATGTTGATAATTTTCTTATTATTTTCATATGGACTTACTAAGATTTAAGCTTACTCCCTCCTCTCCATTTCCTTAGTGCTCTCAGGTCAGCTTGGCGTTGGAGACCTTCGGAGGCAGCATCACACTTTCAAGCCAATAGCTCCGGAGTATTGTCATATGTGTATTAAATACTTTCAAGTGAGTGGCATGTATAAGGACTAGTTTTTATGTTAGATGTTGTTATGATTAGTTAAATGTATCAGCTTACATTGATTTGTTGTATATGGCCATGAGATGTGGCTTAAATGGTTATGGCTTGTAAGCCTAATTATTCTTGCTATGTGTTAATGTTTGTGATGTGTTTATAATTGGTTGTTATGAAAGATTAGTACGATACATGTACATGATGAATGCTCTAAGACCATTCGAGGTGGTCGTGGGCATAGAATGAATGTGTGGCATGATAGTAAGTTGATAATGATTGAATATGGAAAATTGTAGAATGTGAATGGGAATGTCTAACTAGGTGCAACTTGAGTATAGGTAATAAACACATGTATGACAACATGTAAATGCTTTAACAGAATTTTACTAAAGGATGATTAACCATTAAATTGATGTTATAATGTATGTCTATAATGTGTATAAGTATGGGAGAGAATTAAGGACAACATAAGGCTTGGAAAATAGCCTAAGTGTTGGCTACACGGGAAGAGACATGGCCATGTGTCTCAGCCGTGTAGAGGACACGGCCTAGCACACGGGCTTTTGGCTTGGCCATGTGGATCAATTTGTTTTGTTGGCGTCATAAATAGAGAGTTACACGGCCTGAGGACACAGGTGTGTTGAAGGCACACGAGCGTGTCCCTGTGTCCACACGGGTGTGTGACCCTGTTTCATGAAAATTTCTCTAAGTTTTCCCAGAGCTTTCTAAAGTTCTCGATTTAGTCCCGAACGACCCCGATGTATGTTTTAGGCCTCGAAGGCTTGTATAAGGGACGATCTACATGTGTTTGAAAAGTTTTAATTTGGATGAAATTTTATGGCCCGGTTTTGCATGTTTGTGAATGTTTAAGTCTAGTAACACCTCGAACCCTATCCTAGCTTCAGATACGGATAAGGGGTGTTACACATAAAGTCAATACTTCAAATCTTTACGTACCTACCTGTATGATCTTGTAAGATAACCACTTACTTTCTCATCTTTGGCAAACTCATTGAAAACCTGGAATACTAAATGGATACACAAAAAGTCTTTGCACATAAGTGCCATATATGTAGCTAAATTTACCTCATATCTCATATCACATAAATGCCCGCTCTCGAGCAAATCTCGGGCCTGCTTACACAAGCTGACGGTCAAGACCTAACTACGCAGTGCTGCTCAAACAAGCTATCAGGTATCCGCAACACTTACCGGACTGCCCAGCCACTAGTAGACGTACGAGACCAACACCCAGATCATGTAATCACACATATATCACAAATATCCTTAGTGACATGTCATTCGTATCTTATTCTATTCTGAGGTTCAAATGGGATTTTTCTCAGTTATCCAAACTTCGTTAAATACAACCATAAAATCAATCATTTATTTCATACATTATCAAAGCATTTAGAATATTTAAAATACAAACATAGCATAGCATTATTTACATAAGAACTTACCTTGACACCAAAATGGCAAAGAGGGACCTAACCGCCAATTACTCGTTTTCCCCCGTTCTAGGCCCAAATCTAGTTTTCTTTCATCTATAACATCAAATTTAGCCCACTTATTAGTCACATTACTCAATGGACCCAACAATCATAATATGGAAAAAAATATATTTTTGCCCCTAAAGTTTATCATAATTATACTTTTGCCCCTAGGATCTTAAAATGAAATTTATTCAATTTCTTTAACATACAATCCTAGCCGAATCATTTTCATAACTATATCAGCCCACAATTTCCATTAAAACAAACTTTAACTACATATTTTATAACTTTTACAATTTAGTCCTATTCAACGTTTTCACAGAAAATCACTTAGTAAAAGTCGTTTCTCTAACCATGAACATGCATAATCTACCATTAACATAAAAATACACAAATTTCTAGCATGGGAAAAAACCTAGACCTTCATCATATCTCAAATTAATGGTAGAAATAGCTAGATCGTGTTACAAGGATTTAAAAAACGTGAAAATCATTAAAAACGGAGCTAGAACAGACTTACAATCGAGCTTGAAAGCTTGAAAAACCTTAGCCATGGCTTCCTCTTGAAAATTTCGGCCAAGGAGGAAGATGGACAAATTTTTGGGCTTTTATTTTTGTTTTTAATTCATTTTAATATGTAAATGACCAAAATACCCTTAATGAAAAACTTTGGAAACATGTCTAACCATGTCCATTTTTGTCCATTAACTTAACCAATGGTCTAATTACCATATAAGGACCTCTAATTTAAAATTTCATAACAATTGGACACCTTTAGCATGTAGAACTCAACTTTTCCAATTTTTACGATTTAGTCCTTTTAACCAAATTGAGTGCCCAAATGTCAAAATTTTGAAATGAAATTTTCACAAAATTAATTCTTGAAATTTTAGACCATAAAAATATAATAAAAATAAATTGTCTTTTGTCGAATTTGTGGTCTCGAAACCACTATTCCAACTAGGCCCAAAATCAGGCGTTACAAGTGCCCACTAAAAAAGCTCTGAATTTTTCAAAGGCAAATATCACCGCTAACAATTCTTTCTCCATGGTGGTATAATTGAGCTATGAATCTGTCATCGTACGACTGTCATAATATATAGCATGAAATAGTTTGACTTTTCTTTTCCCCAAAACTGCTCCTATAGCAAAGTTACTTACATCATACATCAGCTCGAACGGTAAAGTCTAGTCTGGTGTAGTGACTATATGTGTTGTAATTAATCGATCCTTTAACTCTTTGACCACTTTTGAGCATAACTTGTCAAGATGAAATGGTATATTTTGTTCAAACAAATGGCATAGAGGTTCGGATATCTTAAAAAATCCTTGATAAAGCGACGATAAAATTCGGCATAACCAAGGAAACTTCTAATTCTTTTCACTGAAGTAGGTGGTGGAAAATTTTCAATGACTACTATTTTTTTTGTCGACGGTAATTCCTTGTTGTGAAACCATGAAATGGCATTTTCCCAATTCAGCACAAGATTTGTTTCTTAACATTAATAAAGTACTAACTCCAAAATTTTCAAACAGTCTTCATAAGTGTTGCCAAACACTGAGAAATCATCCATAAATATTGCAAGGAAATTTTCCACCATGTCGGAAAATATTGCCATCATGCAACGCTGGAATGTTGCAAGGGCGTTACATAACCCAAATGGCATTTTTCTAAAAGCAAATATTCCATAAGGATAGGTGAATGTAGTTGTTTCTTGATCAGCGAGAGATATGACAATATGGTTGTACCCTGAGTAGCCATCTAAAAAATAGTAGAACCATTTCCCTGCTAGTCTGTCCAACATCAGATCTATAAAAGGCAGAGGGAAATGGCCCTTTTTCATTGCTTTGTTGAGCTTTCGATCATCCATAAAAATTCTCCAACCTGTGATAGTACGTGTGGGAATGAGTTCATTTTATCATTGCTGACTTTGGTGACCCCTCTTTTCTTAGGTACACACTGAATAGGGCTCACCCAAGAGCTATTAGAAATTAGGTATATAATTCCATCATCAAACCATTTGATGATCTCCCTTTTATCTATTGCCTTCATGAAAAGATTTAGTCTGATTTGTTGTTCAATAGATTTCCCATGGTAATCTTCAAGTATTATTTTGCGCATGCAGATTGCTAGGCTAATTCCTTTGATATTCACAATTAACCATCCCAAAGCTTTCTTGGATTTTTTAAGACTTACAGTAACTGCATCTCTTCGTTTGTTGTAAGCCCGGCAAAGATAACTGCAGGCAGTGTATCATTATCTCCCAAATAGGCGTACTTCAAATGCACTAGTAATGGCTTCAAATCCAGCACAGGTGGATCTTCTATTGACGATCGAGTAGGGTTGAAAGATTGACCTGATAAGTCTAATGATTCAAAGCTACTCCTAAATCCATTTCCAGATTGCTGAATTTCCATTAGTTCTCCAGATTCTTCAGTCAATTTTGTTTCATTTAATACAACAGAGTCTATATCAAAATTGCCAGGCATATGTCCTGCAAATTCTTCCTGAATTACAATGTCAACAAATTCAGCAGCATGGCATTTTTCATCTAGGTCTGCACACTTTAAAGCATCAAACATGTTTAATGTCAACTATTGATCATTAATTCTCATGGTTGATTCACCTTTATGTACAGTAATCAATGTTCTACTAGTTCCTAAGAAAAGTAATCCAAGTATTATGGGTGCCTATTTATTTACGTCACATTCTAGAATAATAAAATCTGTTGGAAAAATGTACTTGTGAACTCTTACTAGTACATCCTCGATTTTACCTTCTAGATGGACATATGATCTATTAGATAGTTGTAGTGTGACTATAGTAGGTCTTACCTTTCCTATCCCGAGTTTCCTAAAAATAGACATAGGCATTAGATTGATACTTGCACCTAAATCGCATAATTCTTTGCCTACATAATAGTTTCCAGTAAGCAAGGTGTAACAGCCCAATTTTAGCTAAATCAGAAAAGTGGTTCTGGAACCACAAATCTGAGGTTGTAAATTTATTTTAATATTATTTTTTTGTTTACAATATGTGATTATATATGTGTGAAAATTTTGTGAGCTAATTTTTTCATTTAAGTGGTTAATTTGAGAAAAGGACTTAATCGCTTAAATTGCAAAAGTTGCATTCTATATGATAAAGGTGTCTATTTGCTATGACTTATTAAATGTGAGGTGAGGTCCTTATGTTGTAAATAGACCATTGATAGTGGGAATGGACATAAATAGGCATAAATTTGATGTTTATTAATGTTTTAAATCAAGGTCAGATTTGTAAATTAGTAATTAATATATGTTTTAATTAAAACAAAACAAAATGTTCATCATTTCATGCATTCATCAACTGAAATATCAAAGAAGAAGAATAACATTTAGGGCCTGAACTTTTGACACCTTTAATCCTTGATTAAAGTATGATTTTTAATCAGTTTTTGATGATTTCTACGCTTTTGTGATCGTTGCTTTGAGTAATAGCTAGCCCATGCCTAAATTTTTGAAAGTGTTGATGATTTTGAAAGTTAAAATTGATGAATTCATGTGTTTTTGGATGTTTGAGGAAGAAATATGAAAGCTTGGTGTTTGATAAACATGTTTTGTTAAGTGATTTTGAGTGAAAATGCCTAAATAGGATTAATTTGTGAAAAGCGTAAAATGTGTGGTTAAAAGTGTGAAAGAAATGTAAATATGGGTTGTTATGGAGCCTATAGAAATTTGGCTAGCATTTATCTTAAAGAAATTATGTAATTTTGTGTATTTATGAAAAATGACTAAATTGTAAGAAATGTGAAAATTTAGGGCTAAACTGCAAAAATGCCTAAATATGTGTTTTTGAACTAAGTTGAATGTATTGATCAATAAAAGAGTTAATTTTGAATGTATATAGATCTAGAAATAAGAAAACAGACTTAGATCGAGGAAAATAGAAAGTTGACGAATAGTCGATTCCCTCCGTTTATTCCGAACATGAGTAAGTTCATATGCAAATAAATGTCTTTAAATTGAATTACATGTGTTTACTTGCCATGGAATGTTATAAATGTTGAACGAGCACTTATGAGCTAGAATCGACAGAGTTACAATATCCGAAAGTCCCGTATGAACCTTTGGAATATAATAGGATACGAATGTCATGACATTAGGTTATCGAGATTTGATTACATGTAAGACCATGTCTGGGACATTGGCATTGTATTCAGATTATGTGTAAGACCATGTCTGGGACATTGGCATCGTTAATTAATTTCTTGTAAGACCCTGTCTGGGACATTGGCATCGTTAATCGATTTCTTGTAAGACCCTGTCCGGGATAGTAGCATCGATATATAATATGTAAGACCATATCTGGGATATGGCATTGTATGAGCTTTATGTAATTTTCGAGTATCCTTAACGATTCCAAATGGTTCAACTGGCAAAGTCATGTCAAGAAAGAATATGTGAAAGAGCTAAGTGATCCAGGTACGTATGAAATCCATACAAATATTGAAAAGGGGAAATATTTGATGAATTCAATTAAGACATTGAATATATGTTCAATGAGAAAGGTTTGTGCATTTGAATGTGATTAGCTATGTTTAACATATTTTGAATTGATATGCAAATATTCATATGTTGACTTTATTTGTATATGGCTTACTAAGCTTTTGAAGCTTACTTTGTGTGTTCTTTTCTTATTTTATAGATTATCAAAGCTAGCTCAAATTCGAGAATCATTGGGAAACGTCATCACACTATCTATCATCTCGTTGGTACTTTGAGAGTTTTGTATATATGGTATATGGCATGTATAGGCTAGTGTCATATTGGTATGTTTTGAGTTATGATTTTAGCCATGTGATTTGGCTTGTAAATGTTGGTGTGTATGGCCATTTAAGTTGGCTTGGATTGTGTTTGGTAAGAAATTTATATGTGATGTTCATAATGCCTTATATGTTGGCTTGTTTTGGTATGGTTATGAGTTGGCTAGTTTGGATAGTTGTAAGTTGAGTATTAATGTTTGAGGAATGGTATATTATGGTAGGTTTTGTAGATGATGAATTAATATGTTTGGGAGGCATGATTTAGTTAATGGAAAGGTGATGAAAATAAATTACAAAGTTATGTGAGATTGATGATTGTGGCACATTGATTTGGTATGTTTTTTAATATGGAATTAAGTTGTTGAAATGGTTGAGTATAGATGACATGATAGGTGTATGAATTGGCACGTTTTGGCTACCTATATATGTGTTTAAATGGTACCAATTTGGTCATTTTTTGTGCATGAGAAATGGTGGCAAATTGGCTTTTCAAATGGCTTATTTTTCTCCACACGAGCAGACACATGAGTGTGTGTCTTAGCCATGTGTGACACACGGTCATGCTACACGGTCGTGTGTCCCCTGGGGTACCCTATCGAATTAAGGCAGTATACCCTACAGTTTTGACATAGCCTAGAGACATGGGCGTGTCTATTGGCCGTGTGTGGCACACAGGCTGGAACATAGGCATGTGGCCGGCCGTGTGACCCAAGCCAATAACCCCTCCAGTTTTCCCATGGTCATGGCACATGGGTGTGTCTTCTGCTATGTGGTACAAGTCAGTATGTATGCCCTGTTTTCACACGGTCTATGACACGAGCGTGTCTAATGACCGTGTGAGCCACACAGCCTGTTCATACGGGCGTGTGACCCTTATATGTTTGAAAATTTTCTAAGTTTCCCAAAGTTTGAAAATGTTATCGGTTTAGTCGTGAACCACTTCTAAGCATGTTTTAAGGTCTCGTAGGACCTTATAAGGGACAACGTGATTCATATGAATGGATTTTGATTATGATTGCATAAATGTAAGATTTATGTTGTGGTTGATCGGTAACGCCTCATAACCCTATTTCGGTGATGGATACGGGTTAGGAGTGTTACACAAGGTATAGTGAAACTCTCTAGTTCTTTTAATTTTGCTAGCAATTTGTTCTTTAGCATTGTTGTGCACCCTTCACTAAGTGCAACTTTTTCAAGCTCCCCTAACCTTCTCTTCTTGGATAGGATATCTTTCATGAATTTCACATATATAGACATTTGTTCTAATGCTTCCACCAAAGGTATATTGATGTGTAGTTGCTTCAAGACCTCTAGAAATTTCTTGAATTATGTATCTTGCTTCAACTTTTGGAAACATTGGGGAAAATGTGGTGGTGGCCTTCCTTCCATTTCTTGAGGTTGCTTTGCCATGAAAATTGTATTGGCTTGACAAGATGAATTTGCTTTTGTATGCTATCGTTTGCTCCCATCTTATGTAGTTTGTTCCACTACTGATTCAAAAGTTATGCTTTCAAGAACCTCTAAACTTTCCTCCTCAATAAAGGCATCATTCAAAACTCCTGGCAACTGAGTGTCACTCTTGAGTGTTATGACTTTACATTGTTCTTTTCCTTGAGATCGAGAACTGTCTGTGTCACTAAGAAATCCTTCTTGTTACCTGGAACTAGTGTAGTGGCAATTTGCAGCACTTGATTCTCTAGAACTCTTAAGAGAGCTGTCTAGCTCTGAATAATCGCATTATTCTTAGCCATGTACTCCTTTAATAGAGCTTCCATGGTTGATGTTGAAGATGATGAACTTTCTTACACATTTTGCCGTGGCATTGGTTGGATGTACCCAAGTGGTACACCAACCACATTCTGTCAATTAACATTGCTAGCAATTCCCATTCCTTGATTACTCAAACTAAAATTTGGATGTTGTTTCCGGCCTAGTCTTTATGTGTTGGAGTAGGGATTGTTGTTGTTGCTACGATGCAGAGGCTTGATTGGATGGGCATTCATCAAAACCATGATCTTCTCCATAGTATACGCATGCTAGTTCTACAACTTTCATCTCCTGCGCTGCAGAAGGTCTTTTTATAGTTCTAATCATATTTGTTAAAAATGATACTGGAGTTATTAAAGATGAAATCGCATCAAGTTCCATTGCTCCAGGAACTCTTCTACTAGTACCAACTCTAGTAGTGGGGTACTGGTGATCATTGTTTGCTATTCTTTCTAGAATTTCGTATGCTTCATTGTAGGATTTGTCAAGCAACATTCCATTAGCGGATGCATCCACCGCCATTTGCATAGAGCATTTAATCCATTATAGAACATTTCCATCTGTGTCCAATACTGAAAACCATGCATAGGGCATTTTCTAATTAGTTTCTTGAAATGCTCTCATGCTTCATATAGTATTTCATCTTCTGATTGCCTAAACGATGTAATGTTATTCCTAAGCTTGGCATTCATGTTGGGAGGATTGTACCTAAGTATAAATATCTAACACAGTTTATTCCAAGATGCCATTGTACCTGATGGTAACGTATTCAACCATGATCTGGTACAATCTCGCAATGAATAAGGGAACAATTTTAATCTAAAGGTATCTTTAGAGACACCATGCATTCTTGGGGCAATGTATACATACTTTTACCTATTGATCATGTCTCCAAGTGGGTTGAGGTTGTTGCCTTACCAACAAATGATGCCAAATCGGTATTGAAATTTATACATAAGAATATTTTTACTAGGTTTGGTACCTCCGTGCTCTAATTAGTGATGAAGGTTCACATTTTGATTGTAAATTAGTTACTAATGCTCAGAACAGGTATGGAGTTAAACATAAAATTGCCATGGCATACCATCCCTAGACAAATGGGCAGGCGAAAGTCTCTAATAGAGAGATTAAACAAATTTTGAAGAAGGTAGTGAATCCCAACCGCAAAGATTGGTCATTCAGATTGGATGTAGCTTTATGGACATATCGCACTGCATTCAAGACACCATTGGGGATGTTTCCCTTCAAGCTTGTTTATGAGAAACCCTATCATCTGCGAGTTGAACTTGAACATAAGACATATTGGGAAATTAAAAAATTGAATATGGATTGGAGTGCTACTGTTACCTACCGCCTATTGCAATTAAATTAGATGGAAGAATTTTGAGCACAAGCTTATAAGAATGCCAAGTTGTACAAAGAAAAGATTAAACGATAGCATGACAATAAAATTTTTCCACGAAAATTTTCACATGGACAACACGTCTTGTTATTCAATTCCATGCTTAAATTATATCCTAGAAATTTAAAATCTTGTTGGCCTGGCCCATTTGAGATAGTGCACGTCCTCCTCATGGAGCTGTAGAATTTAAAGACAACAAGATTGGTTCCATTTTCAAAGTCAATGGCCAACGATTAAAGCACTACTTTGGATCCCCTATAATTCGTGATAAAAATCCCATCACCTTTCGAACTACATAATATTTCTTTCTTGTTCTATTTTATTCATTTACTTTGCTTTTAATTTCTTTGTTTATTTTCTTCAATAAGTTTATTTACCTTTTATTTTCTTTTGTCACAAGCACATTATGGCCGAGGTTTGTAGAAACCAACCCATTTAATATAATAGTTAATATTAATTTCCTAATTTTTCTACTATTTTTCTTTTCTAGCTAAATTTTTCTTTTTTCTGCGTCAGGGCATAATCTAAGATTAATCTTAGCCCCCACATCATTTCTATATTTTCTCTCACGTTTTACCCTAGTCATTTCACTTCTTTTCTAATTTTTTTCTGTTTCATATTCTTCAGCTTTCTCTGCTTTTACTCTATAAAACTGTAAATGTCTCACTTTTTTATTTTCCAGTCACTGTTGTCTCTACAATTGCTCGCCAAGCACCATCTTCTTCAACCACAAATATTTTTAGCAAAATCGCAAAAGAAAAGTATACCCAGAACATATCAAATAGACCATTTTGTTTGGAAAAAGGTTTCATTTTTCAAGATGCCCCCTTTATGGGCTACTTTGACACGATCTCTTCTGTAATGTAGAAACATTGATGAAAATTCTTCTGTCTCCATCCCAATGATGTTCTCACTAAGGTAGTGAAAGAATTTTATAATAATCTCACCTCTCCTAATAATGCTTTTATATATGTGCATGGTGTCTTGGTGATGTACGATGAAGACTCCATCAATGCACAATATGGATTATTTGACGACCCTGATGAACAATCCCAATTTGTCAAGATATGACCACTTAAAGACTCCATCAAGTTCTGCCAGATTTATGTGTCGAGGGGACGAAGTTGACATCTAACAGCCCGTTTTTCACTAGTGTCAAAAATAGTGGTTTTAGGGCCGCCAAATCCGACGAGTAAGTTTGTAAATATTATTATTTAATATTTATAAGTTAATTATGATTTTGGAAAGGTTTTTGATTTGATAATTTATGTTATTTAAGCGATTTATTAAGTTCGAGTGGTAAGACCTTAAAGTCAAGTGGTTTTAAAAAATGAGGTATCGGGACCTCGTTTCTTTAAACCAAGCTGTAAATATTTTTTTGTAAATATTTATGGAGTATCATTTAAGGTGGTATTAAAATTTCACTGAAAAAATTTTAACATTTCGATAGTTAATTAATTAAAAAGGACTGAATTGCAAAAGATGTAAAATTTGATCACTACTTGATTTGAGTGATTAAACGCATTATTGGATAAAGGAAAAAGGACTTAGATGGTAATTAGACCATTCAAGGAGTTAGTGGAAAATTATGGATATGGATTTGGTGTTTTATTTAATTATTAACCAAGGTTAAAATGGTAATTTGGTATATTAAATTAAAATAAAGTAAAAACAAAAGGCTAAATTCTTATCAGCTTTTTGTTTTCATCTTCAACAACCCGAATGTCCGTGTAAAAACTTAAGCTAGGTTCGGCCATGGTGATTTTCTCATGCATGGTAAGCAATTCTTGCCCATTTTTAATAATTTTTATGTTTTTGAGATGGTTACAACTAGGTCCAACTAACTCGTACCTTCAATTTTGAAACTATTAAAGATTGTGAATGTTTTAATTGATGAATCTATGTGATTTTAGTTATTAAATTATGAATTTCAGATGTTGATTTATATTTAAAAGTATTTTGTTAAGAAATTTTGATGAATTTTTTGATTAGGGACTAAATTGTTAAAATAGTAAAAGTACAAGGATTTGTTGTGAAATTGTTGCAAAAATGGGTCGAAATGGGTGCCATGAATATTTTCCTATTATAATTTGGCATCAAAAATGGTTAATTTGCATGTTTTGGGCTTAGGGACTAAGTTGAATAAAAGTAAAACTTTAGGGTTAATTTTGTAAAAATGTCAAAAAGGACTAAACTGCATAAAAAACATTTTTTACTGTCTAAATTAATAGATTGAATGAAATTATTAATTTAGGTCAAGATTGAGTGGAAAATCAAGGAGAATACAAAATTACCAAAATGCCCCTGTACTTTATCATCTCTACAATTTACCCAGGGTAAGTTTGTACCTTTAAATAGCATCTTAAATTGTTTTTTTTAAATGCTATTATGTTATATTATCATATCATGCCTTGACAGAAAATCCAATGACGTATTGACAACCCTCAAATAATGAAAAGGGATAGCTTCGGTTATCTAATATGAAAATATATGGCTTCAGTTAATTTAGGTCAAGATTGAGTGGAAAATCAAGGAGAATACAAAATTACCAAAATTCCCCTGTACTTTATCATCTCTACAATTTACCCAGGGTAAGTTTGTACCTTTAAATAGCATCTTAAATTGTTTTTTTTAAATGCTATTATGTTATATTATCATATCATGCCTTGACAGAAAATCCAATGACGTATTGACAACCCTCAAATAATGAAAAGGGATAGCTTCGGTTATCTAATATGAAAATATATGGCTTCAGCTATCGAATATGAAAAGGGATAGCTTTGGCTATCGATTATGAAAAAGGATGGTGACAACCATCAAATATGAAAAGGGATGGTGATGACCATCGAATATGTAAAGGGATAGCTTCGGCTATCGATTATGAAAAAGGATAGCTTTGGCTATCGAATATGGAAATGAATGGTTTCAACCGTTGATTAAAGAAAAGGGATGGTTACGACCATCATTTAGCACACTTGTGTAACCTCCAGTAAGGGTTCGGGTTCCGTTTGACTTCACTACGATAAATATGGAAAGGTATGATGTGCCAATGATCTAAGTACGCATATTCATGGTTATGAAATGTATGATTTAAGTGATACTATGTTTATGTACCATATTTTACCATGTGATCATATTGCTAAATTATGTGTTTAATCAATAGCTTATGACTATGGTAAATGTTATGTTTATGTCTTTTGTGTTGTGAAAATTATAACACCTCTAACCCGTACCTGTCATCAGAACAGGGTTTTGGAGCATTACTAGAACATTCAGAACATTTTTCCATTAAGCCACGTAAATTACTATTCATTTATCGAGATCATCCATAACATCCCTTGATCGAGCCCTCGAGGCCTAATACGAGCATTAGAATCGAATCAGGACTTCATTGGGACTTCATCAGGACCTTTAAGAATTTTTCGCGAATTTACAAAATTTTTCAACAATGCAGGGCTCACATGCCCGTGTGACCCTGGGACATGCCCATGTTGGATGTCGTGTTCGACCCCGTGTAACTCTCTGACTTGCACACGCGGCCATGCCATATGCCCATGTGCTACGCCATGTGGTTAATTAATTTAATTCGAAATTAGGTGCATATTTCACAAGGCAAAGACACACACCCATGTTCTAGGCCGTGTGGCACACACGGCTGAGACACACACCCCTATCTCTGCCTGTGTGCCAATTCTGAGCATTCTGTTTCTCAAAATTAAGGTACAGGGGACACACGGCCTAACCTGTAACACCCCTAACCCATAACGATCGCTAGAATAGGTTAAGAGGCATTACTTGACTTATAACTCAATTTAGAACAATCATTTATCAAATGTAATCTAATTTTAGTAAATATCATTCATTCATGTTCAATATGTACTTAAATCGAGCATACAAAGTTTAAATCACACATTCGAGACTAAATCGGTAACATATGAAAAATTTAGAAACTTAAAAAAATTTCAACATTTCAAGTGTCACACGCCAGTGTGAACAGGTCGTGTACCTCACACGGCTAGTAGACACGCCCGTGTCTTAAACCGTGTTGAAATAGGGCATACATCTTCACTTGCATCACACATCAGAGGACACGCCCGTGTGCCAAGCCGTGTGAAAATTGGAGAGTATACTGACTTATCAACATGGCCAAGTCACATGCCCGTGTGCTAGGCCGTATGCCATTTAGAGGGATAAACATACTTGTACCACATAGCCAGTCACACACCAGTGTGTGAGGCCGTCTGGACCATATTGAATTCAATTCCATTTCAACACCAGGGGACGCATGCCATGCAACATGACCGTGTGTCAGACACGGCTGAGACACGCATCCGTGCCCCTGCCGTGTGGACAAAAATAGGCTATTTGAAAAGCCATTTGCCACCTTATCATTAAAAGCATTCACAAGCATAAATGACAACATTTCACAACCCAATTGGCAATCATTCCATAACATTTCATATACATAATATACCAATTCAACTGAGTATTTAATTACCTAGTAAATATCATGCATAATCCATTCATATATCAACTACAAAACAAGACATCTTTTTCACATTTTCATTCCATCAATTCCTTGCCCAAAACATACCATAATTGCACACTTATACAAAACCAAAACATAGTACCAAAATAAGCCAAATCACAAGGCTTAACTTATACACAAAAACAAACCAAAATCATGATATCAAGTAACATAACTAACATTTTTTAAACTAGCCTATACATGCCATATTTACATATATCCACAAGTTAAAAAGTACCAATTAGAAATTGGATAGTGTGATGTGTAACTCTGACTTGTCTGAAACGAGAGAGCTAACGAACCTTTATAAAACATAGAAAAAGAAATAGAGTAAGCTTTATAGCTTAGTAAGCTCGTATAATTCAGAATTAAACTTACCATTTATACCAAACCAATACAAATAACTAAGGTAAACTCCATACAAATTTCAAATGCCTATCACAAGCATTTATTCATAGGTTGGACATGTTAATACATGAAATCATCCATTCTTACAATTCAATAATCAATATAACTAACATTCTACATTTCATTTTTCATCGTATAACCAATAATTCATTCAATAATAGTACTCATCCGTATAAACAAAATTTAAGCAAGTTGAACCTATTAGAACTTCAAAGGATACTCGTGTGATAGATATCAGTAATCTGTCAATTCATTATCATTTATGCTCTTTCGAGCCATGATCAGTAAGCTCTTCCTGAGCTAATGAATAGTATGCTCTATTGAGCTGAAACGGTAAGCTCTTCCGGAGCTGATGAACAGTATGCGCTATTGAGCTGAAACGGTAAGCTCTATTGAGCTGAACAGTAAGCTCATACGAGCTGAAACGGTAAGCTCCATTAAGCTAAAAATAGTAAACCCTTATGAGCTGATATATCAGTAAGCTCATACGAGCAGTTTTGAGTTCGCAACAGATGCAAGAGCTCGACCAAAATGTTAACCCTAATGATGTATCACTCGTATCCTATAAATTAATACAGTTCAAACGGGGCTCGACAACCAAATGATTATATCAGTAAGGCATTCATATCTCAAGTATATCAATTATACACATTCATTTCAATAATTACAACTATATAAAATTTTGATTCTAATTATACGAACTTACCTTGTATCCTTAGATAAAACTATCTGCTATTCGTCCACTTTCCATTTTCCCCGATCTAGATCCGGTATTTGCTTATCTTGATCTATATAATATCAAATTAACTCATTCAAATTTTCATTCAATTCAATTTAGCCTAAAAAATTCATTTTGGCTAAATTACAATTTTACCCTAAACTTTTGACTACTTTGCAATTTAGCCCTTAACACATAAAAATACAAAATTACACAACTAGGCCATAACCCATAGTAGACAAATTTTAATGGGGTCCTTATTAGCCCATATTTTTCATTTATTTCACATTTCATCCATGAATTTTACACATTTCTCAATTTAATCCCTTTTTGACATTTTCGTTAAAAATCACTTAAAAAACATTAAAATCTATCATCAAATTTTCATATTTCATCATAAAACATCTAAAAACTCAAATAATCATCAATGACTCTTCACAAAATGATGAAAAAATTCAAAAATTAAGGCATGGGCTAGCTAGAATACAATGCAACGATCTAAAAAACATAAAAATCATCAAAAATTAAGCTCAAACCGTACCTTAATCAAGCCAAATATGTGCCGAAATCATGGAAGCTTCAAACCCTTATTTTCTTTCTCGAATTCAGCAATATATATGGAAGACGATGAATAAAATGATTTTGGTTTTATTTATGTTACTATATTAACCTTAGTAATAAAACATTTAAATCATCAAATATAAGGTTATCTATGTCAAATTCCACTATCAATGGTCTAATAACATCTTAAGGACCTCTTATTTAATAAATCATAGAAATTAACCACCTTTAACAATTACAACTCAAGTTTTACGCATTACACGATGTAGTCCTTTTTAACGAATTAAGCATTTAAACGATAGAATTTCTTAACGAAATTTTCACATAATAATTCTATCATACTGTAAACCCTTTTCAAATAAGAAAATAATATTTTAACCTCATATTTGTGATCCCGAATCCACTATTCAGATTTGACCTAAAAACAGGCTATTACAACTCTGCCCCCTTAGGGATTTTTGTCCCGAAAATCTTACCAGTGAAAAGGTTAGGGTACTATTTTCGCATAGCTTCCTCAGATTCCCACGTAGCTTCCTCTATCCCGTGTTTATGCTAGAGAACCTTTACTAAGGCTATTTGTTTATTTTTCAACTATTTGATTTCATGGGCCAGAATCCTGATTGGTTCTTCGTTATACGTCAAATCAGCTTGTATCTCAACATCTACTAGAGAAATTACATGTGATAGATCTAATCTATATCGACGTAGCGTAGAAATGTGAAAGTCATTATGGATCTTTTCAAGTTCCAATGGTAAAGTTAGTCGATATGCTACAGGCCCTATTCTTTCAACGATCTCATACGGCCCGATAAATCGCAGACTTAACCCTCATTTACGACCAAATCGAAGAACCTTTTTCCATGGTGACACTTTTAGAAACACTCTATCTTTGACTTGAAATTCAATTTCTCTATGTTTCAAATCAGTGTAGGATTTCTGTCGATTTAAAGCTGCTTTTAAACTGTTGCGAATTGTTTTCACTTTTTCATCAATTTCTCTAACCAATTCAACCCTGTGAATCTTTTTCTCACTCAAATCGGTACAGTATAGTGGAGTTCAACATTTGCAGCCACATAAAGCTTCGTACAGTGCCATCTTTATACTCGTTTGGAAAATGTTATTATACAAGAATTCAACCAAAGATAAGTAATTTTTCCAACTGCCTTCAAACTTTAAAATACAACATCTCAACATGTCTTTAAGAATATGAATAACTCTCTCGGTCTGACCATCAGCTTGAGGATGAAAAGCAGTACTAAAATTCAATTTTGTTCCCAGAGCCTCTTGTAGTTTCTTCTAGAATCACGACATAAATCTTGGATCTCTATTAGAATGAATAGATTGTGGCACTCCATGTAACCGAAAAATTTAAAAAATGTACAATTTTGCTAATCTATCAAATGAGTAATCTGTACATATTGGAATGAAATGAGCAGACTTCGTTTGTTGATCAACAACAACCTATATAGCATCTTTCCTTTTCGGAGTTAGAGGCAATCCTGACACAAAATCCATTGTAATTCTATCCCATTTCAACTCAGGAACCATTATAGGCTGTAGTAAACCTGATGGTACTTGATGTTCAGCTTTGACTTGCTGCCAGAACAAACATTTTGATACAAACTTCGAGATATCCCGTTTCATACCTGACCACCAGTACATCTGTTTCAAATAGTTATACATCTTGGTACTACCCGGATGAAGAGAAAAGTGACTACTGTGTGCTTCATGTAGGATTTTCTAAATAAGCTCTATCTGTTTTAGTACACAAATTCTATTTCGAAACATTAAACAGTCATCAATTCCAACATGAAATTTTGAATTAGAAATAGACTCACATTGTTGAAGAAATATTGGTTTAGCTTTTAATTCGGCTAAATCAATCCATCATCACAAATCATCAACTGGGTGTTCATTGCTTGTAATGTAAACAAAGATTTTCGGCTCAAGGCATCAGCAACAACATTAGCTTTTCCTGGGTGATAATCAATCATAAAGTCATAACCTTTCAATAACTTGAGCCATCTTCATTGTCGCAAATTCAAATCTTTCTGTGTCATCAGATACTTCAAGCTCTTGTGGTCCATATATGCAACAGCCCGATTTAGACCCTATTTGGAACAGTGGTTTTGAGACCACAAATTCGAGTCCAAAAATATTTTAATATTATTTTCTATGTTTTTAAGTTGTGAATTTATGTGTGTGAAAATTTCGTTTGAAAATTTTACTCTTTTGGATGTCCGATTTAAAAAAAAAGGGCTTAATCACGAAAAATAAAAAAGTTGATAGTTAAATGTGAGAGTTCTTAATTGAATTTTTCTTTATAATATGATCCATTTATAATGCAATTAGATCATAGGTAAAAAGGATGGATGGTTTTGCTATTAATTATCATCATTTTATATTAATTTTAAAAGAGTAATTTTGTAATATGTTAATAATGTTATAATAATAAAAAATAAAAAAAAAGTTGCATGCATTCATCTTTATTTTAAAAAGCTGAAAATACCAAAAGAAAAGAAAAAGAAAAAGAAAGCCACATTCGACCATTAGCAAGCTTGATTCAAGGTGAGTTTTAGCTCGATTTTTGATAATTTTTAAATTTTTGAGACCGTCACTTTGTTATCTATCAAGCCCATGTCTCAATTTTTAAATTTGATGATGATTTTATATTTTTCCATTGTTGAAAGCTTGTGATTTTTGTTGTTTGATGCTGGAAAATAAAAGATATGTTATAGATTAACATGTTTTGTATTTGAATTTTTGATGAATTTGAGTATTTAGGGCTAAATTGTAAAAATAATAAATTGATGGGCTAAAATGTGAAATAAATGAAATGTGTGGACTTGTATAAGGAAGATGAATATTTGGCCTAAGCATGGTATATTGAAATTTTGCGTATTTTGTGTTTTGTGCAATAAGGACTAATTTGTGAAAAGTGTGAAATGTTAGGGGCAAAATGGTAATTTGCCCATTTATGTGTTTTCGGACTAAATTGAATGAATTTGTGTTTGATAAAGTTTAATTTGAATATGTTTAAATCAAGAACCAAAAAAATCGAATTTGGATCAGGAGAAAACCAAAAGTTATTGAATAGTCGTCCCGTTCTGATCGTCATTGTTCGAGGTAAGTTTATAAGCAAATAGATGTTGTAAATTTTAAATAAATACGAGTTACATATGCTGAAATGAATTATGTGAAAGTATATATGTGGTAGTCGAATGTGTATATGCTTGGGAGCTATGTTTATGAACTTGATTCGATCGAGATATGATGTTCGAAAGCCCCATACGAACCTTAGGAATAGCTAGGATACATATGTCATAACATAGGATTTTTTATATGTGATTACGTGCAAGACTCTGTCTGGGACAGTGGCATCGATATGTGATTGCATGCAAGACCACGTCTGAGATGTTGGCATCGATATGTGATTACGTGTAAGACCCTATCTGGGACAGTGGCATCGATATGTGATTATGTGTAAGACCACGTCTGGGACATTGGCATCGGCATGTGATTACATGTAAGACCACATCTAGGATGCTGGAATTGTATGATATGTTTGATTATCTGAGTATCCTATTCAATTTTGAACGGTTCAACGGGCAATGATAAGTTATGATCGAATGTGTAATCGAGCTAAAAGGTTTAGGTATGTGCTTGTTAAATGCTTATTTGAAAATAAGGTAAGTTTTGGTGTTTGAAGTGATGATATGAATTATACATGTTAAAATGTCGGTTATATGTATATTGAATGCAAATCTATATTTGGCTAAATGATATATGTATGTGACATTAAAGTGTGAATCATGAGTATGCATAAATGAATGTATATATATATTCGACTATATCATGATATTGTGACCTTGGAAGTAAATGATAACTTTGTTAATGAATATATGTGTATTTTGGCCAAGTTAAAGTTGATACATGGATGTATATGTTGTACATGAATTGCAAGTTTGAATTAAATGTGATGATGGTAGCATGAATTGGTTTAGCCAAGTTGAGCTATTAATGTTAATGAATGTTTTATTTGCTTATGACTTGCTAAGTTGTGAAAGCTTACTGTATGTATGTTTACTCTTTGTAACACCCCGTACCCGAGACCGTTGCCGGAGTCGGACACGAGGGGTTCACAGACTATATTCGCTTACTATCGCAGTCCATTTTAAAAATTTCCAGGCTGTTGGCTAACTGCGTCACTGTCACCTTAAAAAATCACATCTTGAGTTTCACAACTCGAAAATAAGTTTCATAATTTTTCCCTGAAACTAGACTCATATTCCCATCTACATATTTTTTCTAGAATTTTTGGTCAGGCCAATTAGTACAGTTTATTCGTTAAATTCTCCCCTGTTACAGGGTGCGACTACACTGACCTTCATGCATTACGATTTGGATATCTCCCTGCACAGAGTTTCAATACTGATGCCGTTTGTTTCTATAGAAACTAGACTCATAGAGGAATCTATACATATATGGCATGACTCCTAATTATCTCTGGTTAATTTATAATGAGTTTCCAAAGTCGGAACAGGGAATCCAGAAACCGTTCTGGCCCTGTCTCACAAGAACCTGAATATCTCTTAACATACTGTCCATATGATCGTTTCGTTACTTTCCTATGAAAATAGATTCATCAAGGTTCGCTTACATAATTTATTCACTATTTAATTCCATTCCTATTATTTTTAGTGATTTTTCACATCCACATCACTGCTGCTTCCAGCATCTGTTTTTTTTTAAGGTAAACTTTACCTATTTCATGATCCTCCATGGATCAATTAGAGTTTGTCATACATATTCCAAAAGTGATCAAGAATAACCCTTCCCATGGCTAACCGTTACCAACATTTCCATACCTCTCGACGGACAACATACAAAACGATTATAATGCTATGATCAAAGTATATTTAAGCCATTTTCGCATGGCTATCCAAATTTACACAAAACCGAAGGGTACATGACCAACAACAAAAGGGTAGTCCTATACACGCCATTTCAAAGTTCAACCAAAATTGTACCAAAAGGGGGCTTTGATAGTGTGGGAGACTTCAACTTCCAAAAATCCCGAGTCCGATAGCTGACGAACCAAAATCTATAAAACAGAGATTCAAAGAACGGAGTAAGCATTTAATGCTTAGTAAGTTTTAAGCAGTGTCAACAGATAACAATCAAATTATAACATAGTTGTTCGAATTTTTTTATTTCACTCTTCCTTCGGGCATACCATCCCTTTACCGAATATGCACATCTCATCATATACAATAGGCAGATAAACTTTCACATAAAAGTGAGCTCATGTGACATAGATATATCGTATGATTTAACATAACCTCTCACACTGATCCGATGTCACATAATCATAGGAATAGTCTCATAGATTGCTCTCGTATGCATCACATAACTACCTTATGATTTAGTGCAAATCAAGCTCACATATAAACTTGGAGTACATACCTGTTTAACCTTTCGCATTGAATATATTTATAAGCAATTCTTATTACGAAGTCTTACCCGGACATAATCTCCACACGAAGTTATCGGGTCTTACCCGGACAAAATCCCCACACGTAGTCATTGGGTCTTTAGAGCTCGGATATAGTACGAGCACGAAGCTTACGGACATTAATCAGTGATAATATTCTCGCATAAAGCCTGCGGGGTTTTAACCCGGATATAGTACTGACACAATTGCCCTTCGGGACTTATAACATTTATACACTTTCACATCCATCACGTTGGCCACTCGGCCCTGTCACATATATACACTTTCACATTCATCACATCGGCCATTAGGCCTTATCACATATATACACTTTCACATTCATCACATCGGCCATTAGGCCTTATCACATATATACACTTTCACATTCATCACATCGGCCATTAGGCCTTATCTCATATATGCACTTTCACATTGATCACATCGGCCATTAGGCCTTATCACATATATACACTTTCACATTCATCACATCGGCCTTATCTCATATATGCACTTTCACATTTATCACATCGTCCATTAGGCCTTATCACATATATACACTTTCACATTCATCACGTCGGCCATTAGGCCTTATCTCATATATACACTTTCACATTCATCACATCGGCCATTAGGCCTTATCTCATATATGCACTTTCACATTCATCACATCGGCCATTAGGCCTTATCACATATATACACTTTCACATTCATCACATCGGCCATTAGGCCTTATCACATATATACACTTTCACATTCATCACACCGAATCCTAAATCAAAATATAGATTTTCATGTATTCACATCACAATTATCCAAATATACTTCACATACCACATATACTTTCACGTATACACACTGTCTTGGCTGAATCTACATCTATCATTTTCCAATATCACAATTTAGAATTCACGTATGGGTTTAATCAATAGCTTATGAGCAACTACAACAAGTTTATCAAGGTTTACAACACAATCTCAAATTCAGCACAAGCTGTTTTTCCTGAGCAATAGTCACTAAATTATTTATAACTGGAGCTAAAAAACTCCAAATCACTTTCCGTTAATTTTTCCTGAATATAGACTCGTACATCTTCCATCCATATAATTTCCAGAATTTTAGGTTTGGCCAATCAATTCCAGATTTTTCTTAAAGTTTCCCCTGTTTCACTGTTTGACTAATCTGACCACTCTTCACTACGAATCAAATTTCTCATTTTACAGAATTCAAAATGTGTTGTATTTGATTTCATTTGTAACTAGACTCATTAAGGAGTCTAAGAATATAAATTTTATCTTATAAATATTTTTGTACAATTTATAATTATTTTCTAAATATAGAACAGAGGATTACAGTGTCATTCTGCGGTGTCTCACACAAATTTAAGTATCTCATTATCAGAAATTCCTTTGCTTACACGGTTTCTTTTATAAGAAACTAGACTCAATAATCTTTAATTTCATGTCTAATTCATCCTCTAATTCAAATCCATAAATTTATGGTGATTTTATAAAGTCACGTTACTGCTGCTGTCCTAAGCAGACTATTTCAAATTACCCTTAAATTCCCAAGCTCAAACACTTAAGAACTTACCATTTGAACTTAGAACATATCATGGCCACATCATATCTTATTAAATCAACTCATCATGTCCTATTATAATTGAATTTACTCAACGTTTAATCACTTAAAACTTACCTCGGATGTTGTCGAACGATTTCGGCGGCTATTCAACCACTTTTTCCTTCCCTTTATCGGATTTGGTTCCCCTTTGCTCTTGAGCTTAATTCAAACAAATTTAACTCATTAAAGTCTCATTTTGCTAGCTTATGGCCGAATATACACATAACTTATGTACTTATTCATGTGGCCGAACATACATGTCTATGTTGGGGCCGATTGCATCACAACACCATACCATTTCAATTTTTGGTCATGGTTAAACAAAGAACTTAATGTCTCACTCAAAAATGCTAAAAAGAAGATTCAAGAATCATCAATCCACCATCACATGCACCATTACAAAGCTTCACTTTTAGCATGCAAATGATATCAACACCAATCCACCTTGGCCGAATATCATCTCCATGACATAGTAAAGATTTGAACCATGGGCTATTTAGAACTCAAGCTAACTACTAAAATATGCATGCATCTCATGGAACATCATCAAACATACCTTAGTCTATCAAACCACCATAGCCGATTTCCTCAAAGCTCTTTTTCCTTCTTTTTCTTTCTCCTATTCGGCCAAGAACAACATGAGAGCCTTTCTCTTCTTTTTTTTTTCTCATGCATGAGAATGATGAACACATTTTTTTCTCTTTGTTTTCTTCCTTCAATTTCTTATTAGTTTATTGCCCATGCTTCTTATTTTATTCTTCCATTAACACAACATGTTTCATGACATGTTTTGCCCATGCTTCTTATTTTATTTTTCCATTAACACAACATGTTTTGCCCATCATCCCTTGTCATGGCCGGCCACTAGTACTTAAATCGGGGGAAATTGACATGCAAGTCCACCCCGTTGATTACATGCATTATTAGGCCACTTGCATTTGCCTAGCACATTTCTAAATTTTCTCACATAAGTCCTATCAACTAAATTCACATGCAATTAACTAAATCGAAGCTTAAAACTTTCACATATTTATATTCACATATTTTAGGCAATAATTATCACATTCAAATAATTTGGTGACTCGGTCTAGCGGTCCCGAGATCGCTTTCCGACTAGGGTCACTTTAGGGGTGTCACACTCTTTGTTTTATCAATTTTTTCTGAAGCTAGTTACGGGCTCGGGGATCGTCAGAGAAGTCCATCACACTATCAACTGTTTTTGTATTTTTATAAAGTTGAACTTAAACCTATGGCATGTATAAGCTAGCTTATGTTTATGTTTGTTTTGGGAAATGTAAATATGAGCCATGTGAAAATGGCTTGTTTATTATGTTTAGTCTGGTTTTTATGCTTTTGATTATATGATGGATATATTTTGTTTTGATGATTAGATCATGGCATATAAATCATGTGTGCTTGGTATGGTTTATTAATGTTTGAGATTGATTGTGGTTGATTATGGTTGAGGTTTATTTTGGCAAATTGCTAAAAGATTTATGTGGATAATATGTGTGATAAGCTTGGAAATAATTCATATATCATTGTTAATATTAGGTCATTATGTTCGGCTATAAGAGACAAGAAATAAATGTGCCTCTTGGATATTTGGATAAATGTTTTAAGTGTAGTTATAATGATTATGTTCAGTTATTTATTTAATTGATTAGACTTGACTATAATGATATGAAGGTATTTTCAAAGTGGGTTGGATTGTCTATGTGCAAATTTGGGCAGGTAATGTTTTAGTAATGCTATTCTAAGATGGCTTAAGATGTATGGTCATAACTGTATAAATAGTGAACAACCAAATATGTGGGTTTGGTTTAGTTTTATGGTTATTTTAGGTATAATATATGTGAATAAGGGAATATGTCTTATATGTCGCGTATGTGTTAATAATATGCTAGTAAACTAGTTTATCATGAACCTATTAATTATAGCAGAAAGTGATGCTTGGTATAATTGTAAAATATTAATTATGATATTGGTTGTTTTGGTAATTAGTAAACGGATAATGAAAAACATGATTTGCACCTAAGTTAATTGGCGTTATGGTTTGTGTTTGCATTTTAAATATGGTAAATTTAGGCATATGAAATGGTGCGTTATTTTGTTACTTAAATAAATGTGTATATCATGTTCAGTCATGATGTTATATTAATAATGCCGCACATCTTTTTGGTCATAAACTTTGATATATGATTTGTTTGGTTTAGAAAGTGCCTATATTATTATGAAATAAAGTGTTTGTTTTTTTATGTTTAATAGTTAAATAACCATATGTTATTTATATATGTACATTCAAATATGACTTAGGTGAATGTACGAATGTCCAGAATTTGTATCTTGTCCGGTGCTACCTTGTAACTAATTCCAGATACGGGTTAGGAGTTTTACAGTATAAATGTGGCATTTCTCACCGTATAAGTAGTGTCGCCAGATTTTCAATGCAAACACAATTGCAGCTAACTCTAAGTCATGTGTTGGATAATCCTTTTCATGTGGTTTCAATTTTCGGGAAGCATAAGCTATAACCTTTCCATCTTGCATCAGAACACATCCCAGACCGTTTAATGACACGTCACTATAAATCACAAATTCTTTCCCCGATTCCGGTAGAACCAATACTGGTGCTTCAGTTAACAATGCATTCAACTGTTCAAAACTATGCTAACATTTTTCTGACCATTCAAACTTCACATCTTTTTGAAGCAGTCGTGTCATCGGTGTCACAATCATTGAGAATCCTTTCACGAATCTTCAGTAATAGCCCACTAAGCCCAGAAACTACGGACTTTAGGTACATTTCTTGGAGGTTTCCAATCAACAATAGTAGAAATCTTGCTCGAATAAACTCTTATACCGTCAGCTGAAACAATATGCCCCCAAAGTCCAACCTCTTTGAGCCAAAACTCACATTTACTGAACTTTGCAAATAACTACTTATCCCATAGAGTTTGTAACACAATTCTCAAGTGTTTGTGTAATAGTCCAATTTTAGCTAAATCAAAATAGTGGTTTCAGAACAACAAATCTGAGATTGTAAAATTATTTTAATATTATTTTTTGTGTTTATAGTAGGTGATTATATATGCATGAAAATTTCGTGAGCTAATTTTATTGTTTAATAGCTCAATTTGAGAAAAAGGACTTAATCGCGTAAAATGAAAAAGTTGCATTCTATTTGATAAAGGTGTCAAATTGCTATGGCTTATTAAATGAAAGGTCCTTATGATGATATTAGACCATTTTAAATGATAGTGTACTATTATGGACAACCATTATATGTTTTTAATGTTTATTCATTAAGGGTAAATAAGTAATTTTATAAATAAGTTAACTAAAATACAACAAAATATCAAAATTTGTCCATCTTTCCTACTAGTGGCCGAATATTGAAGAAGAAGAATGCTTATATGGAGTTTTATGGTTCGGCAATTGTAAATCTAATTTGGTAAGTGTTTTGAACTTGGTTTTTGATGATTTCTATGTTTTTGTGATCGTTGCTTCGTGTTCTAGCTCGCCCGTGCTTTAATTTTTGAATTTGATGATGATTTTGTGAAGTTTCATTGATGAATGCTTGAGCTCTTGAATGTTTTATGATGAAAAATGAGTATTTGTTGATAGATTATCATGTTTTGTAAAGTTATTTTTGGTAAAAGTACAAATTAGGGATTAAATTGTGAAAAGATGAAAATATGGGGTTAAAAGTGTGAATAAATGTGAAATACGGGCTACTAGGGGTATTTTGGTAATTCGGCTAAGCATGGATTAAATTGAATTGCGTTAATTTGATGTATTTGAGAAATATGGACTAAATTGAATAAATATGGAAATTTAGGGGCTAAAGTGCAAAAATGCCCAAATATGTGTTTGTTGGCTAAATTGAATGTGTTGATGAATAAAAGAGTTAATTTTGAATGTATATAGATTAAGTACGAAAGAAATCAGATTTAGATCGGGGGAAGTCGAAAGTTATTGAATAGTCGATCCAGCCCTTCTATTCTGACTACGAGGTAAGTTCATATGTAAATAAATGACTTTAAATTGAATTAAATGTGTTCACTTATCATTGAAAAGTTATAAATGTTGAATGAGCAATTACGAGCAAGAATCGATAAAGTTACGACATTTGAAAGTCCCGTATGAACCTTAGGAATAGAATAGGATATGAATGTCATGACACTAGGTTATCAAGATGTGATTACATGTAAGACCATGTCTAGGACATTGGCATTATTAATCGATTTCGTGTAAGACCCTGTCTGGGACAGTGGCATCGATATGTAATAACATGTAAGACCATATTTGGGATATGGCTTTGTACGAGCTTATGTGATTTCCAAGTATCCTTAATGATTCCGAACGGTTCAACGGGCAAAGTCAAGTCAAGATTGAATATGTGAAAGAGCTAAGTGACTCAGGTACATACAAAATTCATACGAGCATTGAAAAGGGAAAAGATTTGATTAACTTGATTAAGACATTGAATATTTGTTCAATAAGAAAGGTTCATGAATTTGAATGTGATTAGCTATGCTTAACATATTTGAATTGATATGCAAATACTAAACTTTGTGTGTTCTTCCATGTTTTATAGATTATTGAAGCTAGCTCGGACATCGGGGATCATCAGGAACCATCATCACACTATCGATTACTTGTTGGTATTTTTGGATGCTTGTAAATATGGTATATGGCATGTATAGGCTAGTGAGTTGATGATATGTTTTATGGTTTGATATAGCCATGAGATTGGGCTTGCTTTTAATGGAAATGTTGGTATGTATTTGGCCATTTAAGTTGGCTTAAAATTATGTTTTGGATAAGTGTTACTTGTGATGTATATAATGTCTTGTGTTTTGGCATTGTTTGCCATGGTTATTGATATGACTAAATGCTTACTCATTTGGTTAGTTATAAATGTTTAAGGAATGGTATATTATGGTATGGTTTATAGATGATGAATTGATATGTTTGAGAGGCATGATTTAGTTGATGATAAGGTGATGAAAATATATTTAGAATTTATGTGAATTTGGTGATTTTGGCATAATGTTTTGGTATCTTTGGAATGTGGAATTGAGTAGTTGAAATGGTTGAGGTTAGATGGCATAATTTGTGTATGAATTGGCATGTTTTGGCTGCCTATATATGCATTGAAGTGGTATTATTTTATTTCTTTATGTGCATGAGAAAAAGGGTGGCAAATTGGCTTTACAAAAAGCCTATTTTTGTCCACAAGGGCAGAGACACGGGCATGTGTCTCAGCCGTGTGTGATATACGGTATTGCTGCACGATTGTATGTCCCCTGGGGTAACCCTTTGAATTAAAGTCAGTATACCCTACAGGTTTGGCTCGGCCTAGACACATGGACGTGTCTACTGGCTGTGTGTGGCACATAGGCTAGCACATGGACGTGTGGTCGATCGTGTGACCCAAGTCAGTAACCTTTCCAGTTTTCCCACGGCCATGGCACACGGGTGTAACATCCTGATTTTCGGATTTATTCGCGGTTTTCAATAATTTGTAAAGATTTTAAAATTTTGTATTTTGATGTGAAATTAATATTTTGAGTAGGTAAATGGGTTTATAGAAGGACCATGTGTTGGCCAAAACCCGGTTGAATTTTTGAATTTTTGGACTTAGGAGTTAGGGGTTCTGGCTAGATGGCCCTTGTATAGAGTTATGGGTAAATTGCATCACAAAAAGAGCCTTAGTAAAGTGTCAAGGGTGACGCCACTAGGCTCCTAAAAAGGTGGCGTGTGGAGCATTGGGGAAGGCATGGGATCGATTCCCTGTGTTGACAAATAGATGCATTTATTTTTAAGTGCAGGAGGGGTAGTGTTGGAGTCCAGGTGGAGTCTGCTAAAGGAGAGTTTGAATCTATCCAAACGCTTGGATTAAGGAGTGATAAGGGGAGAGATTTAAGGGATTTGGAGAGAGGCTAAGAGTTGGCCGAATTAGGGGAATTAGAAAGGGGATTTCGGCAGAGGGGTATTAGGTTAGTATTTCGGCACTTAGGGTATTGAGTGTTGTCGTTTTCTTCTGCTTAAACACCTTAGGGTTGTTCTTTTCTCTCTTTTTCCTCTCTAGCCGAAACCACCATTCTCTCTATCCTTCTTTCTTCATTTTTCTTCTTCAAAACCGTTCATCAAACCTGCTGTTCATCAACACTTCTACCGAAACCACAAAAGCCAAAACCTCGAAAAATACATTAGTTGTGCCGATTTCTTCCAAGCCGAATCCTTCGATATTTTTGTGCCTAATAAATGACAATGATCTTTTCTAAACCCTAGATACTTGTCGGCAATTCTACATCAAGGTTATAGCCCCAGATAGTCATCTCCTTCATCACCCAAAAGCCAAAAAACCATAGATTTGGGGGCTTATAGCCGAAACTTCAAAACTCCGGGAGTCGAGTTCTACCGTCGTTTCAAGGATAAATCTGCACCAGATTACGTGGAGATCAAAAAGGAGTAAGGGATAAGTGTTCATCATCTCAAATCTGGTTCTATTTTACAAAGTTAGGAAAAGCCGAAGTCCCTAAAATCAAATTCGGAGCTAGTTATCGATTTTGGCAAAAACGTAAGGTTTCAAAGGCTTTCAGGGACATGGTTTGAGCATGGATGAGTAAGTTTTGGGGTTTAGTGATTATGGTTTGTAAATAAGAACTATGCTAATCAATTGTAGGACATCGGAAGAGATCTCAGTAGCAGTCGTCGCGAATCAGGTGTGTACCGAACACCCTTTCTTAGTTCAATTCGGCAAAAGCCGAAATGCCAAAATTTCTGGGATTTCATGGGCTTGTGAGTATGCGAATGCTCTCAAGACGTAGAGTAAATGTTAGATCTAGCACCGCAAGGTGGTAAGTAAGTTTGTGTGACGTCTTAACGTACTTCGAAAAAAGAGGGCCTCGATGGGCCAAAACTAGGCCCAATGGGCTTACGGACCAATATGGGTAAGAGATGGGCAAATTAGCCTGTTAGTTAGATGGTGGAACCAAACTACAAAAAACTGTTGAAAATTGCTGGAGTAGCTTGTGTAGTTGCTAAGTTACGAGAATTACCCCTAAGGAGTAAAATTACCGATATACCCTTAGGGTTTAAATTGGCTAAACTGCATGATTGATTAATACTGTATTTTCCATGATATGCTTTTATTAATAACTATTGCATGGGATTGGGGTATTGATGGAGGAAGTATTGAAAGTGGTTCATCCACGTACTGGAGGCTTTGCCTCAACTTACAGATATTTGAGCAGCGTTGTTGCAACTGTGGAGTGTAGGGCTGGGTGGGTTGAGATATTCCCCACATAGAGTGTAGGGCTGGTACGGGGGCAGTGTAGCGGTTGGTGGGTTGAGTAGTCTCCCAGATGGGTTTGCATGCATTACTACTATTGTTACCTATGTTACTGAACTGGGCCTATGGGCCACACTGTTATGTAAAAAGGGGCTAAGGCCTTGCTATTGTATTCTGAAAGGGGCTTCGGTCCACTGTGTACTATTATCTGAATAGGGCTTAGGCCCAATGGGCTCGAGCTGATTTGGGCTTTGGATGGGTTTCTGTATGCACTGAGTTTCCCAAACTCACCCCTTCCTCTTCCATCCTTGCAGGTGAGCCCTAGTTGGTGGACTTGGAGCTGGGCGGGATTCAGAGTGGCCATGAAGATTGATTGCCGGATTTAATAAGTTTAGCATTTAATTTGGATTATTTTTATTATGCTTAAAGTTGTAATAAGGCCGCTCTTTTTAATTAATTTTATTTTGGGGATTATTAAACTGGTTAGCACTAGGGTTCGTTTTATAAAAACTACTTGTTTTTTTAAAGATCACGATGACACGCAAAGTTTCCACAAAGTAAATGTTTTTCCAAGAAATTAAATATTTTAAGCAGACTTAAACTTGTTTTAATGTTCGTAGACACGTAACCTGCTTAAAGTGTGGCAATGGATGTGTGCATGTCTAGGATTGGATCCGGGAAGAGCTTGGTACTTAAGCGGTCCTATAAGACTCACCTCCTCTTTTCTGGCTTCCTACCTGGTGCACAGCTTCCATTCACTTTAACTTAAACCAAGAACAGATTTTTGCTAAACTCTAAACAAAGAAATTTAGATAAACACTTGTTTTTTTTAAACATCTCCATGTGACATACTAAATTCGGCCGTAACATCTGGGCCGGGTTTGGGGTGTTACATTTAGTGGTATCAGAGCCTGGTTGCAACAACTCGGCTGTGGACCGGGTTCGAAAATCTTTTTAAAAAAAAGTTTTTTCTATAAATTTTCGAAGATGTTCAAAGTTTTTCTATTGTTAAATGGGGTTAAATCAATAGTTTTAAAATAAAAGTGTTTTCAAATCAAATCTTTTTATTTTCGGTAAACGAAAACATGGGTATTTTAAAAAAAAATTAAATAGACTAATAAGGAAGTGGCACACTGAATCCCCGGTACCAAGTCTGTAAGTGTTCTTTTTCTGCTTTAAATATTTATATGGAACTGGACTGGAAATAACACTGTAGATAGTACTGAGCCTTAGAGATAGTGCTATTGATAATGTAGTATTAGGGCTACAAAACTGGGACCGTAGCTAAATTGTGATTGCGCGAAAATAACTCTGAAATTCTATCTGTTCATAAGACATTCTGTCATAAACAATGAAACCAGTAAACTAATGTCATAAAATTTGTAAACAGATAAATCATTATGAGTACAAGGGTTACTCGGGGAAGAGGCCGTGGTCGAGGCCAAGGTAGCACCCAAGCTGGATCTGCGTCATCTGAACACATACCAGCTGGCGACGCACGTCCACCACCGGTTAATGAAAATGGGCCATATGACCGGGCTGCAGGGGATGACGCTTTGTCTCAGGCCATGTTGAGGGTTTTGGATAGGGTGGCCGGAGCTAACATCGGGCCCATGAATAGGGGGTCCATTTCTGAACGTCTTCGGGCCAACGGAGCTGAGATTTTTAGGGGCGTATCTGGAATGGCCCCAAATGTGGCTGAGTACTGGTTGGAAGCCACAGAGCGGATCATGGATGACCTGGACTGCTCAGTAGAACAGAAGTTGAAAGGGGCGGTGTCGTTGCTGCGGGATGAAGCGTATCAGTGGTGGATTACTGTGAGAGAGGGTACCCCAGCTGAGAGGGTAACATGGGATCTGTTCAAACAAACCTTTAAGGCAAAATATGTTGGAGCTAGCTTTGTGGATGCACGTAGAAAGGAGTTCTTGAATATGACTTAGGGAAATAAGACCATTGCTGAATATGAGGCGGAGTTTCTACGATTGAGTCGGTATGCTAATGGCATCGTTTCCATCGAATACGAGCGCAGCGTTCGTTTTGAGGATGGCCTCAGAGATTAGTTAAGGGTGCTCATAGCTCCGCAGAGAGAGCGAGATTTCGCTGCACTAGTAGAGAAGGCTAAGATAGCCGAGGAGGTGAAGCAAACCGAACGGAGGAATCGTGATAAGGATCGGAATCGGTTCAGGAGGGATGCTGGACCAGCGGGTGCTGCAAATCGAAATGTTAAGAGAGCTAGGATGGAGGAACCGGTTCGAGCAGTTCTGGTGAACACAGGTAGACCGCAAGCATGTGGGGATTGCGGTAGAACGCATCAAGGAGAGTGCTAGAAGCGTTCTGGGGCTTGTCTTCGTTGTGGGTCTAAGGAGCATAGGATTAAGGATCCTAGGGCATGTGGTCTCTGCCGAGGGGATTAAGGTGGATCATCGTAAAATTGAAGCGATTCTGGAATAGAAGCCACCTAGGTCAGTATCGGAAATTTGGAGTTTCCTAGGGTTGGCAGGTTACTACAGAAGGTTTGTGGAGGGTTTCTCGGTAATGGCGGTACCCTTGACAAAACTCATAAGGAAAGGAGTACCATTTGTCTGGACCGAGAAATAGCAAAAAGCTATTGATCAGTTGAAAAAGGTATTGACCGAAGCGCCAGTGTTAATTCAACCGGTGTCTAGGAAGGACTTTAATATATACAGCGATGCGTCGCATGTGGGGTTAGGTTGTATACTGATGCAAGAGGGCAAGGTGGTCGCTTATGCATCGCGACAGCTTAAGGCTCATGAGGTGAATTACCTTAGGCATGATTTGGAGCTAGCAGCGGTGATTTTTGCGTTAAAAATTTGGAGACACTACTTATATGGGGAAAAGTGCATCATATACACAGATCATAAGAGCCTAAAGTATTTGTTGACTCAGAAAGAGTTGAACCTTAGGCAACAAAGATGGGTGGAGTTGCTTAAAGACTACGACTGTTCGATAGAGTACCACCTAGGAAAGGCTAATGTGGTGGCAGATGCGTTGAGTCGAAGGGTTGTTACTGATTTGAGAGCTTTGTTCGCACGATTAAGTCTGTACGACAATGGAAACTTGTTGGCAGAACTGCAGGTAAGGCCTACTTGGACTGAGCAAATTAAGGAAAAGAAGTTGAAGGACGATTCATTAGCTCTTCGGTTCCAGCAAGTTAAGAATGGTGAGAACGAGGATTTTGGGTTGAACACTGACGGAGTTCTTTGCTTTCGTGGAAGGGTTTGTATTCCAAAGGACCCTGCATTGAGGCAGTTAATTCTGAAAGAGGCTCATGGTGGACTCTGTGCCATGCATCCTGGAGGGAATAAGTTATATTGAGACTTGCGAGAGGTGTACTGGTGGCCCGGATTAAAACGAGAGGTAACTGAATTTGTTGGGGAATGTCTGGCGTGCCAGCAGGTTAAGGCTGAGCACCAATTGCCTTCGGGGTTACTGCAACCTGTGAAAATTCCGCTATGGAAGTGGGAAAGAGTAACAATGGACTTTGTGAGTGGGTTACCTTTGACACCCACCAAGAAAGATTCGGTGTGGGTAGTTGTGGATAGGTTAACAAAATCTGCTCATTTCATACCTATTCGTACCGACTACTCACTGCAAAAGTTGGCCAAGCTTTATGTGGCGGAGGTAGTGCGACTGCATGGGGTGCCAGTGTCGATAATTTCTGATCGAGACCCTAGGTTTACATCTCGGTTTTGGCGGAAGTTGTAGGAAGCGTTGGGTACACGATTGGATTTTAGCACCGCTTTTCACCCACAGACAGATGGACAGTTAGAAAGGGTTATTCAGGTTCTGGAAGATATGTTGAGAGGTTGTATCATTGATTTTCGTGGAAGTTGGGAGGACTACTTGCCATTGGCGGAGTTTGCTTACTATAATAGCTATCAAGCAAGTATTCAGATGGCACCATATGAAGCGCTCTATGGGCGTAGATGTCGTACTTTGGAGGAACCATGACAAAGAAGAAGCTACTTGGGAGACTGAGGAGCCTATGCGTCAACAGTACCCTCAACTGTTCTAAGAAGGTAAAATTTCGAGGTCGAAATTTCTTTAAGGAGGGTAGAGTTGTAACATCCTGATTTTCGGATTTATTCGCGGTTGTCAATAATTTGTAAAGAATTTTAAATTTTGTATTTGGATGTGAAATTAATATTTTGAGTAGGTAAATGGGCTTATAGAAGGCCCATGTGTTGGCCAAAACCTGGTTGAATTTTTGAATTTTTGGACTTAGGAGTTAGGGGTTCTGGCTAGATGGCCCTTGTATAGAGTTATGGGTAAATTGCTTCACAAAAAGAGCCTTAGTAAAGTGGCAAGGGTGACGCCACTAGGCTCCTAAAAAGGTGGCGTGTGGAGCATTGCCGAAGGCATGGGATCGATTCCCTGTGTTGACAAATAGATGCATTTATTTATAAGTGTAGGAGGGGTAGTGTTGGAATCCAGGCGGAGTCTGCTAGAGGAGAGTTTGAATCTGTCCAAACGCTTGGATTAAGGAGTGATAAGGGGAGAGATTTAAGGGATTTGGAAAGAGGCTAAGAGTTGGCCGAATTAGGGGAATTAGAAAGGGGATTTCGGCAGAGGGGTATTAGGTTAGTATTTCGGCACTTAGGGTATTGAGTGGTGCCGTTTTCTTCTACTTAAACACCTTAGGGTTGTTCTTTTCTCTCTTTTTCCTCTCTAGCCGAAACCACCATTCTCTCTATTCTTCTTTCTTCATTTTTCTTCTTCAACATCGTTCATCAAACTTGCTGTTCATCAACACTTGTGCTGAAACCACAAAAGCCAAAACCTCGAAAAATACATTAGTTGTGCCGATTTCTTCCAAGCCGAATCCTTCGATATTTTTGTGCCTAATAAATGACAATGATCTTTTCTAAACCCTAGATACCTGTCGGCAATTGTACATCAAGGTTATAGCCCCAGATAGTCATCTCCTTCATCACCCAAAAGTCGAAAAACAATAGTTTTGCGGGCTTATAGCCGAAACTTTAAAACTCTGGGAGTCGAGTTCTACTGTTGTTTGAAAGATAAATCTGCACCAGATTACGTGGAGATCAAAAAGGAGTAAGGGGTAAGTGTTCATCATCTCAGATCTGGTTCTATTTTACAAAGTTAGGAAAAGTCGAAGTCCCTAAAATCTAGGGAGGTTGTCTATTTGGGCATGTGGCTCTAAGGGTTCTTAACTGAAATTTTCTATCAATGATTAGTGTCTTCTTAAGTGTTGGATTGAAGGCGTGGGTTGTTGGAGCAATCGGATTCGGAGCTAGTTATCAATTTTGGCAAAAAGGTAATGTTTCAAAGGCTTTTAGGGACATGGTTTGAGCATGGATGAGTAAGTTTTGGTGTTTAGTGATTATGGTTTGTAAATAAGAACTATGCTAATCAATTGCAGGACATCGGAAGAGATCTCAGTAGCAGTCATCGCGAGTCAGGTGTGTACCGAACACCCTTTCTTAGTTCAATTCGGCAAAAGCCGAAATGCCAAAATTTCCGGCATTTCATGGGCTTGTGAGTATGCGAATGCTCTCAAGACGTAGAGTAAATGTTAGATCTAGCACCGCAAGGTGGTAAGTAAGTTTGTGTGACGTCTTAACGTACTTCAGAAAAAGAGGGCCTCGATGGGCCAAAACTAGGCCCAATGGGCTTACGGACCAATATGGGTAAGAGATGGGCAAATTAGCCTGTTAGTTAGATGGTGGAACCAATATGCATAAATCTGTAGAAAATTGCTGGAGTAGCTTGTGTAGTTGCTAAGTTACGAGAATTACCCCTAAGGAGTAAAATTACCGATATACCCCTAGGGTTTAAATTGGCTAAACTGCATGATTGATTAATACTGTATTTTACATGATATGCTTTTACTAATATCTGTTGCATGGGATTGGGGTATTGATGGAGGAAGTATTGAAAGTGGTTCATCCACGTACTGGAGGCTTTGCCTCAACTTACTGATATTTGAGCAGCGTTGTTGCAACTGTGGAGTGTAGGGCTGGGTGGGTTGAGATATTCCCCACATGGAGTGTAGGGCTGATACGGGGGCAGTGTAGCGGTTGGCGGGTTGAGTAGTCTCCCCAGATGGGTTTGCATGCATTACTACTATTGTTACCTATGTTACTGAACTGGGCCTATGGGCCACACTGTTATGTAAAAAGGGGCTAAGGCCTTGCTATTGTATTCTGAAAAGGGCTTCGGTCCACTGTGTACTGTTATCTGAATAGGGCTTAGGCCCAATGGGCTCGAGCTGATTTGGGCTTTGGATGGGTTTCTGTATGCACTGAGTTTCCCAAACTCACCCTTCCTCTTCCATCCTTGCAGGTGAGCCCTAGTTGGTGGACTTGGAGCTGGGCGGGATTCAGAGTGGCCATGAAGATTGATTGCCGGATTTAATAAGTTTAGCATTTAATTTGGATTATTTTTATTATGCTTAAACTTGTAATAAGGCCGCTCTTTTTAATTAATTTTATTTTGGGGATTATTAAACTAGTTAGCACTAGGGTTCGTTTTATAAAAACTACTTGTTTTTTTAAAGATCACGATGACGCGCAAAGTTTCCGCAAAGTAAATGTTTTTCCAAGAAAATAAATATTTTAAGCAGACTTAAACTTGTTTTAATGTTCGTAGACACGTAACCTGCTTAAAGTGTGGCAATGAATGTGTGCATGCCTAGGATTGGATCCGGGAGGAGCTTGGTACTTAAGCGGTCCTATAAGACTCACCTCCTCTTTTCTGGCTTCCTACCTGGTGCACAGCTTCCATTCACTTTAACTTAAACCAAGAATAGATTTTTGCTAAACTCTAAACAAAGAAATTTAGATAAACACATGTTTTTTTTAAACATCTCCATGTGACATACTAAATTCGGGCGTAATGTCTGGGCCGGGTTTGGGGTGTTACATTTAGTGGTATCAGAGCCTGGTTGCAACAACTCGGCTGTGGATCGGATTCGAAAATCTTTTAAAAAAAAGTTTTTTCTATAATTTTTTGAAGATGTTCAAAGTTTTTCTATTGTTAAACGGGGTTAAATCAATAGTTTTAAAATAAAAGTGTTTTCAAATCAAATCTTTTTATTTTCGGTAAACGAAAACATGTGTATTTTAAAAAAAAATTTAAATGGACTAATAAGGAAGTGGCACACTGAATCCCCGGCACCAGGTCTGTAAGTGTTCTTTTTCTGCTTTAAATATTTATATGGAACTGGACTGGAAATAACACTGTAGATAGTACTGAGCCTTAGAGATAGTGCTATTGATAATGTAGTATTAGGGCTACAAAACTGGGACCATAGCTAAATTGTGATTGCGCGAAAATAACTCTGAAATTCTATTTGTTCATAAGACATTCTGTAATAAACAGTGAAACCAGTAAACTAATGTCATAAAATTCGTAAACAGATAAATCATTATGAGTACAAGGGTTACTCGGGGAAGAGGCCGAGGCCGAGGCCGAGGTTGCACCCAAGCTGGATCTGCATCATCTGAACACATACCAGCTGGCGACGCACGTCCACCACCGGTTAATGAAAATGGGCCATATGACCGGGCCGTAGGGGATGACGCTTTGTCTCATGCCATGTTGAGGGTTTTGGATAGGGTGGCCGGAGCGAACATCGGGCCCATGAATAGGGGGTCCATTTCTGAACGACTTCGGGCCAACGGAGCTGAGACTTTTCGGGGCGTATCTGGAGTGGCCCCAAATGTGGCTGAGTACTGGTTGGAAGCCACAGAGCGGATCATGGATGACCTGGACTGCTCAGTAGAACAGAAGTTGAAAGGGGCGGTGTCGTTGCTGCGGGATGAAGCGTATCAGTGGTGGATTACTGTGAGAGAGGGTACCCCAGCTGAGAGGGTAACATGGGAGCTGTTCAAACAGACCTTTAAGGCAAAATATGTTGGAGCTAGCTTTGTGGATGCACGTAGAAAGGAGTTCTTGAATATGACTCAGGGAAATAAGACCATTGCTGAATATGAGGCGGAGTTTCTACGATTGAGCCGGTATTCTAATGGCATCGTTTCCATCGAATACGAGCGCAGCGTTCATTTTGAGGATGGCCTAAGGGATTAGTTAAGGGTGCTCATAGCTCCGCAGAGAGAGCGAGATTTCACTGCACTGGTAGAGAAGGCTAAGATAGCCGAGGAGGTGAAGCAAACCGAACGGAGGAATCGTGATAAGGATCGAAATCGGTTCAGGAGGGATGCTGGACCAGCGGGTGCTGCAAATCGAAATGTTAAGAGAGCTAGGATGGAGGAACCGGTTCGAGCAGTTCCGGTGAACACAGGTAGACCGCAAGCATGTGGGGATTGCGGCAGAATGCATCAAGGAGAGTGCTAGAAGCGTTCTGGGGCTTGTCTTCGTTGTGGGTCTAAGGAGCATAGGATTAAGGATCCTAGGGCATGTGGTCTCTGCCGAGGGGATTAAGGTGGATCCTCGTAAAATTGAAGCGATTCTGGAATGGAAGCCACCTAGGTCAGTATCGGAAATTCAGAGTTTCCTAGGGTTGGCAGGTTACTACAGAAGGTTTGTGGAGGGTTTCTCGGTAATGGCGGCACCCTTGACAAAACTCATAAGGAAAGGAGTACCATTTGTCTAGACCGAGAAATAGCAAAAAGCTATTGATCGGTTGAAAAAGGTATTGACCGAAGCGCCAGTGTTAATTCAACCGGTGTCTGGGAAGGACTTTACTATATACAGTGATGCGTCGCATGTGGGGTTAGGTTGTGTACTGATGCAAGAGGGCAAGGTGGTCGCTTATGCATCACGACAGCTTAAGGCTCATGAGGTGAATTACCCTACGCATGCTTTGGAGCTAGCAGCGGTGATTTTTGCGTTAAAAATTTGGAGACACTACTTATATGGGGAAAAGTGCATCATATACACAAATCATAAGAGCCTAAAGTATTTGTTGACTCAGAAAGAGTTGAACCTTAGGCAACAAAGATGGGTGGAGTTGCTTAAAGACTACGACTGTTCGATAGAGTACCACCCAGGCAAGGCTAATGTGGTGGCGGATGCGTTGAGTCGAAGGGTTGTTACTGATTTGAGAGCCTTGTTCGCACGATTAAGTCTGTACGACGATGGAAACTTGTTGGCAAAACTGCAGGTAAGGCCTACTTGGACTGAGCAGATTAAGGAAAAATAGTTGAAGGACGATTCATCAGCTCTTCTGTTCCAGCAAGTTAAGAATGGTGAGAACGAGGATTTTTGGTTGAACACTGAAGGAGTTCTTTGCTTTCGTGGAAGGGTTTGTATTCCAAAGGACCCTGAATTGAGGCAATTAATTCTGAAAGAGGCTCATGGTGGACTCTGTGCCATGCATCCTGGAGGGAATAAGTTATATCGAGACTTGCGAGAGGTGTACTGGTGGCCCGGATTAAAACGAGAGGTGACTGAATTTGTTGGGAAATGTCTGACGTGCCAGCAGGTTAAGGCTGAGCACCAATTGCCTTCGGGATTACTGCAACCTATGAAAATTCCGCTATGGAAATGGGAAAGAGTAACAATGGTCTTTATGAGTAGGTTACCTTTGACACCCACCAAGAAAGATTCGGTGTGGGTAGTTGTGGATAGGTTAACAAAATCTGCTCATTTCATACCTGTTCGTACCGACTACTCACTACAAAAGTTGGCCAAGCTATATGTGGCGGAGGTAGTGCGACTGCATGGGGTGCCAGTGTCGATAATTTCTGATCGAGACCCTAGGTTTACATCTCGGTTTTGGAGGAAGTTCCAGGAAGTGTTGGGTACACGATTGGATTTTAGCACCGCTTTTCACCCACAGACAGATGGACAGTCAGAAAGGGTTATTCAGGTTCTGGAAGATATGTTGAGAGGTTGTATCATTGATTTTCGTGGAAGTTGGGAGGACTACTTGCCATTGGCGGAGTTTGCTTACAATAACAGCTATCAAGCAAGTATTCAGATGGCACCATATGAAGTACTCTATGGGCGTAGATGTCGTACGCCGACGTGTTGGACAGAGTTGGGTGAACGACGAGTGCTTGGACCGGAATTGGTGGCAGACACTGAAAGCAAGGTTGGGCTGATAAGGGATCGGTTAAAGGAGGCATCCGATAGATAGAAGTCGTATGCGGATCTGAAGCTCAAAGAGATTGAGTTCGCTGTTGGGGATATGGTTTTCTTGATGGTTTCCCCTTGGGCGAAAATTTTGAGATTTGGTAAGAAGGGTAAGTTGAGCCCACGGTTTATTGGGCCTTACCGAATTGTTAAGCGGGTTGGACCAATGACTTATCAGCTAGAGTTACTGTAACGCCCCCATGCCTGAGGCCGTCGCCGGAGTCGAGTATGAGGTGTTACTAAGCTTAATTTAACATATTTAGAACTTCGGATTATTTATTTCTACATTCACAGCTTTTAAGCTACTTGCATCACAGTCACAAGAAAAATCATATCTTGAGTTACGAAACTCAAAATCAAGATCCGTAAATTTTACCTAAATTTAGACTCATATACCTATCTACTAATTTTTTCTAGAATTTTTGGTTGGGCCAATTAGTACAGTTTATTAGTTAAAGTTACCCCTGTTTCAGGACTTGACTGGTCTGCCTCTGTTTACTACGAACCACATTTCTCTCTGTGAAAAATCCATATGACTATGAGGTTTATTTCTCCTGAAACTAAACTCAATAAGGATTCTTATAATATAAAATACACTACCTAATTATATCTTTACAATTTATGGTGAATTTCTAAATTTGGAACAGGGGATTCAGAAACTACTATGACCCTGTTTCACTAAAATTCAAATATCTTGTAACATATAATTTCTTTACCTGTTTCATTTGTTTCATGTGAAACTAGACATAATAAGCTTCAATTTGATATGTAGTCCATCACCAAGTTCAATTTCTATGATTTTTAGTAAATTTTTAAACTCGCGTCAGTGTTGCTGCAGTATTCTGTTTATGGCAAATTTCATCCCTTTTATGAGTTTTTATGCACTAAGTATCTTAATAATTTTCCTTAACATCAAATATAATCTAAACTAACTATTTTCATAATTTATCATTATCAAGCATTTCCTCAACCATTCCATCACCATACCATAAGATCATTTACACAAAAAAGGTATATTGCTATACATGCCATACTTAAATTTACAAGCCATTACCAAAAGTCTTCCGGATAGTGTGACTGAGCCTTCGACCTATCCCGACTCCTGAGCTGGCTTGTCCAAAACTAAAATGAGTAAGAAGGAGGGAGTAAGCATAAATGCTTAGTAAGTTCATATGCAAATAATAAGTAACATAACAAACAGTCATACCAATCAACATTAGCATGTATCACTAAAACACATATCACATTTTTAATCATTTTTCATCATCTTATTACCTTATCGTGGTTGTATCAATACTCAACCCGAGGGTTAAATACATACCTGTCCAAAATATCCATTTCACATCACTTACCAATACGTCTCTTTACATCTCGAATATTCCTCCATTTGAGTAGAACTTTACCCGTTGAACACATCGGAATATAATTCGGATACATGGATAACTTGCACATAAGTGCCATATATGCAATCAAGCAATCATGTAACCCGCCCATAAGCGAACTCGGACTCAACTCAACGAGCTCGGGCATTCGCATCCATAAGTGAACTCGGACTCAACTCAACGAGCTCGGATGCCTAGTTACATTTCACGAACTCGGACTCAACTCAACGAGTTCGGACATTCGCATCCATAAATGAACTCGGACTCAACTCAACGAGTTCGGATGCTCAACCATCCTAGTGACATGTCACTTGTATCCTAATCTATTCCTAAGGTTTAAACGGGCTTTTTCCCTCGATCTCACTGTAACACCCCGTACCCGAGACCGTTGCCGGAGTCGGACACGAGGGGTTCACAGACTAAATTCGCTTACTATCGCAGTCCATTTTAAATTTTTCCAGACAGCTGGCTAACTGTGTCGCTGTCACCTTAAAAATCATATCTTGAGTTTCACAACTCGAAAATCAGTTTCATGATTGTTCCCTGAAACTAGACTCCTATGTCCATCTACATATTCTTTTCTAGAATTTTTGGTTGGGCCAATTATTACAGTTTATTAGTTAAAGTATCCCCTGTTACAGGGTGCGACTACACTGACCTTCATGCATTACAATTTGGATATCTCCCTGTACAGGGCTTAAATACTGGTGCTGTTTGTTTCTATAGAAACTAGACTCAGAGAGGAATCTATACATATATGGCATGACTCCTAATTATCTCTGGTTAATTTATAATGAATTTCCAAAGTCGGAACAGGGAATCCAGAAACTGTTCTGGCCCTGTTTCATGAAAACCTAATTATCTCTTAACATACAACTCATATGACCGTTTCGTTTCTTCCATATGAAAGTGGATTCATCAAGGTTCATTTAAATAATTTATTCACTATTTAATTCCATTCCTACTATTTTTAGTGATTTTCCAAATCTACATCACTGCTGCTGTCAGCATTGCCTTTAAGGTAGACTTTACCTATTTCCTAGTTTCCATGATTCAACTAGCCCTTTTAGCATAAATAGCACAAATTATGATAGTGATTAACCATTCCCATGGCCAATCCTTGTTAAGCATATCCACACCTCTCAATAACCATATCCATACCAAATGATTATAACATTATGCTCAAACATATATAAGCCATTTTCACATGGCTATCCAAAATTATACAAAACCGAAGGGTACATGACCAACAACAAAAGGGTAGTCCTATACATGCCATTTTCAGAGTTCAACCAAAAGTGTACCAAAAGGGTTTTGATAGTGTGGGCGACTTCGACTTCAATAATCCCGAGTCCGATAGCTGACGAACCAAAATCTATAAAACAGAGATTCAAAGAACGGAGTAAGCATTTAATGCTTAGTAAGTTTTAAGCAAAACAAAGTGTTCTCAATCACTATCATTGGTCATTCATTTCAACTGTTCGATGAAGTTAATCTAGAGCTTCATGTCGATCTATAATATCATTAAACGCAACACTTGGCTGCCACATATATACTTTCGAATAATAATGACCTAGATGGTCAAATATTTCCAAAGCACATTCTTCATCGATTTTCAACTTTCAATAATCCTTTCCACTTGTTCATAATCACATCCATACTTTTAAGTATTTCAACATGACAAGTACTAAATTACCATAGGCACAGCACATAAAGAACCAACATATTCCTTATCACATATATGTAAGCTTACAAATCATAATCCTTACCTTGTACTGGGACATCTAGCTCAACCCAACCCATACTCAGATCATAAGGCTTTTGGGCAGAATATGCACTAATACATAAGAATATTTCATCGCATACTTTATTATACAAACATACCATTACCAATTAGATCATTCTCACATTTGGAGTTATAATATTAATCACATTTACCTACCTCTTTGATACTGATAATTCACCTCGAAATCACTCCACCGATGAGTAAGTAATACGTACCTGAACATCTTGAATACATAATACTTATTTGATGGTAGCTTAATGCAGATACTCAATATCAAAGTCTTACTTGAATCCTAGCATTTAGCTGTCGGGTCTTTAAAGCTCGGATATAGTACGAGCACGAAGCCTACGGACATTAATCAGGATAATATTCTCGCATAAAGCCTGCGGGGTTTTAACCCGGATATAGTACTGACACAATTGCCCTTCGGGACTTATCACATTTATACACTTCCACATCCATCACATTGGCCATTCGGCCTTATCACATATATACACTTTCACATTCATCACATTGGCCATTCGGCCTTATCTCATATATGCATGTTCACATTCATCACATTGTCCATTCGGCCTTATCACACATACACATGTTCACATTCATCACATTGGCCTTTCGGCCTTATCACACATACACATGTTCACATTCATCACATTGGCCATTCGGCCTTATCTCATATATGCATGTTCACATTCATCACATTGGCCATTCGGCCTTATCACACATACACATGTTCACATTCATCACATTGACCATTCGGCCTTATCACATATATATACACTTTCACATTCATCACATTGGCCATTCGGCCTTATCACATATATACACTTTCACATTCATTACATCGGCCATTAGGCCTTATCACATATATACACTTTCACATTCATCACATCGGCTATTAGGCCTTATCACATATATACATTTTCACATTCATCACATCGGCCATTAGGCCTTATCACATATATATACTCTTTCACATTCATCACATTGGCCATTAGGCCTTATCACATATATACACTTTCACATTTATTCAAATATACTTCACATACCACATATACTATCATGTACAGACTTGGTCTTGGCCGAATCTACATCCATCACTTTCCAATGAATAATTCAATTTTACGCCATACTATCATTTCATATTCGAAAACTCATAAGCTTACAATATCACGATTTAGAATTCAAGTATGGGTTTAATCAATAGCTTATGAGCAACTAAAACAAGTTTTATCCATGTTTACAACAAAATCACATATTCACTACGAGCTGTTTTCCTGAGCAATGGTCACTAAATTATTTATAACCGGAGCTACAAAACTCCCAATCACTTGCCGTTAATTTTTCCTGAATATAGACTCGTATATCTTCCATCCATAAAATTTCCAGAATTTTAGGTTTGGCCAATCAATACCAGATTTTTCTTAAAGTTTCCCCTGTTTCACTGTTTGACTAATCTGACCACTCTTCACTACGAATCAAATTTCTCATTTTACAGAATTCAAAATGTGTTGTATTTGATTTCATTTGAAACTAGACTCATTAAGGAGCCTAAGCATATAAATTTTATCTTATAACCATTTTTGTACAATTTATAATGATTTTCTAAAAACAGAACAGGGGATTTCGGAGTCATTCTGACACCATCTCAGACAACTTTAAATATCTCTTTATAGGAAATTTCTTTTCTCACAAGGTCTCTTTTATAAGAAACTAGACTAATTAAGCCTTGATTACATATTTTATTCAGCCTATAATTCCACACCAACAATTTATAGTGATTTTCTAAAATCACGTTACTGCTGCTGTCCAAAGCAAATTATTACAATTTGCTCTTAAATTTCCAAGTCCAAACACATATGAACTTACCATTTGAGTTTAAGACATATCATGGCCACATCATATCTTATTAAATCAACTCATTATGTCCTATTATGATTGAATTTACTCAACGTTTAATCACTTAAAACTTACCTCGGATGTTGTCGAACGATTTCGGCGGCTATTCGATCACTTTTTTCCTTTCCTTTATCCAACTTTGGTCCTCTAAGCTCTTGAGCTTAATCTAGATACAAGTATGGCCAAACCTCCTCCTAATCCTCTTCCAAACCAAACATGAAGCAAGAACTCCTTCCTTCTTCCTTAGAATTTTCGGCCAAAAGAAATGAAAGAGGATGAACAAATTTTCTTTTTTTTCTTTTCTTCACTCACGGCAATGGGGGGGGACAATCACACACATCCTTTCTTTTCTTTTTTTTTGTTTCTCATCCTACTAACACTAATATTTTATTACCAATGCCCTTTATTTTATTAATCCTTACATAATGCACTACCCCAACATGTTTATGACATGTTTTTAGCCATAACATCTTGTCCACCCATGCTCTTTATTTTATTAATCCTTACATAATGCACTACCCCAACATGTTTATGACATGTTTTTAGCCATAACATCTTGTCCACCCATGCTCATGGCCGGCCACTACATATTAGGGGGGAAAATTGACATGCAAGTCCTCCCTTTTGATTACATGCACTATTAGGTCCTTGTAGATTAGCCTATCACATTTCAAAAATGTCACCCATAAGTCCTTTTGACTAAATTCACATGCAATTTACTAAATCGAAGCCTAAAACTTTCACACCTTCATAATCACATATTTTAGACAATAAATATCACATTCAAATAATTTGGTGCTCGGTTTAGCGGTCCTGAAACCACTTTCCGACTAGGGTCACTTTAGGGGTGTCACACTCACATTTGCCGTCTTCCATGGAATATCGGAACTGATACTCGATAGCAATTCATATTAATCAAGTAGTAAACATAATTTGCATATTACTCAACATTAACCACAAAGCATAATATTTCACGATTAAAAATCAGCATATCATATAATTAACATTAATAACTTAAAAATAACATTTATGCTACATTATTTACACATGAACTTACCTTGGTACCAAAATACAAAGATTTTGCAATTTAGTCCACAATCTTTTCTTTTCCTCGATTGAGGTCGATTCCACGTCTTTCTTTATCTAAAATAACACATTTAGCTTATTTAATACTCACATTATCAAATTAATCCTTAACTCAAATTTTGGCAAAATTACAATTTTACCCCTAAACTTTTGCATATTTACATTTTTGCCCCTAGGCTCGGGATTAAACTTTATTCCTTATTCTTATGTTTTACAACATGCTGATCACTTTTCTCTTCTATGGCAACATCAAATTCTCACTCTAACATGTACTTGTGACTATTAGGTATTTTTACCGATTAAGCCCTTTTTCTCGTTTTTGCTTAAAATCGAGTAGTACAAGTTGTCTAACATAATTTAAAACTTCATATTATATCATAAAACATCAAAATACACAAATTTCACCTTTGGGTATTTTTCCAAATATAAACCCTAGGTTAAATTATTGCTAACATAAGCTTTATCGAGTTACCGGGATCTCAAAAACGTAAAAATCATTAAAAACGGGGCTTGGAATCACTTACTATGGAGCTTGGAAGCTTGAAACAAACCCTAGCTATGGAGAACCCTTGAAATTTCGGCCTAATGAAGAAGATGGACAAAAATTGGCTTTTAATTTTGTTGTTAATTCATTTTAATAACTAAATGACCAAAATACCCTTACTACTAAACTTTCCAAAAATTCCTTCCATGTCTTAACTTTGTCCATGAACTTAAAATTGGTCAAATTGCTATTTAAGACCTCCTCATTAATATTCCAAAACAATTTCATACTAAAAACTTCTAGAATGCAAGTTTTGCAACTTATTCGATTTAGTCCCTACTTTCAATTTAAGCACTTTAGGCATAGAATTTCATCACGAAATTTTCACACAATCATGCAATCATATCATAAACCTCAAATAATTATAAAATAATTATTTCTATCTCAGATTTATTGTCACAAAACCACTATTCCGATTAGGCCCTAATTCGGGATATTACAACTCTCCCCCCTTTAAGGATTTTCGTCCTCGAAAATCTTACCGGTAAACAGATGTGGGTATTGATTTCTCATAGTTTCTTCGGATTCCCATGTAGCTTCTTCTACTCCATGCCTTTGCCACAACACTTTCACAAGTGCAACATTTTTATTCCTTAGTTGTTTGACCTCTCGAGCTAAAATCTTAATCGGTTCTTCTTCGTAGGTCATATCTGGTTGTAGTTCAATTTCTGTCGGTGAAACTACATGTGAAGGATTCGAATGATACCGACGTAACATAGATACGTGGAACACATCATGAATGTTCTCTAATTCAGGTGGTAATGCTAGCCGATATGCTACCGGCCCAACTTTTTCAATTACTTCTTACGGCCCAACAAAACACGGACTTAATTTGCCCTTCCGTCCAAATCTAAGGACTTTCTTCCACGGAGTCACCTTTAAAAATACTTTATCACCAACTTGAAATTCAGTGTCCTTTCGCTTTAGGTCTGCATAAGATTTCTGTCTATCTGAAGCAGCTTTCAAACAATCTCGAATTATCTTCACTTTTTCTTCAGTTTCTTTTATTAGATCAACTCCATAAATCTGATTTTCCTTGAGTTCAGTCCAATACAATGGCGTTCGACACTTACGACCATATAATGCTTCATAAGGTGCCATTTTCAAGCTCGTCTGATAACTATTATTGTAAGCAAATTCCACCAACGGTAAGTATCTTTCCTAACTTCCTTGAAATTCCAATACACAACATCTAAGCATATCTTCAAGAATCTGAATTATTCTTTCTGATTGTCCATCAGTTTGTGGATGAAAAGCAGTACTGAAATTTAACTTCGTACCTAACGCGTCTTGCAACTTTTGCCAAAACCGCGAGGTAAACCTTGGATCTCTATCTGAAATAATCGATAATGGTATTCCGTGTAATCTAACAATTTCTCTAATATATAGTTTAGCCAACTTGTTAAGAGAATAATTCGTACGTACCAGGATAAAATGAGCCGACTTAGTTAATCTGTCAACTATTACCCAGATGGCATCTTTCTTTCCCGGAGTCAATGGCAATCCTGAAACAAAATCCATAGTAATCCGATCCCATTTCCATTCAGGAACCATAATAGGCTGGAGTAATCCTGAAGGTACTTGGTGTTCAGCTTTCACCTGTTGATAAATTAAGCATTTGGACACAAACTCTGATATATCTCTTTTCATTCCATTCAAATTTAACATCCTTTCGGAGTAGTCTAGTCATAAGAGTAGCAATTATAGAAAATCCATTTACAAACCGACGATAATACCCAGCTAGCCCCAAGAAACTTCTAACTTCAGTTACGTTTTTCGGTGGTTTCCAATCAACAATGGCTAAAATTTTACTAGGATCAACCCGTATACCATCACCTGAAACAATATGACCCAAAAATCCAACTTCCCGGAGCCAAAATTCACTTTTACTAAACTTAGCATACAGTTGCTTATCTCTCAAAGTTTGCAAAACTATCCTCAAATGCTTAGCATGCTCTGTCTCATCTTTTGAATAAATTAAAATATCATCTATGAACACCACAACAAATCTGTCCAAGTATGGCCGAAATATGCGATTCATTAAATCCATAAACACAGCAGGAGCATTTGTCAACCCGAATGGCATAACTAAAATTCATAATGACCGTACCTTGTTCTAAAAGCAGTTTTAGGCACATCCGACTGCTTTACCCGCAGTTGGTAATACCCAGATCTCAAGTCAATCTTTGAAAACCGTGTCGCTCCTTTTAGCTGATCAAACAAATCATCAATTCTTGGCAATGGATACTTGTTTTTGATTGTCACCTTGTTTAACTGCCGATAATCAACACACAACCTCATAGAACCATCCTTCTTTTTCACAAATAATACGGGAGCACCCCAAGGTGAAAAACTCGATCTCACAAAACCTTTATCAGTCAACTCTTGCAACTGCGACTTTAATTCCTTCAACTCTGCTGGTGCCATTCTATACAGAGCAATCGAAATCGGAGCTGTTCCCGGTATCAAATTAATACTAAATTCTACTTCCCTGACTGGAGGCAAACCCGGCAATTCTTCTGGAAATACGTCCGCAAATTCACACACAACCGGCACTGATTCAACTTTCTTTTCAACTTTTTTTGTATTAATTACATACGCCAAATAAGCTTCATAACCCTTTCTCAGATATCTTTGAGCCGACATTGAAGAAATCACACTAGGCAATGCCTTTGATCTATCTGATTCAACCCGCAGAGTTTCACCATTTTCACACTTTAATTCTATAACCTTTTCTTTGCAATTTATTTTAGCATCATGCAATGTCAACCAATCCATACCCAAAATAACATCAAACTCATCAAACGGCAACAACATCAAGTCAGCCGGAAAGTAATGATCCCGAATCATTAAAGGACATTTCTTACATACTTTATCAACAGTCACACATTTGCCTAACAGATTCGACACTCTAATCATAAATTCTATGTTCTCAACAGGTATATTCATACTAGACACCAATTTCATGCACACATATGAATGAGTAGAACCGGGATCAATCAAAGCAATAACATTAACATTATAGAGAGAAAATGTACCGGTAATCACATCAGGTGAGGAAGCATCTTCACGCGCTTTAATAGCATAAGTTCTAGCCGGAGCCCTTCCTTCAGGTCTAACCGGTGCATCCCTGGCTACATTCTTACTGCTTGTTTCACTTCCAACTTTTCTCGGATACCTTCCCCTCGAGTCTGCACCACTAGCTTTTACATTCTGAAATTTTTCTTTCTCAGGTCTCTCTGGGCAGTCTCTAATAAAATGATCCGGAGAACCACATCGAAAACATTCATTTGCTCTGCACGGACCAAAATGATTTCTACCACACCACTGGCACTCAGGTTTAACAAATCTCGAGTTCCCTACACTGGCTGCAGAAGTATTCTGAGATTTAGGACCCACATTTTGCTTCTTATAATTCCCATATGATTGTCCAGCTGAAGTTTGGGAACGAGGATTCATATTCCTTGACTTTCTAGGTTGCTGTGAAAATGAACTACTCATCGGTCTTTTCTTCCAATTTCTAGTCTCAGCCTCTACCTTTTTCTTTTCTTTAAGTAGTTCTTCAGCCTTGCAAGCTCGATCAACCAGTACTACCATTTCTTTTAGTTCAAGGATCCCGACAAATACTTTAATGTCTTCGTTGAGCCCGTCTTCAAATCGTCGGCACATCTTGGCTTCTGTAGGAACATATTCCCTGGCATACTTACTCAATCAAACAAACTCTCTTTCATATTCTGAGACTGTCATATTACCTTGCTTCAGCTCAAGAAACTCTTTACATTTCTGATCAATAAACCTTTCACTAATATATTTCTTCCGAAACTCTTCTTGAAAGAATTCCCAGGTTACCCTCTCTTTCGGTACCACCGAAATCAAAGTCTTCCACCAATTATAGGCTGAATCTCTCAACAAAGATGTAGCACATTTCAAACATTCTTCAGGTGTACAAGATAATTCATCGAATACCCGGATAGAATTCTCAAGCCAGAACTCTGCTTTCTCTGCATCATCATCAATATTTGCTCTAAATTCTTCAGCCCCTTGTTTACGAATTCTGTCAACGGGGGTTCTGTGAAATTTTATCATATCCATACCTTGAGGCATCGAGGGTACAGGTTGAGGAATTGGGGGAGGTGGGGAGGTCGTACATTTGGGTTCGTACGAACGAACTCAGTGTACCATGCACTCATCATTTGGAGAAAGGCTTCCCGATCCCTTTCTCCTCCTCCCTGACCAACAGTAGGGGGTGGGTTTTCAGTCGGCGCTGCTCCTTCAGCCAGAGCTGGCGCATTACTCTCTACTTCATCTGCCACAGCTGGATCGGGATCCATTTACTATATAAAAAAATTCATTTAAAAAGGTCAGAAGTCGTCACACTATCACAATTCATACATATGGCATGTATAGCAAAATCCATACATACAACACGTAGTCCGAGAACCGACTAAACCTACTCTGATACCACTAAATGTAACGCCCCCATGCCCGAGACCGTCGCCGGAGTCGAGTATGAGGTGTTACTAAGCTTAATTTAACATATTTAGAACTTCGGATTATTTATTTCTACATTCACAGCTTTTAAGCTACTTGCATCACAGTCACAAGAAAAATCATATCTTGAGTTACGAAACTCGAAATCAAGATCCGTAAATTTTCACTAAATTTAGACTCATATACCTATCTACTAATTTTTTCTAGAATTTTTGGTTGGGTAAATTAGTACAGTTTATTAGTTAAAGTTACCCCTGTTTCAGGACTTGACTGGTCTGCCTCTGTTTACTACGAACCACATTTCTCTCTGTAAAAAATCCATATGACTATGAGGTTTATATCTCCTGAAACTAGACTCAATAAGGATTCTTATAATATAAAATACACTACCTAATTATATCTTTACAATTTATGGTGAATTTCTAAAGTTGGAACAGGGGATTCAGAAACTGCTATGACCCTGTTTCACTAAAATTCAAATATCTTGTAACATATAATTTCTTTACCTGTTTCATTTGTTTCATGTGAAACTAGACATAATAAGCTTCAATTTGATATGTAGTCCATCACCAAGTTCAATTTCTATGATTTTTAGTAAATTTTTAAACTCGCGTCAGTGTTGCTGCAGTATTCTGTTTATGGCAAATTTCATCCCTTTTATGAGTTTTTATGCACTAAGTATCTTAATAATTTTCCTTAACATCAAATATAATCTAAACTAACTATTTTCATAATTTATCATTATCAAGCATTTCCTCAACCATTCCATCACCATACCATAAGATCATTTACACAAAAAAGGTATATTGCTATACATGCCATACTTAAATTTACAAGCCATTACCAAAAGTCTTCCGGATAGTGTGACTGAGCCTTCGACCTATCCCGACTCTTGAGCTGGCTTGTCCAAAACTACAATGAGTAAGAAGGAGGCAGTAAGCATAAATGCTTAGTAAGTTTGCAAATAATAAGTAACATAACAAACAGTCATACCAATCAACATTAGCATGTATCACTAAAACACATATCACATTTTTAATCATTTTTCATCATCTTATTACCTTATCGTGGTTGTATCAATACTCAACCCGAGGGTTAAATACATACCTGTCCAAAATATCCATTTCACATCACTTACCAATACGTCTCTTTACATCTCGAATATTCCTCCATTTGAGTAGAACTTTACCCGTTGAACACATCGGAATAAAATTCGGATACATGGATAACTTGCACATAAGTGCCATATATGCAATCAAGCAATCATGTAACCCGCCCATAAGCGAACTCGGACTCAACTCAACGAGCTCGGGCGTTCGCATCCATAAGTGAACTCGGACTCAACTCAACGAGCTCGGATGCCTAGTTACATTTCACGAACTCAGACTCAACTCAACGAGTTCGGACATTCGCATCCATAAATGAACTCGGACTCAACTCAACGAGTTCGGATGCTCAACCATCCTAGTGACATGTCACTTCTATCCTAATCTATTCCTAAGGTTCAAACGGGCTTTTTCCCTCGATCTCATATTTGCCGTCTTCCATGGAATATCGGAACCGATACTCGATAGCAATTCATATTAATCAAGTAGTAAACATAATTTGCATATTACTCAATATTAACCACAAAGCATAATATTTCACGATTAAAAATCATCATATCATATAATTAACATTAATAACTTAAAAATAACATTTATGCTACATTATTTACACATGAACTTACCTTGGTACCAAAATACAAAGATTTTGCAATTTAGTCCACAATATTTTCTTTTCCTCGATTGAGGTCGATTCCAGGTCTTTCTTGATCTAAAATAACACATTTAGCTTATTTAATACTCACATTATCAAATTAATCCATAACTCAAATTTTGGCAAAATTACAATTTACCCTTAAACTTTTGCATATTTACATTTTTGCCCCTAGGCTCGGGATTAAACTTTATTCCTTAATCTTATGTTTTACAACATGCTGATCGCTTTTCTCTTGTATGGCAACATCAAATTCTCACTCTAACATGTACTTGTGACTATTAGGTATTTTTACCGATTAAGCCCTTTTTCTCGTTTTTGCTTAAAATCGAGTAGTACAAGTTGTCTAACATAATTTAAAACTTCATATTCTATCATAAAACATCAAAATACACAAATTTCACCTTTGGGTATTTTTCCAAATATAAACCCTAGGTTAAATTATTGCTAACATAAGCTTTATCGAGTTATCGGGATCTCAAAAACGTAAAAATCATTAAAAACGGGGCTTGGAATCACTTACTATGGAGCTTGGAAGCTTGAAACAAACCCTAGCTATGGAGAACCCTTGAAATTTCGGCCTAATGAAGAAGATGGACAAAAATTGGCTTTTAATTTTGTTTTTAATTCATTTTAATAACTAAATGACCAAAATACCCTTACTACTAAACTTTCCAAAAATTCCTTCCATGTCCTAATTTTGTCCATGAACTTAAAATTGGTCAAATTGCTATTTAAGACCTCCTCATTAATATTCCAAAACAATTTCATACTAAAAACTTCTAGAATGCAAGTTTTGCAACTTATTCGATTTAGTCCCTACTTTCAATTTAAGCACTTTAGGCATAGAATTTCATCACGAAATTTTCACACAATCATGCAATCATATCATAAACCTCAAAATAATTATAAAATAATTATTTCTATCTCGGATTTATTATCACGAAACCACTATTCCGATTAGGCCCTAATTCGGGATATTACAGTTACCACCAGAACTGTATCGTATCCATGACGTTTTTCATATATCCATGCTGAGGCGGTATCGATCTGACCCAACTCATATCATACCAGTTGCAGAAATCGAGGTACAGTCAGATTTAACTTTCGAAGAGGAACCTGTGCAAATAATTGATCGTGACGTCAAGGTGTTGAAAAGGAAATCAGTTCCACTAGTGAAAGTACTTTGGAGGAACCATGACAAAGAAGAAGCTACTTGGGAGACTGAGAAGCCTATGCGTCAACAGTACCCTCAACTGTTCTAAGAAGGTAAAATTTCGAGGTCAAAATTTCTTTAAGGAAGGTAGAGTTGTAACATCCTGATTTTCGGATTTATTCACGATTTTCAATAATTTGTAAAGATTTTAAAATTTTGTATTTGGATGTGAAATTAATATTTTGAGTAGGTAAATGGGCTTATAGAAGGTCCATGTGTTGGCCAAAACCCGATTGAATTTTTTAATTTTTGGACTTAGGAGTTAGGGGTTCTGGCTAGATGGCCCTTGTATAGAGTTATGGGTTGCATCACAAAAAGAGCCTTCGTAAAGTGGCAAGGGTGACGCCACTAGGCTCCTAAAAAGGTGGCGTGTGGAGCATTGGCGAAGGCATGGGATCGATTCCCTGTGTTGACAAATAGATGCATTTATATTTAAGTGCAGGAGGGGTAGTGTTGGAGTCCATGTGGAGTCTGCTAAAGGAGGGTTTGAATCTGTCCAAACGCTTGGATTAAGGAGTGATAAGGGGAGAGATTTAAGAGATTTGGAGAGAGGCTAAGAGTTGGCCGAATTAGGGGAATTAGAAAGGGGATTTCGGCAGAGGGGTATTAGGTTAGTATTTCGGCACTTAGGGTGTTGAGTGGTGCCGTTTTCTTCTGCTTAAACACCTTAGGGTTGTTCTTTTCTCTCTTTTTCTTCTCTAGCTGAAACCACCATTCTCTCTATTCTTCTTTCTTCATTTTTCTTCTTCAAAACCGTTCATCAAACCTGCTGTTCATCAACACTTGTGCTGAAACCACAAAAGCCGAAACCTCGAAAACTACATTAGTTGTGCCGATTTCTTCCAAGCCAAATCCTTCGATATTTTTGTGCCTAATAAATGACAATGATCTTTTCTAAACCCTAGATACCTGTCGGCAATTCTACATCAAGGTTATAGCCCCACATAGTCATCTCCTTCATCACCCAAAAGCCGAAAAACCATAGATTTGGGGGCTTATAGTCGAAACGTCAAAACTCCGGGAGTCGAGTTCTACCGTCTTTTGAAAGATAAATCTGCACCAGATTGCATGGAGATCAAAAAGGAGTAAGGGGTAAGTGTTCATCATCTCAGATCTGGTTCTATTTTACAAAGTTAGGAAAAGCCGAAGTCCCTAAAATCTAGGGAGGTTGTCGATTTGGGCATGTGGCTCTAAGAGTTTTTAACTGATGTTTTCTGTCAATGACTAGTGTCTTCTTAAGTGTTGTATTGAAGGCGTTGGTTGTTGGAGCAATCGGATTCGGAGCTAGTTATCGATTTTGGGTAAAAGGTAAGGTTTCAAAGGCTTTTAGGGACATGGTTTGAGCATGGATGAGTAAGTTTTGGGGTTTAGTGATTATGGTTTGTAAATAAGAACTATGCTAATCAATTGTAGGACATCGGAAGAGATCTCAGTAGCAGTCATCGCGAATCAGGTGTGTACCGAACACCCTTTCTTAGTTCAATTCGGCAAAAGCCGAAATGCCGAAATTTCCGGCATTTCATGGGCTTGTGAGTATGCGAATGCTCTCAAGACGTAGAGTAAATGTTAGATCTAGCACCGCAAGGTGGTAAGTAAGTTTGTGTGACGTCTTAACGTACTTCGGAAAAAGAGGGCCTCGATGGGCCAAAATTGGGCCCAATGGGCTTACAGACCAATATGGGTAAGAGATGGGCAAATTAGCCTGTTAGTTAGATGGTGGAACCAAACTGCATAAAACTGTTGAAAATTGCTGGAGTAGCTTGTGTAGTTGCTAAGTTACGAGAATTACCCCTAAGGAGTAAAATTACCGATATACCCCTAGGGTTTAAATTGGCTAAACTGCATGATTGATTAATACTGTATTTTACATGATATGTTTTTACTAATATCTGTTGCATGGGATTGGGGTATTGATGGAGGAAGTATTGAAAGTGGTTCATCCACGTACTGGAGGTTTTGCCTCAACTTACTGATATTTGAGCAGCGTTGTTGCAACTGTGGAGTGTAGGGCTGGGTGGGTTGAGATATTCCCCACATGGAGTGTAGGGCTGGTACGGGGGCAGTGTAGCGGTTGGTGGATTGAGTAGTCTCCCCAGATGGGTTTGCATGCATTACTACTATTGTTACCTATGTTACTGAATTGGGCCCATGGGCCACACTGTTATGTAAAAAGGGGCTAAGGCCTTGCTATTGTATTCTGAAAAGGGTTTCGGTCCACTGTGTACTGTTATCTAAATGGGGTTTAGGCCCAATGGGCTCGAGCTAATTTGGGCTTTGGATGGGTTTCTGTATGCACTGAGTTTCCCAAACTCACCCCTTCCTCTTCCATCCTTGTAGGTGAGCCCTAGTTGGTGGACTTGGAGCTGGGTGGGAGTCAGAGTGGCCATGAAGATTGATTGCCGGATTTAATAAGTTTAGCATTTAATTTGGATTATTTTTATTATGCTTAAAGTTGTAATAAGGCCGCTCTTTTTAATTAATTTTATTTTGGGGATTATTAAACTGGTTAGCACTAGGGTTCGTTTTATAAAAACTACTTGTTTTTTTAAAGATCACGATGACGCGCAAAGTTTCCTCAAAGTAAATGTTTTTCCAAAAAAATAAATATTTTAAGCAGACTTAAACTTGTTTTAATGTTCGTAGACACGTAACCTGCTTAAAGTGTGGCAATGGATGTGTGCATGTCTAGGATTGGATCTGGGAAGAGCTTGGTACTTAAGCGGTCCTATAAGACTCACCTCCTCTTTTCTGGCTTCCTACCTGGTGCACAGCTTCCATTCACTTTAACTTAAACCAAGAATAGATTTTTGCTCAACTCTAAACAAAGAAATTTAGATAAACACATGTTTTTTTTTAAACATCTCCATGTGACATACTAAATTCGGCCGTAACGTCTGGGCCGGGTTTGGGGTGTTGCAACTGGTGTGTCCTCGGCTATGTGCTGCAAGTTAGTATGTATGCCCTATTTTGACACGACTTGTGATACGGGCATGTCTGGTAGTCGTGTAAGGCACACGGCCTATTCACACGGGCGAGTGACCCTTAAATGTTTGAAAATTTTCTATGTTTCCAAAGTTTGTAAAAGTTATCAGTTTAGTCCCAAACCACTTCTAAGCTTGTTTTAAGGTCTCGTAGAGCCTTATAAGAGACAAAGTGAATGAGTTGAATGGATTTTGCTTATGCATGCATAGATGATTGTGAATGATGTGTATGATCCGGTAATGCCTCCTAACCCTTTTCTGGCAACGAATATGGATTAGGGGTGTTACAGTTGGGTGTGCTCAGATTCATCTCGTGAATAGATCAAAATGTCGTCAATGAATACAAAAACAAATCTATCTAAATACAGTCCGAATATTCCATTCATCAAGTTCATAAAAATGGCAAGAGCATTAGTTGAACCGAAAGGAATAACAAGGAATTCATAATATCCATACCTCATTCGAAACGCGGTTTTTGTAACGCCCCGTACCCGAGACCGTTGCCGGAGTCGGACACGAGGGGTTCACAGACTAAATTCGCTTACTATCGCAGTCCATTTTAAAAATTTCCAGACAGCTGGCTAACTGTGTCGCTGTCACCTTAAAAATCATATCTTGAGTTTCACAACTCGAAAATAAGTTTCGTGATTTTTCCCTGAAACTAGACTCATATGTCCATCTACATATTGTTTTCTAGAATTTTTTGTCAGGCCAATTAGTACAGTTTATTAGTTAAAGTCTCCCCTGTTACAGGGTGTGACTACACTGACTTTCATGCATTACGATTTGGATATCTCCCTGTACAGGGCTTCAATACTCATGCCGTTTGTTTCTGTGGAAACTAGACTCAGAGAGGAATCTATAAATATATGGCATGACTACTAATTATCTCTGGTTAATTTATAATGAATTTCCAAATTCAGAACAGGGAATCCAGAAACTGTTCTGGCCCTGTTTCACGAAAACCTAATTATCTCTTAACATACCACTCATATGACCGTTTCGTTTCTTCCATATGAAAGTGCATTCATCAAGGTTCATTTAAATAATTTATTCACTATTTAATTCCATTCCTACTATTTTTAGTGATTTTCCAAATCTACATCACTGCTGCTTTCAGCATCTACCTTTAAGGTAGACTTTACCTATTTCATAGTTTCCATGATTCAACTAGCCCTTTTAGCATAAATAGCACAAATTATGATAATGATTAACCATTCCCATGGCCAATCCTTGTTAAGCATATCCACACCTCTCAATAACCATATCCATACCAAAAGATTATAACATTATGCTCAAACATATATAAGCCATTTTCGCATGGCTATCCAAAAATTATACAAAACCGAAGGGTACATGACCAACAACAAAAGGGTAGTCCTATACATGCCATTTTCAGAGTTCAACCAAAAGTGTACCAAAAGGGTTTTGATAGTGTGGGCGACTTCGAGTTCAATAATCCCGAGTCCGATAGCTGATGAACCAAAATCTATAAAACATAGATTCAAAGAACGGAGTAAGCATTTAATGCTTAGTAAGTTTTAAGCAAAACAAAGTGTTCTCAATCACTATCATTGGTCATTCAATTCAACTGTTCGATGAAGTTAATCTATAGCTTCATCTCGATCTATAATATCATTAAACGCAACACTTGGCTACCACATATATACTTTCGAATAATAATGACCTAGATGGTCAAATATTTCCAAAGCACATTCTTTATCGATTTTCAACTTTCAATAATCCTTTCCACTTGTTCATAATCACATCCATACTTTTAAGTATTTCAACATGACAAGTACTAAATTACCATAGGCACATAAAGAACCAACATATTCCTTATCACATATATGTAAGCTTACAAATCATAATCCTTACCTTGTACTGGCACATCTAGCTCAACCCAACCCATACTCAGATCATAAGGCTTTTGGGCAGAATATGCACTAATACATAAGAATATTTCATCGCATACTTTATTATACAAACATACCATTACCAATTAGATCATTCTCACATTTGGAGTTATAATATTAATCACATTTACCTACCTCTTTGGTATTGATAATTCACCTCGAAATCACTCCACCGATGAGTAAGTAATACGTACCTGAACATCTTGAATACATAATACTTATTTGATGGTAACTTAATGCAGATACTCAATATCAAAGTCTTACTTGAATCCTAGCATTTAGCTGTCGGGTCTTTAAAGCTCAGATATAGTACGAGCACGAAGCCTACGGACATTAATCAGGATAATATTCTCGCATAAAGCCTGTGGGGTTTTAACCCGGATATAGTACTGACACAATTGCCCTTCGGGACTTATCACATTTATACACTTCCACATCCATCACATTGGCCATTCGGCCTTATCACATATATACACTTTCACATTCATCACATTGGCCATTCGGCCTTATCTCATATATGCATGTTCACATTCATCACATTGGCCATTCAGCCTTATCACACATACACATGTTCACATTCATCACATTGGCCATTCGGCCTTATCACACATACTCATGTTCACATTCATCACATTGGCCATTCGGCCTTATCTCATATATGCATGTTCACATTCATCACATTGGCCATTCGGCCTTATCACACATACGCATGTTCACATTCATCACATTGGCCATTCGGCCTTATCACATATATATATACACTTTCACATTCATCACATTGGCCATTCGGCCTTATCACATATATACACTTTCACATTCATCAGATCGGCCATTAGGCCTTATCACATATATATACACTTTCACATTCATCACATCGGCCATTAGACCTTATCACATATATACACTTTCACATTCATCACATCGGCCATTAGGCGTTATCACATATATATACACTTTCACATTCATCACATTGGCCATTAGGCCTTATCACATATATACACTTTCACATTTATTCAAATATACTTCACATACCACATATACTATCATGTACAGACTTGGTCTTGGCTGAATCTACATCCATCACTTTCCAATGAATAATTCAATTTTACGCCATACTATCATTTCATATTCGAAAACTCATAAGCTTACAATATCACGATTTAGAATTCAAGTATGGGTTTAATCAATAGCTTATGAGCAACTAAAACAAGTTTTATCCATGTTTACAACAAAGTCACATATTCACTACGAGCTATTTTCCTGAGCAATGGTCATTAAATTATTTATAACCGGAGCTACAAAACTCCAAATCACTTGCCGTTAATTTTTCCTGAATATAGACTCGTATATCTTCCATCCATAAAATTTCCAGAATTTTAGGTTTGGCCAATCATTACCGGATTTTTCTTAAAGTTTCCCCTGTTTCACTATTTGACTAATCTGACCACACTTCACTACGAATCAACTTTCTCATTTTACGGAATTCAAAATGTGTTGTATTTGATTTCATTTGAAACTAGACTCATTAAGGAGTCTAAGCATATAAATTTTATCTTACAACCATTTTTGTACAATTTATAATGATTTTCTAAAAACAGAACAGGGGATTTCGGAGTCATTCTGACACCGTCTCACACAACTTTAAATATCTCTTTATAGGAAATTTCTTTGCTCACAAGGTCTCTTTTATAAGAAACTAGACTAATTAAGCCTTGATTACATATTTTATTCAGCCTATAATTCCACACCAACAATTTATAGTGATTTTCTAAAATCACGTTACTGCTGCTGTCCAAAGCAAATTATTACAATTTGCTCTTAAATTTCCAAGTCCAAACACATATGAACTTACCATTTGAGTTTAAGACATATCATGGCCACATCATATCTTATTAAATCAACTCATTATGTCCTATTATGATTGAATTTACTCAACGTTTAATCACTTAAAACTTACCTCGGATGTTGTCGAATGATTTCGGCGGCTATTCGACCACTTTTTCCTTCCCTTTATCGGATTTAGTTCCCCTTTGCTCTTGAGCTTAATTCAAACAAAGGTAACTCATTAAAGTCTCATTTTGCTAGCTTATGGCCGAATATGACAAGGAGTTTGATAGGTCATATGGCCACCTTTTAGCATGCAAATGATATCAACACCAATCCACCTTGGCCGAATATCATCTCCATGACATAGTAAAGATTTGAACCATGGGCTATTTAGAACTCAAGCTAACTACTAAAACATGCATGCATCTCATGGAACATCATCAAACATACCTTAGTCTATCAAACCACCATAGCCGATTTCCTCAAAGCTCTTTTTCCTTCTTTTTTTCTCCTATTCGGCCAAGAACAACATGAGAGCTTTTCTCTTCTTTTTTTTTTGGTCATGTATGAGAATGATGAACACATTTTTTCTCTTTGTTTTCTTCCTTCAATTTCTTATTAGTTTATTGCCCATGCTTCTTATTTTATTCTTCCATTAACACTACATGTTTCATGACATGTTTTGCCCATGCTTCTTATTTTATTTTTCCATTAACACAACATGTTTCATGACATGTTTTGCCCATCATCCCTTGTCATGGCCGGCCACTAGTACTTAAATGGGGGGAAATTGACATGCAAGTCCACCCCTTTGATTACATGCACTATTAGGCCACTTGCATTTGCCTAGCACATTTCTAAATTTTCTCACATAAGTCCTATCAACTAAATTCACATGCAATTAACTAAATCGAAGCTTAAAACTTTCACACATTTATATTCACATATTTTAGGCAATAATTATCACATTCAAATAATTTGGTGACTCGGTCTAGCAGTCCCGAGACCGCTTTCCGACTAGGGTCACTTTAGGGGTGTCACAGTTTTTGGCACATCAAACTCTTTTACTCGCAACTGATAATAACCCAATCTCATATCAATCTTTGAAAATTTTGTAGCCCCTTTCAACTGATCAAATAAATCATCAATCCGGGGTAAAGGGTATTTGTTCTTTATAGTCACTTTATTCAATTGACTGTAGTCAATACACATTCTCATCGTGCTGTCTTTCTTTTTCACAAACAAAATCGGTGCACCCCAAGGAGAATAACTCGGTTGTACAAAACCTCTGTCTATCAATTCTTGTAACTGAGCTTTCAATTCTTTTAATTCTGTTGGAGCCATTCTGTACAGAGCTATCGATATCGACGTTGTTCCCGGTACTAATTCAATACCAAATTCAACTTCTCTGATTGGTGGCAAACCTGGTAATTCTTTTAGAAATACATCCGAAATCTCACAAATAATAGGTATAGATTCAATCTTTGAATCAAACACTTTCGTATCCAATACGTATGCAAGATAAGCATCATAACCCTTTTTCAAATATTTCTTAGCTAATGTAGACGATATCAAAGTAGGTAATTCATTCGAATCATCAGACTTAATCCGAAGAATCTCACCATTTTGACATTTCAATTTGATAGTATTACGTCTACAATTCACAATCGCATCGTGAATAGTCAACTAGTCCATACCAAGAATTACATCAAACTCATCAAATGATAGAAGCATCAAGTCAGCCCGAAAATAGTAACCCCGAATCATCAAAGGACAATTCTTACAAATTTTATCAACTAAAACAGATTTGCCTAAGAGGTTCAATAATTTAATTACAAACTCTGTAGACTCAACATGTAAACTCTTTCTAAATACAAATTCATATACATATATGAATGGGTTGATTCAAGATCTATCAGCGCCACTATATCAGTATCGAAAAGAGAAAAAGTACCGGTAATAACATCTGGCGATGATGCCTCCTCCCGTGCACATATAGCATAAGCTTTGGCAGGTGCTCGTGCCTTAGATCTCACAGTCGAATCTCTTGGAACACCTCGGTTACCACTCATATTTCCAGTATTTCGAGGTAGTCTCCCTCTAGAAGCCATGTTACTTGCTTTCACTGGTTGATCGCAATCAGCAGTAAACTTTTTTGAATAGTCTAGGAGATAATGATCAAGCGATCAACATAGCAAGCTCCGCTCACTAATCTACATTCACCATAATGTTTCTTATTGCAGTGTTTACATTTAGATCCAGCATTTCTAACACTACCCACACTGGCAACTAATGTCCCCTGAGGTTTAGAACTGAAATGTCTCACATCTCTGTCTCTAATCGAAATTCCCATAGAAGCTGTAGAACGAGGATGATATTCTTTAAATTTCTTTAATGCTGACTGATGTGATTTGCCCACAAGTCTCTTTTTAGAAACTCTAGCCTCAAAATCGGCTTTTCTTTTCTCTTTACAAAGCTCTTCAGCTTTACAAGCTCGGTCAAACAAAACAACAAACTCTTTCAGCTCAAGAATTCCAACTAACACTCTAATTTCTTCATTCAATCCATCCTCGAATCATTTACACATTATAACTTCAGAAGAAACACATTCACGAGCATATTTGCTGAGTCATACAAACTCTCTTTCATATTCTGTGATCGACATACGACAATTCAAGGAATTATTTTCTTTTCTAATCAATGAACCTTTGGCTGATGTATTTCTTTTTAAATTCAACTTGAGAGAAATCCCAAGTAACTCTTTCTCGCAAAACTACGAATGTAAAGGTATTCCACCAATGATATGCGGTGTCTCTCAATAGTGATACTACACACTTTAAACATTCTTCAGGTGTGTAAGATAAGTCATCAAATACCCTAATCGTGTTCTCGAGCCAAAACTTGGCTCTCTTAGGGTCATCATTAACAGTAGCTCTGAATTCTTGAGCTCCGTGTTTCCATATCTTATCGACAGGTGGTTTAGTTAATCGCAGAAGATCAATATTGTTGGAACTACAGGGATCAATTGGGGAACAATTAGGGGTAGAGGTTGTTAAACAGCTGGGTTCGTATGAATGTACTGTGTGAACCATTCGTTCAATATCTGAAAAAAGGCTTCTTTAGCCTCACCTCCGTGACTACTTGTCACAAGTCTAGATTCAGTAGGCGCTGTCCCTTGAGCGGGAGTTGGCGCGTTACTTTTTACATCATCCGCTATAGCTCATTCGAGATCCATTACTATATAAAAACACATTTGAAAGCATCACGAGTCATCACACTATCACAATTTTATATATAACATGTATAGCTAGACTCACATACGCTACGTTAGTCCTAGAATCGACTAAATTGTAGCTCTGATACCAACAAATGTAACACCCCTAACCCATAACCGTTGCCGGAATAGGTTAAGAGGCATTACCAGACTTGTAACTCAATTCAGAACAATCATTTATCAAAATTTATCTTATTTCAGTAAATATTATTAATTCACATTCAATATGTACTTAAATCGAGCATACAAAGTTTAAATCATGCATTCGGGACTAAATCGATAACATATGAAAATTTTAGAAACTTAGAAAAATTTTAACATTTCAAGTGTCACACGCCCGTGTGAACAGGCCGTGTGCCTCACACTGCTAGTAGACATGCCCGTGTATTAAATCTTGTGGAAACAAGGTATACATACTGACTTACATCACACGGGCGAGGACACACCCGTGTGCTAGGCCGTGTGAAAACTGGAGAGTATACTGACTTATCAACACGGCCATGTCACACGCCCGTGTGCCATTTAGGGAGTATACTAACTTGTACCACACGACCGGTCACATGCCTGTGTATGAGGCCGTGTGCCATTTAGGGGGTATACTGACTTGTACCACACGACCGGTCAAACGCCTATGTATGAGGCCGTGTGGAGCATACTGACTTCAATTCTATTTGAACACCACGGGACACACGGTCGTGCAACATGACCGTGTGTCACACACGGCTGAGACACTCGCCCATGTTCCTGTCTGTATGGACAAAGATAGGCTATTTACAAAGCCATTTGCCACCCTATAATTACAAGCATTCACAAGCACAAATGACCACATTTCATAACCTAATTGGAAATCATTCCATAACATTTCATACACATAATATACCAATTCAATTGAGTATTTAATTACCTAGTAAATATCATGCATAATCTATTCACATATCAACTACAAAACAAGACATCTTTTGCACATTTTCATTCCATCAATTCCTTGCCCAAAACATACCATAATTGTAGACTTATACACAACCAAAACATTGTACTAAAATAAGCCAAATCACATAGCTTAACTTATACACAAAACATTCCAAAATCATGATATCAAGTAACATAACTAACATAATTTAAACTAGCCTATACATGCCATATTTACATATATCCACAAGTTCAAAAATACCAATAAAAAATTAGACAGTGTGATAGCAACATTGACTTGTCTGAAATGAGCGAGCTAACGAACCTCTATAAAACATAGAAAAAGAAACAGAGTAAGCTTTATAGCCTAGTAAGCCCATATAGTTTAGAATTAAACTTACCATTTATACCAAACCAATACAAAAAACTAAGGTAAACTCCAAACAATTTCCAAATGCCTATCACAAGCATTTATTCATAGGTTAGACATGTTAATACACGAAATCATCCATTATCATAATTCAACAATCAATTTAGCTAACATTTTACATTTCATTTTTCATCATATAACCAATAATTCATTCAGTAACAGTACTCATCCGTAGAAACAGAATTTAAGCCCGTTGAACCTATTAGAACTCCAAAGGATACTCGGATGATAGATGTCAGTAATCCGTCCATTCATTATCATTTATGCTCTTTCGAGCCATGATCAGTAAGCTCTTCATTAGCTGATGAACAGTATGCTCTATTGAGCTGAAACAGTAAGCTCTATTAAGCTGAATAGTAAGCTCATACGAGCTGAAATGGTAAGCTCCAATGAGCCAAAAATTGTAAGCCCTTACAAGCTGATATATCAGTAAGCTCATACGAGCTGTGGTGAGTCCGCAACAAATGGAGGAGCTTGACCAAAACGGTAACCCTAGTGACATGTCACTTGTATCTTATGAATTCATACAGTTCAAACGGGGCTCGGTAACCAATATATTATATCAATAAGGCATTCATATCTCAAGTATATCAATTATACACATTCATTTCAATAATTACAAGTATATAAAAGTTTGATTCTAATTGTACGAACTTACCTCGTATCCTCGGATAAAACTATCGGCTATTCGTCCACTTTTCGTTTTCCCCGATGTAGTTCCGGTATTTACTTATCTTAATCTATATAATATCAAATTAACTCATTCAAAATTTTATTTAATTCAATTTAGCCTAACACATTCATTTTTACTAAATTAAAATTTTACCCCTAGACTTTTCACTACTTTGCACTTTAGTCCTTAACGCATAAAAATGCAAAATTACACAATTAGGACATAGCCCATAGTAGCCAAATTTTAATGGGGTCCCTATTAGCCCATATTTTGTATTTATTTCACATTCATCAATGAATTTTACACATTTTTCAATTTAATCCCTTTTTGACATTTTTGTCAAAAATCACTTTACAAAAAATTAAAATCTATCATAAAATTTTCATATTTCATCATCAAACATCTAAAAACTCAAATAATCATCAATTGTACTTCACAAAATCATGAACAAATTCAAAAATTAAGGCATGGGCTAGCTAGAATACAAAGCAACGATCTCAAAAACATAAAAATCATCAAAAACCAAGCTCAAATCGTACCTTAATCAAGCCAAATGTGTGCCAAAATCATGGAAGCTTCAAACCCTTATTTTCTTTCTCAAATTTGGCAATATAGATGGAAGATGATGAATAAAATGATTTTGGTTTTATTTACTATTAACTTAATACATAAATTGTAACACCCTATACCCGTAACCCACGCGGGGGCGGAGTACAAGGTATTACCTAATTTGATCTCATGCATTCGAGTAACCTCAAGTCACCAAGACTCGGTTCAAGATAAAACTTTTTCAATTTCTACCTTAAACTTATTGTTACAGGCCTATGAGCCCCAAATCAACCATTGAGAACTATTTGAAACCTTTCCAGGTCTTTAATTCAACCCTAAGAAATTTGCTTTTAAAACAGGGCACACACTCGTGTGGAAGGTTAACACGCCTGTGTGGAAGAGTAACACACCCGTGTGGAATTAAATTCTAATTCACACTTAAAGGGGCTTTCAAACGGCCAGACATATGCCTGTGTCAATGGCCCGTGTCCCTCACACCGTCACGACACGCCCGTGTCTTAGGCCGTGTGCAAAAAGTTGGGTATTCTGTTCTTGATGTCAGCACTCCCATATTATCACACGGTCATGGCACACATCCGTGTACTAGGCTGTGTCGTCCACACGGCTGGGACACAAGTCCGTGTCTCTGCCCGTGTGTGAATTACCATGCATACTGACTTGAAAATTTTACGTGCAGGGGACATACGGCCGAACTACATGCCAGTGTGCCTACCCGTGTAGACAACATAAGGCTATTTACCAAGCCTCATTGCCATCCTTGCATACCTAATTTCATGCAAATGCCACCAATGCCAAAACAAGTATAGATTTCATAATCAAATCAACCACAATAGGCATTCATTCAACCATGAAGATGCACCTTTTATAAACTCAAAATAATTATTAGCATCATTCATGACTCAAAACTAAGTGTGGGATCTATCCCAAGCCAACACATTTGGCCAAATCTCAAAGACTCAAAATAGTAAATCCTAACCCTATACATGCCATATTCAAACATATAAATCCAACTATACCGAATGCTTCAACGGATAGTGTGATCGATATCTCTGACTTCTAGTGATCCTTGAACTAGTTAGGCGGCACTGAAAGAAAAAGGAGAGGAAAGGCAGTAAGCATAAAGCTTACTAGGTTGCATATAAATAAGTATACTACAACATTTATTTGTAACCAACATGCTCTTAACACCAAAATAGGCATAGGTGTAACTTACTCACCGCCATGCATACAAGTCACATTTTCTATATATATTGAGCTCATGTCTCATACGTACTAATTAGGTACCTGTACCATTCACAACACTGTTATACTTTCTTCAATAGACCGTTAAACCATTCGGAGTATCACCGGATATTCATTAAGCCTCAAACATGGGTAAGGTGCTGATGCCATGTCCCAGACATGGTCTTACACTAGCTTTCACATATCCGTGCCGATGCCATGTCCCAGACATGGTCTTACACTGACACATCTCGTAGCCGATGCATGTCCCAGACATGTCTTACACTAGCTTACGTCCCGAGGCCGATGCATGTCCCAGACATGTCTTACACTAGGTCTTGTCTCAATGTCGATTCCATGTCCCAGACATGGACTTACGCTGGCTCTCATTTTGTGGCTGATGCATGTCCCAGACATGTTTTACAGTAGCTCACATATATGACCCAAATGTTACAGCATGAATATCCGGTTTACTTTTTAAGGTCCCAACGGAGATTCTACTATTTCAATGATCATTACGCATTCTCAATCCCACAATCAAGCAATCCATACTATATCTATTCAATAACATTTCAAACATACATAGTAAAAACGTAGCTCTTTTATTTACATACATCTTACCTCGGATTACTAAATGTTGACGAGTCATCAATTAATCTACTCGCTAAGACTTTTCCCGGTCTAGGGTCGGATTTGGCCATTCTTGATCTATAATAGCAAAATACACTCATTTAATCACTAAATAGAATTAAGAAATAAAAAATTCATATCTTTGGTAAAATGGCCACTTTGCCCCTAGACTTTGGCTAAATAACCATTTTACCCCTATATTCGAATATCAATTTCCATCAAATTTCTTTGTATTTCAAACCTATCCAAACTCTTTTTACTCTTATAGCAACTCTAAAATCCCACTATTTCACACACTTAACACCTATTTTGCAACCTATGCAAAATAGTCCCTATTGGTGTTTTCATGCTAGCACCTTTCTCAAAAGTTGTTTATAAGACAACAAAGACTCATTTTCATCCATAAAAACTCAGAAAACATCAGAATTATATTCATGGAAAAACCCTAAACTTTTAATCATTTTGCAAGATACACCCTTCATTTGAAAGCCAATCCTTCAAGGGTCTCAAAAATGTAAAAATCATCAAGTGAAACTATCAACATTACTTACTTGAGAGGGCTGAAAGTTGCTGAAATTTTGAAGCTCTTTAACCCCAAAAATGGCTTATAATTTCAGTGGTGTATAAGAGAAGAAAAGAAAGATGACAACTTTTATTTATTTTATTCAATTTGCTCATGTCATCAAAACCTAACACTTTGACTAATTGTTTCCCCTTGTCTCATGGTCGGCTATGGTATTATAATAGGGTCTAATTTCCCTTTAAAGACACCTAATTCTGGTTCCCTAACAAAATCACACCTTTACCTATCAATTTAGGACTTTTACACTTTACGCAATTTAGTCATTTTTTCTCAATTGGGCTCACAATCGTTAAAATTAACTTACCAAATTTTTCATTCACTAATATAAACATGCTATGACTGTAAAATAATAATAAAATAATTTCTCAAACTTTAGATTTGTAGTCCCGATACCACTATTCAGATTAGGCCCTAAATCGGGCTGTTACATTTCTCCTTCCCCTAGGGATTTTCGTCCTCGAAAATCTTACCAGTTTATAAGTTCTGGTACTTCTCTCTCATAGACTCCTTGAGCTCCCACGTGGCTTCCTCGACTCTATGTCTATGCCACAAAATTTTCACAAGTGCTATACTCTTATTTCTTAATTGTCTAACTTTCTGGGCTAAAATTCTGACCGGCTCTTAGCCATAAGTCATATCCGAAAGAATCTTAACCTATTTTGGCTTAATCACATGCGAAGGGCCTGATCTATTTCGGTGTAGCACGGACACATGAAACACGTCATGAATCCTTTCCAACTCCGATGGCAAATCCAATCGGTAGGTAATTGGCCCTACTCTGTCGGTAACCTTATAAGGTCCTCTAAAACGAGGACCCAACTTGCCTTTTCTACCAAATCTGAGAACTTTTCTCCACGGAAATACCTTCAAAAATACTTTATCACTGACTTGAAACTAAATTTCCTTTCGTTTCAAATCTGCATATGATCTCTATCTATCTGAGGCAACTCTAAAGCATTCACGAATCACTTTAACATTTTCTTCAGTCTCTTTGACTAAATTGACCCCGTGAATCTGACTCTTTCTGAGTTCAGTCCAATACAGGGGCGTTCGACATTTTCGTCCATATAAAGCCTCATAAGGCGCCATTTCCAGAATTGTCTGATAACTGTTACTATAGGCTAATTCAACCAATGGTAGATACTTTACCCAACTGCCTTGGAACTCAAGAACGCAACACCGTAACTTGTCCTCCAATATTTGTATTACCCTCTATGACTGTCCATCGGTTTGTGGATGAAAAGTTGTACTAAAATTCAACTTTGTTCCCAATGCTCTTGTAACTTTTTCAAAAACCTCGAGGTAAACCTCGGGTCTCTGTCTGAAATAATCGATATAGGCACTCCATGTAGTCTCACAATCTCAGACACGTACAAGTCGGCTAGTCTGTTAAGGGAATAGTCGGTACGCACTGGTATGAAATGTGCCGACTTTGTTAGCCTATCCATAATAACTCATACTGCATCTTTCTTTTTCGGGGTTACTGGCACACCCATCACAAAGTCCATAGTGATCCGATCCCACTTCCATTCTGTAACACCCCGAACCCGAGACCGTCACCGGAGTCGAACACGAGGTGTTAACAGACTTTAAACCACTTATAAAAAAAAATTTCCCAGACACCGCCAATCTGCATACTAGTTGCTTTAAAAATCATATCTTGAGTTAAAAAACTCGGAATCCAGTTCCGTAAATTTTCTCCTAAACTAGACTCATATGCCCATCTGCATATTTTTTTCTAGAATTTTTGGTTGGGCCAATTAGTACAGTTTATTAGTCAAAGTCTCCCATGTTACAGGGATTGACTACACTGACCTTTGCGCATTACGACTTAGATATCTCCCTGTCCAGGGCTTCAATACTGATGTCGTTTGTTTCTATAGAAACTAGACTCAAAGAGGAATCTATACATATATGGCATGACTCCTAATTGTCTCTGGTTAATTTATAATGAATTTCCAAAGTCGGAACAGGAAATCCAGAAACCGTTCTGGCCCTGTCTCACGAGAACCTGAATATCTCTTAACATACTGTCCATATGACCGTTTCGTTACTTTCCTATGAAAATAGATTCATCAAGGTTAGTTTACATAATTTATTCACTATTTAATTCCCTTCCTACTATTTTTAGTGATTTTCCAAATCTACATCACTGCTGCTGTCAGCATCTGCCTTTAAGGTAGACTTTACCTATTTCATAGTTTCCATGATTCAACTAGCCCTTTTAGCATAAATAGCACAAATTATGATAGTGATTAACCATTCCCATGGCCAATCCTTGTTAAGCATATCCACACCTCTCAATAACCATGTCCATACCAAATGATTATAACATTATACTCAAACATATATAAGCCATTTTCGCATGGCTATCCAAAATTATACAAGTCCAAAGGGTCCATGACCCACAACAAAAAGGGTAGTCCTATACATGCCATTTCGAAGTTCAACCAAAATTGTACCAAAAGGGGGGGGCTTTGATAGTGTGGGCGACTTCGACTTCAAAATCCCGAGTCCGATAGCTGGAGAACCAAAATCTATACAACAGAGAATCAAGGAGACAGAGTAAGCAATTTATGCTTAGTAAGTTTTGAGCAAGGGATTCCAGCACAACAAAAGTATAGCATTCATGTAGCTAAACGAATAATTTCATATGCACAATTTTTCAATATCATACTTACTTCACATTACCAACCCTTTTATTCATACACAAAGATCAACTTAGCCAAAGGCCGGTAGCTCATTTATCAACTGAGCGAATACTTATTTGTAAGGGCTCAACTAATTCAAAGCACATACGAAACATACCTCAATGTTGGGATGTTTCAAGCGTATTAACTGAAATTTTTACAGCAAGATCATTCATTCCCAAATCACGTACCTTCGGAATTTAACCGGATATAGCTACTCATTCAAATGCGTTCGGGACATAGCCCGGTTATAGTAACTCGCACAAATGCCTTCGGGACTTAACCCGGATTTAGTAACTCGCACAAATGCCTTCGGGCTTAGCCCGGAATTAGTATCTCGCACAAATGCCTTCGGATCTTAGTCCGGATATGGTCACTTAGCACAAAGCCTTCGGGACTTAGCCCGGACATCATTCAAATAACCATGCACATTTAACAATAAATCATGGCACATTCGTATTTCATTTTCGTTAGCAAAACTCGAACACAAGACACTTATCATTCTTGCAATTTCAGCTCAATAGCCACGCACAAAGAGCATGATTTTGATTTGCTTAAAACATGATCTAATCAAATCATAATTTAAGCTCTTTTACTCAAGAACTTACCTCGAATGTTGTCGAACGATTCCGATAGCTATTCGACCACTTTTTCCTTCCCTTTATCAGATTTAGTTCCCCTTTGCTATTGAGCTTAATTAAACAAATAAATTGATTTAATCATTTGAGCATCGAAAAGAGGAACACAAGGCACTTAGCCCATATTTATACATTAGACATTAAAGTCACATATGTACGGAATCATGAATCAAACTCAACATTTTGGCTAATTTTCCCCCTTGGCCGAATTTTCTAAGCCAAGACAAAAGCATCAATATGCTTGCCTCTGACCGAATACATGCAACACCAATCTCCTTCCTATGGCCGAATATGCATGTCTATGTTGGGGCCGATTGCAACACTTAATACATTCTACAAGTATGGTCACTTGTATTGACTAAATACCATTTTGTTTCAAGTTCAAAACTTGGCTAATACACACATATATACACTAGTAAAGCATCCTCTCCCTTTCCATCAATTTAACACATGCATTACTCATTAATATACAAAAATTATATTCGGCCTTAGCACACAACTTGCTAGCCGATTCTTCTCCATCTAGCAACCAATGCACATATGTGCTCACTCAAAAATGCTAAAAAGAAGATTCAAGAATCATCAATCCACCATCACATGCATCATTAACAAGCTTCATATTTAGCATGCAATGGCATTAATACAAAATCCACCTAGGCCGAATATCATCCCTATGACATAGCAAAGATTTGAACCATGGGCTAATTAGAACTCAAGCTAGCAACTAAAAAAAAACATGCATGAATCTCATGGCACAACCTCAAACATACCTTGATCTAGATACAAGTATGGCCAAACCTCCTCCTAATCCTCTTCCAAACCAAACATGAAGCAAGAACTCCTTCCTCCTTCCTTAGAATTTTCGGCCAAAAGAAGATGAAAAAGGATGAACAAAATTTTTCTTTTCTTTTCTTTTACTCACGGCAATGGGGTGGAAACAACCACACACTTTTTTTTTGTTTTCATCATATTCCCTTTCATTATTTTATGCCCATGCTCCTTATTTTATCATACTTCCCATTACACACTAACTCAACATGTTTATGACATGTTCTTGCCCATCACACTTGGTCTACCATGCTTGTCATGGCCGGCCACTACTAATTTGGAGGGGAATTTGACATGCAAGTCCCCCTTTTTATTTCATGCACTAATAGGTCCTTATGCTTTGACCTATCACATTTCAAAATTTTCTCACATAAGTCCTATTTACTAAAATTCACCTACAATTAAACAAAATTCAAGCACGAAACTTTCGCACATGCACATGTACATATAATGAGCATCAATTATGATGGTTAATTATTTTTATGACTCGGTTTAGCGGTCCCGAAACCACTTCCCGACTAGGGTCAATTTTGGGCTGTCACAACTCTCCCCTACTTAAGAAATTTTCGTCCCCGAAAATCTTACCGGTAAATAAGTTTGGGTATCATTCTTTCATCGAGCTCTCGGTTTCCCAAGTAGCTTCCTCGATCCCGTGTTTGAGCCATAACACCTTAACTAACGGAACCCTTTTGTTTCGCAACTCTTTCACTTCACGAGCTAGGATACGAATCGGTTCTTCTTCATAACTCAAGTCAGATTGAATTTCAACTTCTGAGGGATTAATCACATGTGACGGATCGGATCTATAACGTCGAAGCATCGAAACATGAAAGACATCGTGAATCTTTTCAAGTTCAGGGGGCAAAATCAATCTATACGCAACCGGACCAACTCGTTCGAAGATTTCGTACGGCCCAATGAATCTTGGTCTCAACTTGCCCTTACGGCCAAATCTGAGTACCTTTTTCCAAGGTGAAACTTTAAGAAACACTTTATCTCCCACCTGATATTCAATGCCTTTTCGTTTCAAATCCGCATACGATTTTTGACGATCTGTGGCTGCCTTCAGACTTTCATGGATTACCTTTACTTTCTGTTCGGCATCTTTAATCAAATCAACTCCGAAAATTTTACTTTCACCGAGCTCGGTCCAAAACAATGGTGTACGACATTTACGACCGTACAAAGCCTCGTAAGGTGCCATCTTAATACTTGATTGAAAACTATTGTTGTAAGCAAATTCAATCAAAGGTAAATACCGTTCCCATGAACTACTGAACTCGAGGATGCAACATCTCAACATATCCTCAAGTATCTGAATTATCCGCTCGGATTGACCATCGGTTTGTGGATGAAAAGCGGTGCTAAAATGCAGCTTGGTACCCAAAGCTTCTTGCAATTTCTTCCAAAATCGCGAGGTGAATCTTGGATCTCTATCCGACACGATAGAAATAGGTACCCCGTGTAATCTCACAATCTGAGAAACATACAATTCGACTAGTCTATCCAATGAAAAATCCGTACGCACGGGGATAAAGTGAGCCGACTTAGTCAGTCTATCAACAACAACCCAAATCGCATCCTTCTTACTTGCTGACAATGGCAGTCCGGACACAAAGTCCATTGTGACTCGATCCCATTTCCACTCGGGTATCATGATCGGCTGAAGTAATCCTGAAGGCACTTGATGTTCTGCTTTCACTTGTTGACATATTAAACATCTCGAAACAAAGTCGGAGATGTCTCGTTTCATACCATGCCACCAAAACCGACGTTTCAAATCGTTGTACATTTTCGTACTCCCCGGGTGAATTGACATTCGGCTACAATGGGCTTCGTTCAGAATCATCGAAATGAGTTCCGAATTCCTTGGAACACACAAACGACTTCTGAACCTCAAACAATCATCATCATCAATTTGAAACTCTGATTCCTTGTTCAGAACACACTCAGCCCGTTTTGCAACCAATTCATCATCAACTTTCTGGGCTTCACGAATTTGATGAATCAATAATGGTTTGGCTTTTAATTCAGCTACTAACACATTGTCGGGTAGAACAGACAAGTGGAAATTCATCGCTCGTAAAGCAAACAATGATTTCCGGCTTAAGGCGTCCGCAACCACATTAGCCTTTCCCAGGTGGTAATCAATGACAAGCTCGTAATCTTTCAACAACTCAAGCCAATGTCTTTGTCGCAGATTTAAGTCTCTTTAAGTCATCAAATATTTGAGACTTTTGTGATCCGAAAATACATGGCACTTTTCACCAAATAAGTAATGTCGCCATATTTTTAAAGCAAATACGATGGCAGCTAGTTCAAGATCATGGGTTGGATAATTTTTCTCATGTGGCTTTAATTGTCTCGACGCATAGGCCACCACTCGACCTTCTTGCATCAATACGCAACCCAACCCAAGTAGGGATGCGTCACTATAAATGACAAACTCTTTGCCTAATTCGGGTTGCACTAAAATTGGAGCTTCAGTCAAATAAGTTTTCAGTTGATCGAAACTTTTCTGACATTTCTCCGTCCATTTGAACTTAACATCCTTTTGAAGTAGCTTCGTCATTGGTGTGGCTATCATCGAGAAACCTTTTACAAATCGTCGGTAATAACCGGCGAGCCCTAGGAAGCTCCAAACTTCGGTAATATTTCTTGGAGGCTTCCAGTTAAGTATGGCTGAAATTTTGCTCGGGTCAACTCGAATACCCGATGCGGATACCACGTGACCCAAGAAGCTAACCTCTCTTAACCAGAACTCACACTTACTGAACTTAGCATATAACTGCTTATCCCGCAAATTTTGCAACACTAATCTCAGGTGCTCAGCATGTTCGGTCTCATCTCTTGAATAGACCAAGATGTCATCAATGAACACAACTACGAACTGATCCAAATATGGTCTAAAGATCCGATTCATCAAATCCATAAATACCGTAGGGGCATTAGTGAGCCCAAACGGCATCACTAAGAATTCGTAGTGACCATATCTCGTTCTGAAGGCAGTTTTGGGTATGTCCGAATCTCGAATTCGCAACTGATAATAGCCCGATCTCAAATCTATTTTTGAGAACACTGAGGCTCCCTTCAGTTGGTCGAACAAATCATCGATACGCGATAACGGATATTTGTTCTTTACTGTCACTTTATTCAGCTGACGATAGTCAATGCACAACCTCATGGTTCCGTCCTTCTTTTTCACGAACAATACTGGTGCACCCCAAGGTGAGAAACTTGGTCGAGCGAAGCCTCTATCCGTCAATTCTTGCAACTGAGCTTTCAACTCTTTTAACTCGGTTGGTGCCATACGATACGGAGCTATCGAAATCGGCGTAGTCCCAGGTACAAGCTCAATACCAAACTCTATCTCCCGAACAGGTGGTAAACCCGGTAATTCTTCAGAAAAAACATCCGGGTATTCACAAACCACCAGCACAGATTCGGGTTTCTTTTCTAATTCTTTGTCATCAAGTACATACGCAAGGTATGCTTCGCACCCTTTTCTTAAATATTTCTGGGCCAACATTGAGGATATTACAGCTGACAACCCCTTTAAGTCCGTAGACTCAACTTGGATCATCTCGTTATTTGAGCACCTCAAATCAATAGTCTTGCTTTTGCAATTCACAACCGCATCATGCGCGGTCAACCAATCCAAACCAAGAATAACATCAAATTCATCAAACGGCAAAAGCATCAAGTCCGCCGGAAAACAGGAACCTCGAATTACTAGGGGACATTTCTTACACACTTTGTCGACAAGCACGTAACGACCCAAGGGATTTGACACCCGAATTACGAACTCAGTAGACTCAATAGGTAAAGTCTTACTGGATGCTAAGGTTTCACATATGTAAGAATGAGTAGAACCGGGGTCAATCAAAGCAATTACATTAGTATCAAAGAGAGTAAAAGTACCGGTAATAACATCAAGCGAAGAAGCATCCTCGCGGGCACGTATAGCATAAGCTCTAGCAGGCGCACGAGCCTCGGATCTGGTCGTAGCATCTCTAGATCCTCTCTGACCACCACTAGCATTGCCCGTATTTCTAGATGGTCTACCTCGAGCAGTGGTAGCACCCGGTTTCCCACTCTGATTTACATTCTGTTCAGACAACCTCGGGCAATCTTTAATGAAGTGGTCAACTGATCCGCACTTGTAACAGGAGCGGTCAGGGAATCTACAACTCCCCGAATGCCATTTACCGCAATATTGACATTTCGTTCTGTCTCGATGTTCATTCCCAACACTGGCGACCGAAGTGCCTCGTGTACCCACAGGGGGTCGATCACGATCTCGTCTAAAAAGGCCCGAAGTGCCTCTAGACTGGCCCACATCATCTCGAAATTTCTTCGATGCCTGTTGAAGAGACTTTCCCGAGGATCTTTTACGAAACTCTCCAGTTCCCACATCAACTTTTTGTTTTTCTTTTCTAAGCTCTTCGGCTTTACAAGCTCGCTCGACAAGTACTACGAACTCTCGTATTTCAAGAATGCCCACGAACATTTTTATATCTTCATTCAGCCCATCCTCGAAGTGTTTACACATGATAGCCTCGGACGAAACACATTCCCGAGCGTATCTACTAAGTCTAACAAATTTTCGCTCGTAATCAGTAACTAACATAGAACCTTGCTTAAGCTCAAGAAATTCCTTCCGTTTTTGATCAACAAATCTCTGACTGATATACTTTTTCCGAAACTCAGTTTGGAAAAACTCCCAAATTACTTGCTCTCGGGGCACAACCGAAGTCAGAGTACTCCACCAATAGTAGGCAGAATCGCGTAGCAAGGAGATAGTACACTTTAGACATTCATCGGGTGTACAAGATAGCTCATCGAGTACCCAGATAGTGTTGTCCAACCAAAATTCAGCTTGCTCGGCGTCGTCGCTATCCGTAGCTTTAAATTCAGTAGCCCCATGTTTTCGGATTCTGTCAACTGGGGGCTTATTTGACCTTATTTGGTCAGTTTCCGGAGGTAGTGTAGGTGCGGGGGTTGTATTTGTCCGGAATGGAGGTTGTGGAACAGCCGTATTAGTTCGAATGTATTGGTTGAACCAATCATTCATCACGCTATAGAAAGCTTGTCTAGCTTCATCATTCGGGTTACTAGCATTAGGTTAAGAGTCCGCCGGCGCTTTCCCTTGTGCGGGAGCAGGTGCTACACTCTCAAGATCATCAGCTACCGCTCGGTCGGGATCGGGATCCATTACTATAAATAAACACATTTACAATTGTCAGAAATCACCACACTATTAAATAATCACATAAAATGGCATGTATAGCTAGACCCAACGCATTACGGTAGTCCTAGAATCGACTAAACCGTAGCTCTGATACCAATCAAATGTAACACCCCGAACCCGAGACCGGTCACCGGAGTCGAACACGAGGTGTTAACAGACTTTAAACCACTTATAAAAAAAAATTTCCCAGACACCGCCAATCTGCATACTAGTCGCTTTAAAAATCATATCTTGAGTTCAGAAACTCGGAATCCAGTTCTGTAAATTTTCCCCGAAACTAGACTCATATGGTCATCTACATATTTTTTTCTAGAATTTTTGGTTGGGCCAATTAGTACAGTTTATTAGTCAAAGTCTCCCATGTTACAGGGATTGACTACACTGACCTTTGCGCATTACGACTTGGATATCTCCCAGTACAGGGCTTCAATACTGATTTCGTTTGTTTCTATAGAAACTAGACTCAAAGAGGAATCTATACATATATGGCATGACTCCTAATTGTCTCTGGTTAATTAATAATGAATTTCCAAAGTCGGAACAGGAAATCCAGAAACCGTTCTGGCCCTGTCTCACGAGAACCTGAATATCTCTTAACATACTGTCCATATGACCGTTTCGTTACTTTCCTATGAAAATAGATTCATCAAGGTACGTTTACATGATTTATTCACTATTTAATTCCCTTCCTACTATTTTTAGTGATTTTCCAAATCTACATCACTGCTGCTGTCAGCATCTGCCTTTAAGGTAGACTTTACCTATTTCATAGTTTCCATGATTCAACTAGCCTTTTTAGCATAAATAGCACAAATTATGATAGTGATTAACCATTCCCATGGCCAATCCTTGTTAAGCATATCCACACCTCTCAATAACCATGTCCATACCAAATGATTATAACATTATACTCAAACATATATAAGCCATTTTCGCATGGCTATCCAAAATTATACAAGTCCAAAGGGTCCATGACCCACAACAAAAAGGGTAGTCCTATACATGCCATTTCGAAGTTCAACCAAAATTGTACCAAAAGGGGGGGGCTTTGATAGTGTGGGCGACTTCGACTTCAAAATCCCGAGTCCGATAGCTGGAGAACCAAAATCTATAAAACAGAGAATCAAGGAGACGGAGTAAGCAATTTACGCTTAGTAAGTTTTGAGCAAGGGATTCCAGCACAACAGAAGTCGTACCTTCGGAATTTAACCGGATATAGCTACTCGTTCAAATGCCTTCGGGACATAGCCCGGTTATAGTAACTCGCACAAATGCCTTCGGGACTTAACCCAGATTTAGTAACTCGCACAAATGCCTTCGGGCTTAGCCCGGAATTAGTATCTCGCACAAATGCCTTCGGATCTTAGTCCGGATATGGTCACTTAGCACAAAGCCTTCGGGACTTAGCCCGGACATCATTCAAATAACCATGCACATTTAACAATAAATCATGGCACATTCGTATTTCATTTTCGTTAGCAAAACTCAAACACAAGACACTTATCATTCTTGCAATTTCGGCTCAATAGCCACACACAAAGAGCATGATTTTGATTTGCTTAAAACATTATCTAATCAAATCATAATTTAAGCTCTTTTACTCAAGAACTTACCTCGGATGTTGTCGAACGATTCCGATAGCTATTCGACCACTTTTTCCTTCCCTTTATCGGATTTAGTTCCCCTTTGCTCTTGAGCTTAATTAAACAAATAAATTGATTTAATCATTTGAGCATCGAAAAGAGGAACACAAGGCACTTAGCCCATATTTATACATTAGACATTAAAGTCACATATGTACGGAATCATGAATCAAACTCAACATTTTGGCTAATTTTCCCCCTTGGCCGAATTTTCTAAGCCAAGACAAAAGCATCAATATGCTTGCCTCTGACCGAATACATGCAACACCAATCTCCTTCCTATGGCCGAATATGCATGTCTATGTTGGGGCCGATTGCAACACTTAATACATTCTACAAGTATGGTCACTTGTATTGACTAAACACCATTTTGTTTCAAGTTCAAAACTTGGCTAATACACACATATATACACTAGTAAAGCATCCTCTCCCTTTCCATCAATTTAACACATGCATTACTCATTAATATACAAAAATTATATTCGGCCTTAGCACACAACTTGCTAGCCGATTCTTCTCCATCTAGCAACCAATGCACATATGTGCTCACTCAAAAATGCTAAAAAGAAGATTCAAGAATCATCAATCCACCATCACATGCATCATTAACAAGCTTCATATTTAGCATGCAATGGCATTAATACAAAATCCACCTAGGCCGAATATCATCCCTATGACATAGCAAAGATTTGAACCATGGGCTAATTAGAACTCAAGCTAGCAACTAAAAAAAAAACATGCATGAATCTCATGGCACAACCTCAAACATACCTTGATCTAGATACAAGTATGGCCAAACCTCCTCCTAATCCTCTTCCAAACCAAACATGAAGCAAGAACTCCTTCCTCCTTCCTTAGAATTTTCGGCCAAAAGAAGATGAAAAAGGATGAACAAAATTTTTCTTTTCTTTTCTTTTACTCACGGCAATGGGGGGGGAAACAACCACACACTTTTTTTTTGTTTTCATCATATTCCCTTTCATTATTTTACGCCCATGCTCCTTATTTTATCATACTTCCCATGACACACTAACTCAACATGTTTATGACATGTTCTTGCCCATCACACTTGGTCTACCATGTTTGTCATGGCCGGCCACTACTAATTAGGGGGGGAATTTGACATGCAAGTCCCCCCTTTTTATTTCATGCACTAATAGGTCCTTATCCTTTGACCTATCACATTTCAAAATTTTCTCACATAAGTCCTATTTACTAAAATTCACCTACAATTAAACAAAATTCAAACACGAAATTTTCGCACATGCACATGTACATATAATGAGCATCAATTATGACGGTTAATTATTTTTATGACTCGGTTTAGCGGTCCCGAAACCACTTCCCGACTAGGGTCAATTTTGGGCTGTCACACATTCTAGGACCATGATAGGCTGAAGTAGACCCGAAGGTACATGGTGTTTAGCCTTTACCTGTTGACGTACTAGGCACTCGGAGAAGAGCTTAGAAATGTCTCTTCATACCCGACCACCAATACATTTTCTTTAGGTCGTCGTACATTTTCACACTACCCGGGTGGACAGACAAACAACCACTATGTGCCTCTCTCAACATCTTTTGAGCAAGCTCATTATTCTTAGGTACACAAACTCTGTCTTTGAACATCATACACCCATCAGTACTAATACGAAAAACTTATTCAATTCCCGACTCACACTGAATTCTCTTGGCTTGCAACTTCTCATCACCTTTCTGAGCTTTTCAAATCTCTTAAAGAAAAGTCAGTCTAGTTCTCAATTCTGTCAGAACTAAACCATCATCAGACAAAGCCATATTGGCATTCATTACTCTCAACACGAATAACGATTTCCTACTCAAAGCATCGGCGACTACGTTTTCCTTTATGAGCTCTAACCATCGTCGTTTCCTTAGATTCAATTCCTTTTGAGTCATCAAGTACTTTAAGCTCTTATGGTCGGTGAATACGCGAACACTACAGTCGCTCGTTCCAAGTCATGGGTCGGGTAATTTCTCTCCTGTAGCTTTAGTTGTCTCGAGGAATAGGCTATAAACTTGCCTTCTTGCATGAGTACACACCCCAAACCATTCAAAGAGGCATTGCTATATATCACAAATTCCTTGCCTGACTCCTGTTGCACTAACACTGGTGCTTCAGTCAATAAAGCCTTTAATTGCTCGAAACTCTGTTGGCACTTTTCGGTCCATTAAAACATGACATCTTTTTGCAGCAGTTTTTTCATTGGCGTAGCTATCATAGAGAATCCGTTTACAAACTGTCTATAGTATCCAGGCAAACCCAAAAAGCTTTAAACTTCTGTATATTCTTCAGCGGTTTCCACTCTACAATAGTGAAGATCTTGCTTAGGTCAACTCTGATCCCGTCACCTGACACAATGTGCCCTAGGAATCCCACCTCTTTAAGCCAAAATTCACTCTTACTAAACTTGGCGTACAATCTCTTGTCTCTCAAGATTTGCAACAGAACTCTTAGATGCTCTGCATGCTCAATCTCATCATGCAAATAAACCAATATGTCATTGATAAAGACGACAACAAACTTATCCAAATATCGCCTGAAAATGCGGGTCATCAAGTCCATAAACACCGCCAGAGAATTAGTCAAACCAAAGGGCATGAAGAAAAACTCATAATGTCTGTATCTTGTCTGAAACATAGTCTTTGGCACATCTTGCTCTCTCACTCTTAACTAGTAGTAGCCAAACCTCATATCAATCTTGGAAAATACAGTGGCCCCCTTTAACTGATCAAACAGGCCATCGATCCTTGGCATTGGATCTTTGTTTTTCACTATTACCTTGTTAAGCTGCCTAGTCGATGCATAATCTCATTGATCCATCTTTCTTTTTCACAAAGAGTCCTCGAGCACCCCATGGTGAAAAACTCGGTCTCGCAAAACCCTTGTCTATTAGCTCTTGAAATTGTGTGTCAACTCCTTTAACTAGATTAGAGCCATCCTATACGGAGTAATTGAGATGGGTGTCGTACCAGGGGCCAACTCAATTCCAAATTCTACTTCCCTCACTAGAGGTAATCTGGGTAACTCTTCTGGAAACGCATCTGTAAACTCACAAACTGCCGGCACTGACTCAATCCTCCACTCAGTCACTTGAGTATTCAATACAAATGCTAAATAAGCCTCATATCCTTTCCTCAAATATTTCTCAGTAGTTAAATACGATATTACTATAGGCATATTATCTGATCCATCTGGTCCAACGCGAAGAACATTCCCATCCTCACATTTCAACTCAATTACTTTTTTCCCACAGTCTGCTACAACACTATGAGCAGTCAACCAATCCATTCCAAAGATTACATCAAACTTATTAAATGGTAATAACATCAAGTTAGCCGAAAAACAATGACCTCTAATTGTCAAAGGACAATTTCTACATACTTGGTTCACTAATACATGCCTGCCTAGAGGATTGGTCACTTTTATTACAAACTCAGTGGACTCTACTAACATACTCATACGAGATTTCAATACCGTCCAAATATAAGAGTGGGTAGATCCTTGGTCAATTAAAGCAAGAACAGATATGTCTTAGATAGAAAAGGTACCCGTGATCACATTAGGAGACTCTGCCTCTTCCCGGGCTCGTATAGCATAAGACCTTGCAGGTGCTCTACTCTCAGACCTCACTGCGGTATCTCTTGCTGTACCCCTACTGCCAGCCCCACTCCTAGAGTTCTTTTGTGCTCACCCCTCAACGGTGCACTACTTGCCTTCTGTAACACCCCAAACTTGGCCTAGACGTTATGGCCGGATCTGACGTGCCACATCGAAGCGTTCAAAACATTTCAAGTTGTTGTTCTAGAAAAACTTACTTTGTGTTTTAAGAGATAATTTCAATGAAGGCTAAAGTGAATGGAAGCTGTGCACCATGTAGGAAACCGAAAAAGAGGAGGTGAGTCCATTGGACTGCTTAAGTACCAAACTCCCTTCGGATCCAATCCTAGACCTGCACACCGCCATTGCCACACCTTAACGCCATGCATATTTCCAGGAAACTAATTTGATTAAGTCCTTTTTAGAAAAGTGATTAATTTTGGAAAATATTTTCATTGCGGAAGCTTTACTTGTTGTCGTGTTATTTTGAAATCAATTATATTTTTGAAAACGCGCCCTAAAAACTATTCAATTTCAACAGTTAAATATAAGTAATACCTATCTTAAAAAACATATTAAAAACCATAAAAATAATTAAGCGGCATTATTACAATTAAAGAACCCAAAACCTTAAACGTAAATAAAAAGGATGTCCAGTTCACCAGAAGAAAATCAACTTGCAGAACGTGTGGCCACTCCGAATCCCTCACAGCTCCAAGCCCACTATGGTTGGGGATTACCTGCGTGGATGAAAATAAAGGGGTGAGTTTGGGGAAACTCAGTGTGTAAATTAACCCAACCATAGCCTATATCGGTTCAAACCACAGAGAACAGATTAAGTTGGCCTTAGCCCAGAACAGAAGTCAGAATAAAGCCCATAGGCCCATAACAGAGCAGAACAGATATTACAAGTTTATGCAAAACCCAACCCATATCCAACCACATGTACCCCCATAGCAACCTTTCACCATGTGGGGGGACTACTCGACCCACCCAACCGCTACACTCTATAGAAATATGCAGCATGGCTGCCAGAACAGATAATGTGACAAAGTCACCAGATACAGATAATCGTGGCTGAGCCACCAGAACAGATATATGTGGCAGAGCCACCAGATCAGATAATTGTGGCATCGCCACCAGGATGTTTCCTCCATAATATAACCCATGTCCCCATGCAGCAGATATACAATCATGGCAAACATCATACAGAATTAAATCATCATGCTTTTCAGTCAAAAGTAACCCTAGGGGTATAATGGTAATTTTGCACCTAGGGGTATATCAGTAATTTCCATACATAGGGGTATTCAAGTAATTTCACTATTCTTAAGGTTTCCATGCATAACATAGCCATTTACGTACGACCAGAAACACTTACCGTGTTTATTACCGAATTGGGCCCGTTGGCCCACTATCCCGATTTTGGCCCATTAAGCCCAAAAACATCGAAATGCACAGAGTCGTGCACTCTACAGTCTTATCACTTTAATCTACCATATACATCAAACTATTAATCTCACGAGCATTTGCACACTCGCATGTTCTCAAAATACCGGCTTTTCGGCATTTCGGCATTTCGGCTTTTGCTGATCTAGTCTATGAGAGGGTGTCAGTTACACACCTATTTGCGACGATATGTTGACAAGATCCACACACGAACTACCTACAATTGGATTACTAACACGTTAATCTAACTACCAAAAATGACTATGTATTAACTTCTTACCATATTAGGCCAACCATGCCTAAAACCCTATTGCTCTTACCTTCTTGCCAAAATATGGATTAGATCCAAGGATCCAACCGAATAGTCTTCAAGTAGCCGATGCATGTCCCAGACATGTCTTACACTGGCTTACGTCCCGAGGCCGATGCATGTCTCAAACATGTCTTACATTAGCTCTTGTCTCAATGCCGATGCCATGTCCCAGACATGGTCTTACACTGGCTCTCATAATGCGATCGATGCATGTCCTAGACATGTCTTACACTACCTCACATCCATGACCCAATTGCTACGGCAAGAATATCCAGTTTACTTCCTAATGTCCCAACGAAGATTCTACTATCTCAATGATCATTACTCATTCTCAATCCCACAATCAAGATATCTATGCTATATCTATTCTATAACAATTCGAACATACATTGTAGAAATGTAGTTGTTTTATTTACATACAACTTACCTCGGATTATAAAATGTAGACGACTCGGTAATTAATCTACTCGCTTGGGCTTTCCCCGGTCTAGGGTCGGATTTGGCAATTCTTGATCTATAATAGAAAAATACACTCATTTAATCACTAAATAGAATTAAGAAATTAAAAATTCACATTTTTGGTAAAATGACCATTTTGCCCCCAGACTTTAGCAAAAGACCATTTTACCCCTATGTTTGAAAATCAATTTTCATCTACTTTCTTCGAACTCTTTTTACTCTTATAGAAACTCTAAAATCCCACTATTTCACACACTTAACACCTATTTTGCAACCTATGCAAAATAGTCCCTTTTGGTGTTTTCATGCTAACACCTTTCTCAAAAGCTGTTTATAAGACAACCAAGACTCATTTTCTTCCATAAATACGCAGAAAACATCACAATTCTATTCATGGAAAAACACTAAGCTCTTAATCATTTTACAAGATACACCCTTCATTTGAAAGCCTATGCTTCAAGGGTCTCAAAAATGTAAACATCATCAAGTGAAACTATCAACATTACTTACTTGAGAAGACTGAAAGTTGCTGAAATTTTGAAGCTCTTACCCCCGAAAAATGGCTTATATTTTCGGTGGTGTATAAAAGAAGAAAAGAAAGATGACAACTTTTATTTATTTTATTCAATTTGCTCATGTCATCAAAACCTAACACTTTGACTAATTATTTCCCCTTGTCTCATGGTCGGCTATGGTATTATAATAGGGTCTAATTTCCCTTTAAAGACACCTAATTCTGGTTCCCTAACAAAATCACACCTTTACCTATCAATTTAGGACTTTTACACTTTATGCGATTTAGTCATTTTTCTCAATTGGGCTCACAATCGTTAAAATTAACTTACCAAATTTTTCATTCACTAATATAAACATGCTATGACTGTAAAATAATAATAAAATAATTTCTCAAACTTTAGATTTGTAGTCCCAATACCACTATTCGGATTAGGCCCTAAATCGGGATATTACATAAATTACTATATTAAACTTAGTAATAAAACATTTAAATCATTAAAAATAAGGTTATCTATGTCAAATTCCACTATCAACGGTCTAATAACATCTTAAGGACCTCTCATTTAATAAATCATAGAAATTAAACACCTTTAACAATTGGAACTCAAATTTTACGCATTACGGGATTTATTCTGTTTTACAAAATTCAGTATCTAAACGGTAAAATTTCTTAACGAAATTTTCACATAATAATTCTATCATCTATAAACCGTATTAAAATAATAAATAAATATTTTAACCCCAGATTTGTGGTCCCAAAACCACTATTCTGATTTGACCTAAAAACGGGCCGTTACATAACCACATGTCCATGTCAACAGGCCATGTGTCATACACGGTCTAGACACACGCTCATGTGTCTACCTGTGTCGACAAAATGAAGTCATTTCTAACTCATTTCTCACCTAAAATTTCACCCAAGACCTGCACATGAAACACACGACCAATACCAACCATTCCAAGCATTCAAAATAGGCAGTTTCGTCATTTAACATGGCATATCATTGCATGTACAAGTGTTTATAAGCTTACCTTGGATTAATTTAGGCATCCAAAACATTGATCAAATATTCATGACGTAACACATGTGTATATGTATATCATAATAATCTTCTTAAACATACCAAAATGAACTATTACTAGCCATTCTAATGGCTAGGTTACAAAATGACATTTTCAAGCCATTATTGGCCAAGTTTTCCTATACATGCCATTATACCAAAATAATTTTACTAAGTATACACAAAATGCTAATTGATAGTGTAACGATGCTCCGATGATCTTCCAACCTTCACGAGCTTCCGAGCACTATAAAACATGGGAAAATAAAATGGGGTAAGTGTTACATGCTTAGTAAGTTCGTATAACGTAAACAAAACTTACCAATCTTGTTTAATAAAATCTATCTAACATCCCGAATTAAGGTCTAGTCAAAAAATTAGTTTTGAGACCACAAATTCAAAGTAGAAACAATTACTTTATGATTATTAGGAGGCCTATGATATGATTGCATGCTTGTCTGAAAATTTCATGTAGAAATTTTATTGATAAAGTGTCCAATTTAAAGTTAGGGACTAAATTGAATAAGCTGCAAAATATGTGTTCTAGAAGCTTCAAGCATGAAATTACATTGGATTATAAATTAGAAGGTCTTAAAAGTAATTTGACAAATTTCTAAAATTTTGGACAAAAATGGGCATGAATAGGAGAAATCAGAAAGAATAAGGGCATTTTTGTTTTTTGGTAAATAAAAGAATAAAAAAGAAAAATCAAGTCAAAATTGTGTCCATCTTCCTCCTTGTGTGCTGAAATTGTCAAGGGTTCCATAGCTAGGGTTTTCAACTCTTCAAGCTTGATTGTAAGTGCTCCCTAGCCTCAGTTTTTATGCTTTTTGCATTTTTGAAGTCCTCGAAGCATGATCTATCCATTTCTAGCCATATTGTGAGCTAGGGTTCATGTATGAAATTTGACCCATGTGTGGCATGTTTGTATTTTAATGTTTAGTGGAAGAATATGAAAGTTTAATGTGTGTTTAACATATTTACTAAGTGATTTTTTATAAAAATGCATGAAAAGGACTTGTTTGTAAAAGGTGTAAAAATGAGTAGTAAAAATGTGAAATAAAGGAAAATTTGGGCTGATATGAGCATGGTATACATTCGGCTAGGCTTGGGTAACAAAGAAAATGAACACATTTTATTTTACGAGCCTAAGGACTAATTTGTAAATATGGAAAGTTTAGGGGTAGAATTTTAATTTTGCCTAAATATAGTTTTTGGACTGATTTGAATAATGTGATGATTAAATGAGCTGAATTTGCTATTATAGATCAAGAAAAACAGAGTCTGGACCTAGCTCGGAGAAAAAACAAGATTTTGGACTAAATCGAATTAATTATCCATATTTTGTACCGAGGTAAGTTCATATGTAAATAATGCAATGATATATCATGTTTAAATGTTTTATTTATGCATGAATCTCTATGTTTAAACATTATGACGAGTGTCTGAACGACTTTATTATCTATGAGCACGACATTGTGAACGAACTCGACGAATATGCGTTATCGAGAAAATCCCGTTTGAACATTAGGAAAATGTAGGATACAATGTGACATGTCACTAGGAACTATGTGATTATGAGTTCATGAGATTATGTGTATATGTGATTATGTGAATTCGAGTTCTACCGGTGGCTGGATAGCCCGGCATGTTTTGCGGGTACCTATCAGCTTTTGTGAGCAGCCCGAGTAGTTACGTCCTGAGTGTCAGCTTGTGTGAGGAGAACTGTGATTAGCTCGAGAGTGAGCAATGTGTGATTGTGATATGAGGTAGCATGTGGCTACGTTTGAAACACTATGTGCAAGTCTTCCATGTATCCAATAGTATTCCGAGTTCCAATGGGTAAACTTGTGAGTTAATCGAAAAGTCAATGATGAGGAAATATGACAAAGTGATTCGAGTTGGTATAGGTATGTATGAAAAACTCATATGTATGAGCTCGGTATGTGATGAATTTTTGGTAAGATTGAAAATGCGTAAGTTATGTCTACAAATTTAAGTTATGCCAATGAAATTTATGATAACACATAAGTAAACTATGCCATGTCATTGGTTTTTATATATATATATATATGATTATGTTGCTATTTATTTGCATGTGAACTTATGAAGCATTATGCTTACTCCCCTCTCTTTTTCCATTTTCTTATAGTATCGAGAAGGTAGCTCAGGGATCGAAGGATGTCAGAGGCTCATCACACTATCAACTGGACATTTGGGTATAGTTAGTCTCAAGATTTTGAGTATGGCATGTATAGGGACTTGGTCTTTTTGTTATATCTCATATTGGTCTAGCCAAATGTGTTGGCTTATGGAAATATTTGATTCATTTTGTATATGGCCATGTGATATGGTTCATATTGATTATTTTGGTTGTAACCATAATCAATTATGCATGCATGCATTGTGTTTTGTGGATAAGATGTGTGGTGAATGGCACACATGCTAAATGAATGAATCATGGCTAATAAGTATGACCAAAACTATGATATAATTGAGTTAATTGAAAGGAGGATTAGCATGATGAATGAATATGAAATTGGTGTAGAATGCCATATGAAAGCATGATGGTTTGGATAGGTGATATGTTGACATATCAACAGCATGGATTAATCATGTTTATGAGTGTTGAGAGTGACTAAATATACATTGTTGCATGCCATCAAAGGTGAATGAGTGAATGAGTATTTAAGGGTGACAAATGGTTTGGAAAATAGCCTCAAAGTTTTCCACACAGTCTGCCCCATGGGCGTGTGATTCGGCCATGTGTCCCTTGCACCCTAATTAATGCAAAACAGAATGCCCAGTTGTAAACACACAGGCAAAGACACAGTCGAGACATGGACGTGTGTCTCTACCGTGTGAAGGGCACGACCTTAGGACATGGGCGTGTACCTAGGCCGTGTGAAGTCATTGGGATTACTCGTCCGAGCTAAATCCCACCCGCAACAAATGCAGGACCCTATTTGTTTCAAGAAAGCGCATACAATCATCAGAATTCAACATTCAATCGAGACTTAACCCTTTATCACCATTTCAAGCATGTATTAAGTTTCTCATTATAGCATTCAAGTAAAGTACATCAATAGAAATCACATTCCATACAACAAAACATTCAATTAAACATATTTACATGCCGGATTAAGTTACACGAACTTAACTCGACATTGTTAGCGTAAAAGTCTACTAATCTGAAATATTTTCTTTTCCTTGATCTAACCTCGAATTATAGTTGTTCGGATCTATATAAATGAATTTAACCATCAATTTCATACATTTCATATTTAAATGGACTCAATTTATGTCCTAGGCAAAATTACAATTTTGCCCCTAACTTTTCCATAAATTTTGATTTTGTCCCTAGGCCCGGAAAATGAAACTTGTGCAAATTACTCCTTATTCCAAGCCTAACCAAAGCCCCCTTACAAAATTTACAGCACATGTACACATAAAATTTCAGAATTTTTCCTTCAATTTCACAAGTTTACATTTTAGTCCCTAATTCAAGTTTTCATCAAAAATCACTTTGCAAAAGTTGTTTATCTGTCAATAACCTTTCATTTTCGACCATAAATTTCTAATTTCTAGCATAATACATCCATGACCCATTGTCATACCTTGATAAATTTTCAAATTGATCCCTCAAATAGAGAGATTAAACTATCTCGGTTTTAAAAATACCAAAATTACTAAAAACGGGACAAGAGAACTTACTCAATTAAGCCTTGAAATTTTCCTCACTCTCTCCTAGGGTTTTCATAAAATTTTAGGTTGAATATGACAATAATAAGATGATATTTTCTTTGATCATCTTTTAATTAATTAAGTATTTTGGTATTTCCAACTTAGTCCTTGCCCTTTTTCTATAATTCCATTGATAAGTCACCAAGAAAAATCTACATAATTTTCTTAATGGTCTAATTACCATATAAGGACCTTAAGTTTTGAATTCCATAGCTATTTGATCCTTATAGCTACTAGAATTAAACTTTCACATTTTATGCAATTTAGTCCTTCTTGTAATTAAGCACTTAATCGATAAAATTTTCGTTTCAAAAATTTCACATGACATGCCTATTAGATTAAGGACCATATAATGAATTAAAAATAAATCATGATTTTGGGTCGGATTTGTGGTCCCGAAACCACTGTTCCAATTTCACTAAAAAATGGGTTGTTACAACTCTCTCCCCCTTAGGGATTTTAGTCCTTGAAAATCATACCAGTAAAAAGATTCGGGTATTGCTTCCTTATAGTATCCTCCGGTTGCCAAGTAGCCTCTTCTATAGCGTGTCATTGCCAAAGAACTTTTACTAATGCTACCTTTTTATTTCTTAACTATTTTGTTTCCTGAGATAAGATTTTGATTGGTTCTTCACCATATGTCATATTAGGCTGGATTTCTACCTCTGTCAGAGGGATAACATGTGAAGGATCGGATCAGTACCGCCGTAGCATAGACACATGAAAAACATTACGAATCTGATCAAGCGCTGGTGGTAAAGCTAACAGATATGCAACCGGTCAAATTCTTTCAGTAACCTCATATTGTCCTATGAACCGTGGACTCAGTTTTCCTTTGCATCCAAACCGGAGAACTTTCTTCGAAGGCGACACCTTCAAGAATACTTTATCACCGACTTGAAATTCTATTTCTTTTCATTCTAAATCAGTGTAGGACTTTTAACGATCAGAGGCTGCTTTCAAGCTATCTCGAATTACCTTCACTTTTTCCTCGATCTCTCGGACCAAGTCAACTCCGTGTAACTTTTTCTCACTTAGTAAGTACAATGGAATTCTACATTTACAACCATACAAAGCTTCATACAGTGCCATTTTAATACTAGACTGATAATTGTTATTTTAAGCAAATTCAACTAAAGGCAAATACTTTTTCCCAGTTACCTTCAAACTCAAGTACACAACACCGAAGCATATCTTCCAAGATCTGTGTTACCCATTCAAATTGACCATCTGTCTTGGGATGAAATACAGTACTAAAGTGTAACTGAGTTCCCAGAGCCTCTTGCAATTTGCTCCAGAATCGAGATGTAAACCGAGGATCTCTATCTAAAATAATGGAGACGACACTCCATGCAATCTGATAATCTCAGAGACGTACAATTCAACCAATCTATCCAAGGAATAATCCATATCTACTGGAATAAAGTGTGTCGACTTTGTCAACCAATCAATAATTGCCCAAATGGCATCTTTCTCCCTTAGAGACAGGGGTAATCCCGTTACAAAGACCATGGTAATTCTTTCCCATTTCCATTCTGGTATCGTGATTGGTTGTAATAGTCCAGAAGGCAATTGATGTTCAACTTTTACTTGCTAACATATTAAACACTTAGATTCGAACTCAAAAATATATCGTTTCATTCCCAGCCACCAGTACATATATTTCAGATCATTATACATTTTATTATTACCAGGATGTATAGACATGTTACCATTGTGAACTTCATTCAAAATCTTCTGTACTAGTTCTGAACCTTTCAGTACACATACTCTTCTTTTGAATATTAAACAACCATTAGTCCCAATCTGAAATTCTGAGTCAAGAATCGATTCACTCTGTACCCATTTTGCTTGCAACTTACTATCATTTTTCTGAGCTTCAGAAATTTGTTGTAAAAATATTGGTCTAACGTTTAACTCAGCTATGATTAAACCATCATCAGACAATGATAATTGGTTGTTCATTACTCATAAAGTATATAGGGATTTTCTACTCAAACCATCTACCACTACATTGGCTTTTCCCGTATGATACTTAATAACAAGAACATAATCTTTCAACATCTCAAGCCATCTGTGCTATCTCAAATTCAAATCTTTCCTTGACATCAAGTATTTCAGGCTTTTATAATCGGTCACTACGTGATATTTTTCACCAAACAAGTAATGCCGCCAGATTTTCAGTGCAAACACTATGGCTGCCAATTCAAGATCATGTGTTAGGTAGTTCTTTTCATGTGGCTTTAGCTGTCGAGAAGCATAAGCTACTACCTTACCATCTTCCATCAAAACATAGCCTAAACCACTCAATGACGCCTCACTATGAACTATAAATTCTTTACCAAATTCTGGTTGAATTAACACTAAAGATCTGTCAATAAAGCTTTTAATATGTCAAAGCTCTGTTGGCATTTCTCAATCCATTCAAATTTTACATCTTTCTACAACAAACGAGTCATCGGAAAAAGCTGTCATTGAAAAACTTTTTACAAATCTCTGATAATAACCGGCTAGTCCCAGAAAACTTCAAACTTCATACACATTGTTCGATGGCTTCCAATTTACAATGGCTGAAATTTTATTCGTGTCTACCCTGACACCTTCAGCAGACATAATATGCCCAGGGAAACTAACTTCCCATAGCCAAAATTTAAATTTACTGAATTTGGAGTACAATTGTTTCTCTCGTAGTGGTTTGCAACATTATTCTCAAATGTTCAACATGTTCATTTTCAACTCAAGAGTGCATTTGTCAAACCAAATGGCATCACAAGAAACTCATAGTGTTCGTACCTGGTTCTAAAAGCTGTATTTGGCACATCCGATTCCTTTAGCCGTAGATGATAAAAACTAGAATGAAGATCAATCTTCGAAAATATAGTAGCACACTTTAACTGGTCAAAAAAGTCATCGATCTGAGGCAATGGATACTTGTTCTTTATTGTAACCTTGTTGAGCTGTCTATAATAAATACATAGCCACAAAGCTCCATCCTTCTTCTTTACAAATAGAACCAGTTCACCCTAAGGTGAGAAACTAGATCGAGCAAAACCTCTGTCAATCAACTCTTGCAATTGTACTTTCAACTCTTTCAATTCAATAGGAGCCACTCTGTAAGGAGCTATGGATATCAGTGTTGTTCCTAGAACAAGATCTATAGAGAATTCCTCCTCTCTTTCTGCTAGTAAACCAGGTAATTCTTCTGGAAATACATCAGGAAATTCACATACTACCGGCACTGACTGAATCTTTGACTTAGATACTTTAGTATCCATCACATACGCAATATAGGCATCATACCCTTTTCTAACATATTTTTGCGCCGATACTGCTGAAGTCACACTAAGTAGTCCATCTAGTTTATCAGATTCAACACGAAGTGATTCACCATTCTGAAATTTCAATACAATATATTTTTACTTACAATTAACAACTACATCATATTAGGTTAACCAATCCATTCCCTGTAACATCCCGAAATAGGGCCTAGTCAGAATAGTGGTTTCGGGACCACAAATTTGACATCAAAATATTTATTTTATGATTATAGTGAGCCCTAGAATATTATTATATGCATGTGTTAAAGTTTCATGAAGAAATTTTAAGTATAAGATGTCCAATTGGAAATTAGGGACTAAATTGAATAAATTGCAAAACTTGGATTCTAGAAGCAATTTGTATGAAATTGTTATAGATTATGAATTATAAGGTATTGGAGATCAATTTTCCCAAGTTCTAAATTTTTGGACAAAAATGGGCTTGTATGCATGAAATTTTAAAGAAATGGCATGAAGGCATTTTGGTCATTAGGCATTTTAATGAAATAAAAAGGGAAAAATAAAGGAAAAATATGCTCATCTTCTTCCCATAGCTGTCGAAATTTGGAGGACACCATAGCTAGGGTTTCTTCAATTTTCAAGCTCAATACTAAGTGCTCCCAAGCCCCGTTTTTTATGTTCTTTGTATTTTTGAAATCCCGGTAATTTGCTCTCTCCATTTCTACCCATATTTCATGCTAGGATTCATGTTAAAAAATTTACCCATGCATGAGTTACTGGTATTTTGATGGATTATGGAAGAATATGAAAGATAAATGTGTGTTAAACATCTTTTCCAAGTTGGTTTTCATGAGAAACCCATATGGGACTATTTTGCAAAAGATGTAAATATGTGGTAGAAATGAGGAAAATAATGAAAAATGTGGGTTGCCATAAGAGAGAAAAATGTTCGGTTAGGCTTGGGTAAAATAGAAATTGCATGTGTTTCATTATACGAGCCTAGGGACTAAATCGTAAAGATGTGAAAGGTTAGGGGCAAAACGGTCATTTGGACTGGGGGTAGGTATTAAACTTGAAATATATAATGTGGGGTATTAATGAATTAATTTTACTATTATAGACCCCGAGGAACAAATTCCGGAGGTCAATCGTGGTAAACGCAAGGTTTCGGAATAACCGAAACACAACTCCAAAAAGAGTACCAGGTAAGTTTAGATAACTTAAAGTAAACCCTTGTTACGCATAATTTTATGAATTATGAATGCTTGATGATTGTATTTGTTATTGGTATGAAATATCATAGAAATGCATATTGATGATAACATGTGAAAAATATCTCGGTTGAAGGGCATGGGTGTGCCCCAAGGTACATGGGCGTGTGAGTCCACACGATCCACCTACACGGGCATCTGTCCCTTTTAGTTAAGGAAAATTTTCTGAGGAGCCCAAGGCTAATCGAGCGTGCCCGTATTTGTCCTGCATTGCCTTCCGATATGTTATAGGTCTCGAAGGCCCATACAAGGGACGAGATGTTCATGATTGAAAAGTTTTAAATTCAAATGAAATTTTGTGACTCGAGTTAGTATACTGAAAGTGTAAAGTTTCGGTAATGCCTCGAGCCCTGTCCCGGTGTTAGATACGGGTTAGGGGTGTTACATTCCCAAGATCACATCGAATTCATCAAATGGAAATAACATCAAATTAGTCGGAAAGCAATAACCTTTTACTATCAACGAACAGTTCCTACAAACTTTATTCACCATAACACACTGGCCCGGGGGTTTGAAACTTTAACCAAAAATTTAGTGAATTCAACAGGTAAATTTTTAACAGTCGCTAAGTTCATCCATATATATGAATGTGTGGAACCAAGATCAATCAAAGCAGTAATATCAGTATCAAGTAGAGAAAATGCATCTTCTCTAGCACAACTAGCATATGTCCTTGCAGGTGCTCGTAACTGTAGTATCCTTGGTAGTACCTCGACTACTACCAACATTGCCAGGATGGCAAGGTGGTCTACCCCTCAAAATAGGATTACTCAATTTTAGAGCTGGTTCTATCTTCTTTTCAACTCTTTCGGGATAATCCCTGGGAAAATGTTTAGTGGAACACATCCGAAACAAGCTCCACTTCCAGACCGACATTTCCCATGATGAAATTTGTTAAAAATGCTTACATTTCGATTTGGGATTACCAACACTACCCACATTGGTCATAGATAGAGATGAGGACTTAGGGTTAGAACGTTGAGAGCCCCGCTCTCTTCCAGAATATCCTATAGATGTGGTCCCATGATCATAATACTTCTTGAATTTTTTAGAAGCAAATGATTGTTACTTACTCATAGTTCTTTTTCTAGAAACCCAAGCCTCTCTTTCAGCTTGTTTCTTTTCTTTACTCAGTTCCTCCACGTTTGTGTGATCAGTCGACTAGCACTGCAAATTCCCTTATTTTGAGAATTCCAATCAACAATTTGATGTCTTCATTTAGGCCTTCTTCAAAGCGTTTACACATTTCAACCTCCGTTAAAACCTATTCTCTAGCATACTTACTCAACCGAACAAATTCTCATTCATATTTAGATACGGTCATGTTTCCTCGTTTATGCTCTAGAAATTCCTTCTTTTTCTGATCCATAAATCTCTAACTCATATACTTCTTCCTGAATTTAGCTTGGAAGAATTCCTATGTGATACTAGCATGTTTCCTTGTTTAAGCTCTAGAAATTCCTTTTTTTCTGATCTATAAATCTCTAATTCACATACTTCTTCCTGAATTCCGCTTGGAAGAATTCCCATGTGATATTCTCTCTTAGTACCACTGGATTTATGGTATTCCACCAATGATAAGTTGTATCTTTCAATAAGAATACTGCACATTTCAAACATTCAGTAGGTGTACAAGACAATGCATCAAAAACCCAGATAGTCTTTTCTTGCCAAAACTCATCCCTTTTCTAGATCATCATCTGTAGTAGCTCTAAATTCTTTCACCCTGTGTTTATGGATTTTATCTATCGGAGGGTTACCAATTCTAATAGGTTTGGCACCCTGTGGTACCTCAAGAATCAGTTGAGGAGCAGGTGGGGAAGGTCGTTGTATAGTAGGGTTTGTTCTTAAGTACTGGGTAAACCATTCATTCATCATTGGAAAGAAAGCTTGTTTTGCCTCATCACTTTAGCCCTCAGACACAAGCCTTTCACTACCAGACGCAGATGCAACTTTTTGAATCGAAGCTGAAGCATTGCTCTTAACTTTTTCGGATTCAGCTCTAGCTCGGTTGGATGGCATTACTATATGAAAAACACATTAAAAAATATCAGGAGTCATCACACTATCACAATTTATATAATGGCATGTATAGCTAAACTCATGTTCGCTACGTCAAATCTGAGAATCGACTAAATCGTAGCTCTCATACCACTAAATGTAACACCCTTAACTCGTACTTGTGGTTAGAATAGGGTTTCACAGCATTACCAGAACATTCAGAACATTTTTCATTAAACCACGTAAATTACCATTTATTTACCGAGATCATCCACAACATCCCTTGATTGGGCCCTTAAGGTCCAATACCAGCATTAGAATCAAATCGGGACTTAATCAGGACCTCTAAGAATTTTTCTCAAATTTACAAAATTTTTGAAAGGTGCAGGGCTCAGACGCCCTTGTGGTCCAACGGACACGCCCATGTGACCCTGTGACACGCCCATGTGACCCTGGGACACGCTCGTGTTGTTGTAACATCCAGAAATAGGGCCTAAACGGAACAGTGGTTGCAAAACCATAAATCCAAGGTATAAAAATTTATTTTATTATCATTTTAAGGTCTATGGCATGATTTCATGATTGTGTGAAAATTTCGTTTAGAAATTTTATCGATAGAGGGTCCAATTTGATATTTAGGACTATATTGCAAAAGTTGTAAAATGTGTGTTCTAGTTCAAAAAGGTCTTAAGTACTTGTGAGTAGTGGGTTTTTAAAGTGGAGGTCCTTGGATAGTAATTATACCATTATACTAGTTTGGACAAAATTTCCTAAAGGAAGATAAAACACCATAGTTTTTAATTAAGGGCATTTTGGTCATTTAGTTATTAAAATGAATTAAAAACAAAATTAAAAGCCAATTTTTGTCCATCTTCTTCATTAGGCCTAAATTTCAAGGGTTCTCCATAGCTAGGGTTTGTTTCAAGCTTCCAAGCTCCATAGTAAGTGATTCTAAGCCCCGTTTTTAATGTTCTTTACGTTTTTGGAATCCCGGTAGCTCGATTTAGCTTATGCTAACAATAAGTCAACCTAGGATTCATATTTGGAAAAATATCCATAGGAAAAATTTGTGTATTTTGGTGTTTTATGATAGAATATGAGGTTTTAAATTATGTTAGACAACTTGTGCTACTCGGTTTTAAGTGAAAACGAGTAAAAGGGCTTAATTGGTAAAAATACCTAATATAAGTACATGTTAGAGTGAGAATTTGATGTTGTCATAGAAGGAAAAAATGATCAGAATGTCATAAAACATAAGAAAATAGGATGAAGTTTAAATTCCGAGCCTTGGGGAAAAAGTGTAAATATGTAAAAGTTTAGGGGCAAAAATATAATTTTGCCAAAGTTTGGGTCAAGGACTGTTTTAATAAATGTGAGTATTAAATAAGCTAATTTTTTTATTATAGATCAAGTAGAACAAAATCCGGAGTTAGACCGAGGAAAGAAAAAGATAGTGGACTAAATCGATATAGTTGATCGTATTTTGTCTTGAGGTAGGTTTGCGGTAAATAAATACAATATTCTATTATTTTATATTAATTTTGTTAATTTCCAGCATGTGTATATTTATTTTATGAAATTATTCAAAGAAGACTCAAGCATGCATTGATGGAGAAGTAATTTCAGAAAGTCCCGATTGAACCTTAGGAATGTGTAGGATACAAATGTCATGACATTAGGGTTTAAGGATACCATGTAAGACCATGCCAAGGCATGGCAATTGGTAAGGTTTCTAAGGCAAGGAAATCATGTAAGATCATGTCAAGACATGGCATTGATAAGTTACTATAAGGCAAAGGTCCCATGTAAGACCAAGCCAAGGCATGGCATTGGTCAGTTCATAAGGCAAGGATACCATGTAAGACCATGTCAACACATGGCAATGGTAAGTTTCGAAAGGATACCATGTAAGACCATGACAAGTCATGGCAATGGTAAGGTACCCGCGTATCCTTAGAATTCCAAGTGGTTCAACGGGAAAATTTACAGAGAATATCAAGGTAAGGTAAGGTAAGACGAGTTATACTAAAAAGGTAAGACAAGTTCATGCTAGAAGAGCAAAGTTAAGTACATAATGTTCATGTATGCTTGATAAGGAAAAAGGTAAGTAAAATGTATTAATAAATTTGATTAAGTAAGTAAGTATTTAAGTAAGTGAGTAAGTGAAGAAGTTTAAAATATGTCTATGACAATTAATGAAGTTGCATTAAGCTATCATGCCAAGTAGTAAGATAATTCTTATGAATGTTGTTATTTATTTGCATGCAAACTTACTAAGCTTAATGCTTGCCCCCTTTATTTTCCTTCTTTTTATGAAATAATATTCTATTATTTTATATTAATTTTGTGTGTATGATCTTATGATATGGCTGATGAATGGTATGTAAATGCTTGATAATGATTAGCTGTTGCAATGGCTAATCAAGACATGTTTGGTGTTATGTATGCCTAAATGCTAGTTATTCCATGGAAATCATGAAAAATGTGAAATTAGCTTTAAAAAAGTATTGGACAGCAATAATAATGTGAATTTGGAAAATCACTAAAAATAGCAGAAACGGATTTAGATAGGGAATGAGATATAGAATTAAATCTTGATGAGTATATTTTCATATGGAAGAAACTAAATAGGTAAATGAGCTATATTTTATAAGATATTTAAATTTTTGTGAAATAGGGTCAGAGCGATTTTTGAATCCCTTGTTCTAAATTTGGAAATTCACAAACAATTTTACAAAAACAAGTAGAGGTCATGCTTTATATGTACAGATTCCTTATCGAGTCTAGTTTTATGAGAAACAAACAGCATAGTCTTTTGAGTTCTGTATAAAGAGAGTAGTGGTTCTTAATATACAGGGGTCAGAGTAGTCGAACCCTAAAACAGGGGAGAATTTAACTAATAAACTGTACTAGTTGGCCTGACCAAAAATTCTAGAAAAATTTTAGTTGATAGATATATGAGTCTAGTTTCAGGGAAAAATTACGGAATTGGATTTCAAGTTTCTTAACTTGAGATATGAATTTTTAAGCGACTATGATGCAGTTAGCTAGCTTGTCTAGAAGTTCTAAAATAAATTGTTTGAGCTGTTTAATTAATGAATTAAGTTCGTTAACACCTCGTGCTCCTATGACTAGACTACTCCGAAAGGATGTTAAATTTTTCTCCCCTCCTTTAGGGATTTTCGTCCCTGAAAATCTTACCTGTCAAGAGATTTGGGTACTGTTTTCGCATAGCCTCTTCGAGCTCCCATGTAGCCTTGTCTACCCCATGTCTATTCCATAGTACTTTCACAAGTGTAATACTTTTGTTCCTTAATTGCTTTACCTCTCGAGCTAGAATCTTTACCGGTTCTTCACCGTAAGTCATGTCTGGCTAAATCTCAACCTCTATCTAAGAAATCACATGTGACGGATCTGAACGATAATGACATAGCATAGATACATGAAATACATTATGAATCTTCTCTAACTCAATCTGCAAAGCTAACCGATATGCTAATGGCCCGACTCTCTCAATCAATTCAAACAGTCCAATAAAACGTGGACTTAGTTTGCCTTTCTTGCCAAATCTGAGAACTTTCTTCCATGAGGATACTTTCAAAAACACTTTGTCACCAACTTGATACTCAATCTCTTTTCTCTTCAAATCTGCATACGACTTTTGTCTGTCTGAAGCTGCTTTCAAGAAATCTCTAATGACTTTTACTTTCTCTTCTGTTTCCTTAACTAGATCAACTCCGTAAATCTAATTTTCCTTAAGCCCTGTCCAATACAATGGTGTGCGACATTTACGTCCATACAAAGCTTCATAAGGTGCCATCTTTAAACTCAACTGATAACTATTATTGTAGGCAAACTATACTAATGGTGAATATTTTTCCCAACTGCCTTGAAATTCCAGTACACAGCATCTAAGCATATCTTCAAGTACCTGAATAACTCTCTCTGACTGACCATCAGTTTGAGGATGAAAAGCTGTACTAAAACTCAACTTTGTGCCCAAAGCCTCCTGTAATTTCTTCCAAAACCGTGAAGTAAATCTTGGATCTCTGTCTGAAATGATTGATAATGGTACCCCGTGTAGTCTGACTATCTCTGAAATATACAACTCAGCCAACTTGTCAAGTGAATAATCCATATGAACTGGGATAAAATGAGCCGACTTCGTTAACTTATCAATCACAACCCATACTGCATCTTTCTTTCTCGGTGTTCAACGACAATCCTGTCACAAAATCCATAGTAACTCAATCCCATTTCCACTCAGGGACTAGCACAGGCTGCAATAAACATGAAGGTACCTGATGTTCGACCTTTACCTGCTGACAGATCAAGCATCTAGAAACAAACTCTGAAATGTCCCTTTTCATTCCTACCCACCAGTACATTTTCTTCAAGTCATTATACATTTTTGTACTACCTGGATGAATAGACAAAGAACTACTATGTGCTTCCTGTAAGATCTCTCGAATAAGCTCATCATTCTTCGGCACGCATACCCTATCTCTGATCATCAGACCACCCATGTAGCTCCCCCAGTCACAGGTATGGTTATAAGAGAAAAACCACCAGTTGATAAAATCAAAAAGCAAGGGGTCGAAGAATTCAGGGCAAATGTTGATGATGATACAGAGAAAGCAGAGTTTTGGCTTGAGAACTCTATTCGGGTATTTGATGAATTGTCTTGTACACCTGAGGAATGCTTGAAATGTGCTATATCATTGTTGAGGGATTCAACCTATTATTGGTGGAAGACATTGATTTCAGTATTACCGAAAGAGAAAGTAACTTGGGAGTTCTTTCAAGAAGAATTTTGGGAGAAATACATCAGTGAAAGATCTGTTGATCAAAAGCATAAAGAGTTTCTCGAATTGAAGCAGGGAAACATGACAGTTACTGAATACGAAAGGGAGTCCGTCAGGTTGAGTAAGTATGCTAGAGAATATGTTCCTACAGAGGCTAAAATGTGCAGATTATTTGAAGACGGACTCAATGAAGACATCAAAGTATTTGTTGGGATTCATGAATTAAAAGAAATGGTAGTACTTGTTGATCGAGCTTTCAAGGATGAAGAACTACTTAAAGAGAAGAAAAAAGTAGAGACTGAGACCAGAAATTGGAAGAAAAGATCAACGAACAGTTCATTCTCACAGCAATCTAGAAAATCTACAAATCTGAGTCCTAGGTTGACTTATTGTTAGCATAAGCTAAATCGAGCTACTGGGATTCCAAAAACGTAAAAAACATTAAAAACGGGGCTTGGAATCACTTACTATGGAGATTGGAAGCTTGAAACAAACCCTAGCTATGGAGAACCCTTGAAATTTTGGCCTAACGAAGAAGATGGACAAAAATTGGCTTTTAATTTTGTTTTTAATTCATTTTAATAACTAAATGACCAAAATGCCCTTAATAAAAACTATGGTGTTTTATCTTCCTTTAGGTATTTTTGTCCAAACTAGTATAATGGTCTAATTACTATCCAAGGACCTCCACTTTAAAAACCCATTACTCACAAGTACTTAATACCTTTGTGAACTAGAACACACATTTTACAACTTTTGCAATATAGTCCTAAATATCAAATTGGACCATCTATCGATAAAATTTCAAAACGAAATTTTCACACAATCATGCAATCATGCGATAGACCTTAAAATGATAATAAAATAAAATTTTCTACCTCAAATTTATGGTTTCGTAACCACTATTTTGTTTAGGCCCTATTTCGGGATGTTACAGTTGGAGGCCGTGTTCGACCCCGTGTAACTCTCTGACTTGCACATACGGCCATGCCACACGTCTGCGTGCTAGGCCATGTGGTTAATTAATTTAATTCAAAATTAGGTGTAGGTTTCACACGGCTAAGACATACGCACGTGTTCTAAGTCGTGTGGCACACACAGCTGAGACACACGCCCATGTCTCTGCCCGTGTGCCCAATTTTGAGCAGTCCATTTCTCAAAATTAAGGTGCAGGGGACACATGGCCTAACCACATGCCCATGTGACAAACGGCCTAGACACATGTTCGTGTGTCTGCCTGTGTGGACAAAATGAAGCCATTTCTATCCTCATTTCTCACCCAAAATTTCACCCAAGACCTGCACATGAAACACACGACCAATACCAACAATTCCAAGCATTCAAAATAGGCAGTTTCATCATTTAACGTGACATATCATTGCAAGCTCAAGTGTTTATAAACTTACCTTTGATTAGTTTAGGCATCCATAACATTGATCACATCTTCATGACAAAACACATGTGTATACGTATATCATAATAATCTACTTAAACATACCAAAATGAACTATTACTAGTCATTTCAATGGCTAGGTTACAAAATGACATTTTCAAGCCACTATTGGCCAAGTTTTCCTATACATGGCATTATACCAAAATGATTTTACTAAGTATACCCAAAATGCTAGTTGATAGTGTGACGATGCTCTGATGATCTTCCAACCATCACGAGCTTCCAAGCACTATAAAATAGGGGAAATAAAATGGGGTAAGCATTACATGCTTAGTAAGTTCGTATAATAGAAACTAACCTTGCCAATCTTGTTTATTAAAATCTAGGCATACAATGTTATGTTTCCATCCATTTGGCTAATTTGCCTTATCACATACATCCAATCAAACATGTTAGTCATAAAGTTTCCAAACAAATCAAGTAAGAACAAATGAGCTCATTAAGCCATATTCTTTCAAGTCATTATTATATCATCTTAAGATTTTCTTTCCATGTCAAGAGTTTGATATCCGTTGAATCATTAAAATTTCGATGAAGGCTCAAATAATACACTCGAAGTGTACGGTTTATTAATCCATCAATTCTTATCGAAGTTACCCTTTAGGTTACTTAACCAAGGAACACACTCTCAAGTTACTTGTCGTATAACAGGATTACCAGTCAAGGTTAAATCCTTTATATAGCATATGCTTAAAAGAGCTCAATTAGGGATACCAGTCCAGGCTAAACCCTAATCATAACGTATGCTCGAGAGGTAATGTATCGGGATTACCCGTCTGGGCTAAATATTTTCTATAGCAAGGTCATTGGGATTACTCGTCTGAGCTAAATCTCGTCCGCAATAAATGCAGGACCCTATTTGTTTCGATAAAGCGCATACAATCATCGGAATTCAACATTCAATCGGGACTTAACCCTTCATCACCATTTCAAGCATGTGTTATGTTTCTCATTATAGCATTCAAGTAATGTACATCAATATAAATCACATTCCATACAACACAACATTCAATTAAACATATTTACATGTCAGATTAAGTTACACGAACTTATCTCGACACTTGTTCGCGTAAAAGTCTGCTAATCCGAAATCTTTTCTTTTCCTTGATCTGACCTCGAACTAGTGTTGTCTAGATCTATATAAATGAGTTTAACCATCAATTTCATACATTTCATATTTAAATGGACTCAAATTACGTCTGAGGTAAAATTACCATTTTGCCCCTAACTTTTCCATAAATTTTGATTTTGTCCCTAGGCCCAGAAAATGAAACTTGTGCAAATTACTCCCTATTCCAAGCCTAACCAAAGCCCCCTTGCAAAATTTACAACACATGTACACAAAATTTTAGAATTTTTCCTTCAATATCACAAGTTTACATTTTAGTCCTTAATTTAAGTTTTCATCAAAAATCACTTTGCAAAAGTTGTTTATCTATCAATAATATTTCATTTTATACCATAAATATCTAATTTCCAGCATAATACATCCATGACCTATTTTCATACCTTGATAACTTTTCAAATTAATCCCTCAAATAGAGATATTAAACTATCCTGGTTTCAAAAATACCAAAATTACTAAAAATGGGACAAGAGAATTTACCTAACTAAGCCTTGAAAGTTTCCTCTCTCTCCTAGGGTGTCCATAAAATTTTAGGTTGAAGATGACAATAATAAGATGATATTTTCTTTTGTCATCTTTTAATTAATTAAGTATTTTGGTATTTCCAATTTAGTCCTTGTCCTTTTTCTATAATTCCATGGATGAGTCACCAAGAAAAATCTACATACTTTTCCTAATGGTTTAATTACCATATAGGGACCTTAAGTTTTAAATTCCATAGCTATTTGATCCTTATAGTTACTAGAATTCAACTTTCGCATTTTATGTGATTTAGTCCTCGTAATTAAGCACTTAATCAATAAAATTTTTATTTCAAAATTTTCACATGACATGCCTCTTATATTACAGACCATATAATGAAATAAAAAATAAATCATGTTTTTTAGTCGAATTTGTGGTCCCGAAACCACTGTTCCGATTTCACTAAAAAATGGGTTGATACACAAATGAAATGGTAAGTGTTCAATATGAACCAAGATAGGTGTGTATGAAACTTATTGAATTAGTGATACATGGAAAACATGATATGTGATGAAAGGTGATAAATCCAATTGGATCATGTTCAAGTATAATGGTTATCTATGTTAAGTTCACATGAATTATGTTCAAGTATGCTAACATGTGTTGTTGATGTGCTTAAGCTTGTGCTAAGCTTATTATTGGATTATATCATGTTTAGTCTTAATGAAATACATCGATTCGGTAAGTTTTTAATTGGTAGTATGCTTATGTACATGAAAAGGTGGTATAAACAAAAATATGTAATTTCTTATGAAATGGTTTATCATGTAATTGATTCCAAAAGGAGCTACGTTTAAATGTACTAGCTTGTAGTCATGGTTGATATTTTGAATATATCTTGTGTGCTATGCATATGAAACGGGTGAGGAAAGGTAATGAAATGGTAAATTCATAATTGAAATGTAATTTGAAGAAAAGGGAATAATAAGTTGAAAGATGTACTCGTATGTGAGAAATTTATGTATTTTGAGGACGGATACATCTAGTTCAAGAAAAAAAATGCTAATTAATGATTTGATGTTGTTAGCTAACCTAAAGCAATGGAAAGGAAATAAATGGGAGAGTTCTAAGTCTTATGAAATCCTATTATGCTAGGATTAATAAGCATGTGTGGTGTTGATGGACTTATTTCATTATGATTTTTGTTTATCGTTCCATAAATCTTGAAGTGTTGGTATACCTTTATATTTAACCTTTAAAGTTAATTATTAAAATGGGATGCTATGTTTAAATTTTATATGAGCTTATTAAGCATTCATTGCTTACGTAGTTATTTTTCCCTTACTTTATAGATTATCAAAAGCTCAGTTGAATTTGAAGCTAGTCAAAGATCCATCGCACTATCCATCAATTTTATCAGTAGATTTTGATGTCTTCATCAAGGTTATAATGGCATGTATAGCTAGAATTATGGTATATGTTAGTTTGATGAGTTTGGCATGTATACATCAATGTGGTTGGTGTAACCTCGGTACTTATGTGGGTTATTGGTGTGTGTCTTTTGACAATGAATTAATGCTTGTGGGAATGACATGAAATTTGTAATGCCCCAAAATATAGTGTAACACCCTTATCCCGTAACCGTCGCCGGAATAGGTAAGGGGCATTACCGGACTTGTAACTCATGTCAGAACAGTAAAATTTTGAAATTTTTCTTGAAATAAAGATCATTCATTTAAATAAGTACTAAGCACAGCCAGGGATAAAATTTAAACTTCTCTAAGTAAACATTCAAAAGATGCCATTTTCGCATGGCTTATATACATTAACCAAAAATATTCTTCCGCCACTAGTCTATTCTATACATGCCATAAAATAATTCTAAACATAACAGTAACAAGCAGTGGATAGTGATAGTGTGACTAGTTGCTGACGATCCCCGAGCCTGTAGCTTCGCAATGAGATCTATAAAACAGAGAAAACAAAGTAAACGGAGTAAGCATTACAATGCTTAGTAAGTTTTAAGCAGTGACAACAGATAACAATCAAATAATAACATAATTGTTCGTATTTTTATTTCACTCTTCCTTCGGCATACCATCCCTTTACCGAATATGCACATCTCATCATATACAATAGGCAGATAAACTTTCACATAAAAGTGAGCTCATGTGACATAGATATATTGTATGATTTCACATATCCTCTCACACTGATCCGAAGTCACATAATCATAGGAATAGTCTCATAGATTGCTCTCATATGCATCACATAACTACCTTATGATTTAGTTCAAATCAAGCTCACATATAAACTTAGAGTACATACCTGTTTAACCTTTCGCATTGAATATATTTATATGCAATTCTTATTACGAAGTCTTATAGCTCTAACCTCTTCTTGGATTATCGGTGAGACCTTTAGCTCAGACGAAATCTCCACATGAAGTTATCAGGTCTTACCCGGACAAAATCTCCACACGTAGTCATCGGGTCTTACCCGGACATAATCTCCAGACGTAGTCATCGGGTCTTACCCGGAATATATTTCCAAGTTTCATGTACATTTAATCACATGTTACAACATTCACATCGACTGTCATATTTGTAATTCATTTGGCTCATCAAAAATCTAATAATACACAACTTTCACCGTTTGTCATTTGGCCACAATATATATATACACATCTCATACATATCTCACATTAGCCATTTGGCTTTACCACATATCCATCTCATGCACGTTTCGCATTAGCCATTCGGCCTTACCACATATATTCATGTTCACATTCATCACATTGGCCACTCGGCCTTATCTCATATATGCATGTTCACATTCATCACATTGGCCATTCGGCCTTATCACACATACGCATGTTCACGTTCATCACATTGGCCATTCGGCCTTATCACACATACGCATGTTCACATTCATCACATTGGCCATTCGGCCTTATCACGCATATATATATACAGGTTCACATTCATCACATTGGCCATTCGGCCTTATCACACATACGCATGTTCACTGTAACACCCCGAACCCGAGACCGTCGCCGGAGTCGAACACGAGGTGTTAACAGACTTCCAACCACTTATTAAAACTTTTCCAGACAAGCTACCAATCTACGTACTAGTCGCTTTAAAAATCATATCTTGAGCTCTGGAACTCGAAATCCAGTTTCGTTAATTTTCCCTGAAACTAGACTCATATGCCCATCTACATATTTTTTTCTAGAATTTTTGGTTGGGTCAATTAGTACAGTTTATTAGTCAAAGTCTCCCATGTTACTGGGGTCGACTACACTGACCTTTGCGCATTACGACCTAGATATCTCCCTGTACAGAGCTTCAATACTGATGTCGTTTGTTTCTATAGAAACTAGACTCAGAGAGGAATCTATACATATATGGCATGGCTCCTAATTATCTCTGGTTAACTTATAATGAATTTCCAAAGTCGGAATAGGGAACCCAGAAACCGTTCTGGCCCTGTCTCACGAGAACCTGAATATCTCTTAACATACTGTCCATATGATTGTTTCGTTACTTCTATATGAAGATAGATTCATCGAGCTTCGATTACATAATTTATTCACTAATTAATTCCATTCCTACTAATTTTTGTAATTTTTCAATCCCACGTCACTGCTGCTGCCAGCATCTGTTACTGAAGCAACTACGTCCATTTCGTGATTTCTCATTGATCTTACTAGTAATTCATCATACATATCACAAAATTATAATCATGACTAGCCATACTAAAGGCTAATCATTGTCAAACATCTCCCTACTATGCTATTGCCGTATCATGAATCTTAACACCAAAAGTAATCAGCCATGACATATGGCATAAAAATCGTATTACCAAGACTTACGACCCAACATTAGAACCAAATTCAACCGAACATTATGCCATTTTCGCATGGCTAAAAGTTTACATACCAAATTTCAACAAAACATATTAGCCTATACATGCCGAAATGTTCTCCTAGACCAACTAAGAAGAAAATACCAAAGGTTGCTAGCCGGTGTGATGACTTCGACGACGGCACGATCACGCAAAAAGAGACGAGTCCAAGAAACCTAGAATAGGTGACAAGCAAACACCGAATGAGTATATAACTCAGTAAGCCATAAGCATTCCACAACCATCCATTAATAAAATTATCACAACAGGAAACAATGAAATGAGGTTAAGTACTCCATCCATACCGAACTATACCATAGTTCCTTAAACCCTATGGTTCAATCTCATACCAAGTCCTACATTGACCTTTCATACATCATTTTATTTTCGTTATAATCATACAATTAAACGAACTTTCACCTATTCCACAATGAACCTTATGTACGTGAATTCAACTATAATCGTCACATAGGTTCAAAACTTACCAAGCTCAACTCCAAATATGAACATAGCGCCTATTAGCCATGAACTCAAGGTACTTACCTTTTCCGCTGTCCAAAATTGACTCGGTAAAGTCGCACCCTTCATGTAAATAATTTATATAAAATATATATTGGGTTGCACACATAATGTTTAGTAATCAACCACGCACACTTAGTGCCATGCACTTTAAACTCACACACTTAGTGCCATGCATTTCAAGTTCGCACACTTACCTTTTCCGCTGTCCAAAATCGACTCGGTAAAGTCGCACCCTTAATGTAAATAATTTATAGAAAATATATATTGGGTTCGCACACATAGTGCTTAATAATCAACCGCGCACACTTAGTGCCATGTACTTTAAACTCGCACACTTAGTGCTGTACAATTTAAACCCGCACACTTAGTGCCAATCTCATGACCGTGAACACTTCTTGCCCGCACACTTAGTGCCGAAAACCAACCACTCTATAGGCTTCACTTCCTTTTTACATTCGACAATTTCATCTCTACTTACATATACATTTGTATACATTTCATCTCATTAAACACAATGGTATAGGTATTACGATCATTTAAATCAATACCAAAGATATGCTTAATGACTTACCTGTGTTGGGTAAGACGGTTCTGACTCGGCTACTCGATGATCTTTTCTTTGCCTTTGCTCGATTCTCCTCCTTTAACTCCTTGAGCTTAATCAATAAATCAACTAGTTTAACCGCCTTGCTAAATATTTACAATCCAATTACACATGCATATGTATGTTAGTATATTCGGCAATCACCCTTACTAATCACCCACTTGATCAATTATAGAGAATCAAAGTTAATATCACAATGTGTACCCTATATGGCCCATTATACATAATCAAATTTAACATCATCTATATATTTACTCATATGGCCAAATATACCTAATCATACATACACCTAACCAAAAATAATTTCTAAAATCTTTATATCATTTATACACTAAGCCGAGTACTCTTACCAAGTTCACCTATATTCTTCAACAAATTCTTCATTGATCAAACACATATTCGGCTAAAGAAATGGCAATTTTAGCAACTTTTGATTTAATACTTTATCAATTATAATACATCTAAATATTTTTTTCATATTATTAACACAATTCACATACATTACTTAATATAACATTTTCACATTCGGCATTAGTATCAACCATAGTAGCCGATTCTTCCTACTTTGTACCCATGCATCTATTTGATCCTTAGTTAGTTCAAACACTCAAAGTCAACCATCTCCATACCTCATCACCAAAGACATCAAAATACCAACCAAGAATTGTAACATGCATGGCCGAATATCATCTCCATCATTTAACAAAGTTTGAACCATGGCTAGGTAGATTTCAAATTTACAACTTAAAATATACATGAATCTCAAAGAGTAATATCAAACATACCTCAATCTAGTTACATGCATGGCCAAACTTCCTCCTAATCCTCTTCCAAACCAAACATGAAGCAAGAACTCCTTCCTCATTCCTTAGAATTTTCGGTCAAAAGAGGATGAAAAAGGATGAACAAATTTTTCTTTTCCTTTCTTTAGCTCACGGCAATTGGGGGGGGGGGGAAACAACCACTCATTTTTTTGTTTTCATTTCTTTATTACCCATACTCCTTATTTTATTTTTTTCTAACATACCTCACTAAGCCAACATGTTCCCAACATGTTTCCACCCATAGCATGGCCAACCACTAGCTCAAATTTTGGGTAATTTGACATGCAAACCCATCATTTTCATAACATGCATTAATAGACCATTTTAAATTAGCCTATCATATTTTCACCATGTCTCATATCGATCCCTATTTAATAATTTCTCATGCAATTGGCAAAATTGGAGAATGAAACTTCCACATACTCATGTACACACATAATAAGCATAGAATATGAAAATTAATTATTTTTATGACTCGGTTTTGTGGTCCCGAAACCACTTCCCGACTAGGGTCAATTTTGGGCTGTCACATTCACATTCATCACATTGGCCATTCGGCCTTATCACACATATATATACGGGTTCACAATAATCACATTGGCCATTCGGCCTTATCACACATATGCATGTTCACATCCATCACAGTGGCCATTCGGCCTTATCACACATACGCATGTTCACATCCATCACATAAAATCCTAAATCAAAATATAAATTTTCATGTATTCACATCACAATTATCCAAATATACTTCACATACCACATATACTTTCACGTATACACATTGTCTTGGCTGAATCTACATCTATCATTTTCCAATGTCACAATTTGGAATTCACGTATGGGTTTAATCAATAGCTTATGAGCAACTAAAACAAGTTTATCAAGGTTTACAACATAATCTCAAATTCAGCACAAGCTGTTTTTCCTGAGCAATAGTCACTAAATTATTTATAACTAGAGCTACAAAACTCCAAATCACTTGCCGTTAATTTTTCCTGAATACAGACTCGTATATCTTCCATCCATAAAATTTCCAGAATTTTAGGTTTGGCCAATCAATACCAGATTTTTCTTAAAGTTTCCCTTGTTTCACTGTTTGACTAATCTGACCACTCTTCACTACGAATCAAATTTCTCATTTTACAGAATTCAAAATGTGTTGTATTTGATTTCATTTGAAACTAGACTCATTAAGGAGTCTAAGCATATAAATTTTATCTTATAACCATTTTTTGTACAATTTATAATGATTTTCTAAAAACAGAATAGGGGATTTCGGAGTCATTCTGACACCGTCTCACACAACTTTAAATATCTCTTTATAGGAAATTTCTTTGCTCACAAGGTCTCTTTTATAAGAAACTAGACTAATTAATCCTTGATTACATATTTTATTCAGCCTATAATTCCACACCAACAATTTATAGTGAATTTCTAAAATCACGTTACTCCTGCTGTCCAAAGCAAATTATTAAAATTTGCTCTTAAATTTCCAAGTCCAAACACTTATGAACTTACCATTTGAGTTTAAGACATATCATGGCCACATCATATCTTATTAAATCAACTCATTATGTCCTATTATGATTGAATTTACTCAACGTTTAATCACTTAAAACTTACCTCGGATGTTGTCGAACGATTTCGGTGGCTATTCGATCACGTTTTCCTTTCCTTTATCCAACTTTGGTCCTCTAAGCTCTTGAGCTAATTCAAACAAATTTAACTTATTAAAGTCTCATTATGCTAGCTTATGGCCGAATATGACAATGAATTCGATAGGTCATATGGCCACCTTTAGCTCAAATACAAAATGGCCATACGCATTTTTAATCACATTAAGCAATTTAGTACAATTAATCAAACATTTCCTCATGTGCACCTTTATGACCAAATACACACATCATTAACCTAATATCAATTAACTAAGCACTTAAAAAATTCTCCTTGAGCCGATTGTCTAAGTCAAGATAGGATCATCATTATGCTTACCTATAGCCGAATGTACAACATCAATCTATGCATTCATTCGTGTGGCCGAACATGCATGTCTATGTTGAGGCCGATTGCATACTTAATACATTCTACAAGTATGGTCACTTGTATTGACCAAATACCATTTTGTTTCAAGTTCAAAACTTGGCTAATACACATATATCCACTATTTAAACATCCTCTCCATTCCATCAATTCAACACATGCATTACTCATTAATATACAAAATTATATTTGGCCTTAGCACACCTCTTGCTGGCCGAATTTTTTCTCCATCTAGCAACATTTTATGTACTATGCCGAACCAAAAAGATCAAACACCTAGCTTAATCATTTCCAAAACACTTAACCGGCCTTTGACCAAGACTTTAAACAAAGTCTATGTTCGGCTATCACACATATGGGCATTATTAGTTCAAAGTTTTAACAAGATTAATTTCTTTGGTCTTAACCTAAATGACAACCCCCATTGTTCATCTAGATTTAGCATGAAACAAACACCAACAAGAAAACAACACCCATGGCCGAGTATCATCTTCATCACATAGCAAGATTTAAACCATGGGCTAGGTAGAACTCAAACTAACATAAAAAATATGCATGAATCTCATGGAACAACATCAAACTTACCTTAACCTAGCTACAAGCATGGCCGAATCTCTTCAACATTTCCTCCTCCTAAACAACAACCAACCGAACATGAAGCAAGAAAATCCTCTTCTTCTTCCTTCCTCCTTAGAATTTTGGGCCAAAAGAAATGTTAAAGGATGGACACTTTTTTTTTCTTTGTTTTCATCACCCTCCATCTCCTTATTTTATTACTAACCCTTTATTTTATTATTTCTAACATAAACCATTAACACAACATGTTTATGACATGTTTTACCCATCACCCTTTGTCATGGCCGGCCACTAGTAATTAAATGGGGGAAAATGACATGCAAGTCCACCCCTTTGATTACATGCACTAATAGATCCTTATAGATTAACCTATCACATTTCAAAAGTGTCACACATAAGTCCTATTAACTAAATTCACATGCAATTAACTAAACCAAAGCTTAAAACTTTCACACATTCATATTCACATATTTTAGACGATAATTATCATATTCAAATAATTTGGTGACTCGGTTTAGCAGTCCCGAAACCGCTTTCGGACTAGGGTCACTTTAGGGGTGTCACATATAGGTACTTATTTTTTGTATGTTGTGTAACTCCAATGCATGCTTGTTTCCATGGTTAAGTGTCCTAGGAAGCGCTTGAGAAGCCTTGGGTTCAAGCTTGGGCATTTGCAAAAAACTTTGGTTTTAGGAAATTGACCCTTGCCGTAGTGAGAAGACTTTTAAATTATTGTGGGTAAAATATGTCATAACATGCATGTTAGTCTAGGGTATAGAGGTGTGTGGAGTGTTTTTGGGGTCTGAGGTTCGAGGCGTGACATTGAAAGAGGACCATATTATTTTGAGGTGTTTGAAGTGGACTAAAATTGAGGTGTTTGAATGGACTTTGAATTGGCTGGTTGAGAGACAATGGACGGCATGGAGGAATTGTAGGAGGAGAAAAAGGGATTTGGATAGAGGTGTTGACGGTTGGAATGTTTGAGGGTCTGGGCATTGTGTAGCTGAATTTTAGGAGGGATTATAGGAAAAAAAAAAAGGGAAGTGAGAGGAGAGGAAGAAGTGTGCCAAAATTGGACTATGGCACTCAAGATTTCGGTTAGGGGATGAGTTGAGTACTCTACTTCTGTTTGTGAATTTTTTGAATACTCTCTTCTCATTTTTGGCTTTTATTATGCTTTTGAGTTCTTTTCATTCCTTATTTTTGGGAAGTCGAATATTGGCTATTGACCATTCGGGTTTTCCGTAAGGTTGTTCTTTTCTTGTGCCGAATAGACAACCTTCTCTTTGTTCTCTAATCGGTTTCCCTCTTGGTTGGTTACTTCTTCTTCTTCTTCTCTCAATTGTTTCTCTTTTTGACCGAATATTCTTCTTTTACCTCCATAACCCTTGCCAAATCTCTGCTAACTCTCTTTCATTTGGTTCTGATTTGACACCATTCCCTTTATTTCTAGTCAAATACCATCTTCTCTTGAAGACGAATCTCACTGCACTCGATTAAGGTAACTTGGTTCTTCTTGGCTTCTAGTCGATTCTTGCTGTTGCCGCCACTACTGTTTTGGATTCTCAGCTTTTTCCCTTTCTTTTCTCTCTGTCATAATAGCTTTGCCCTCTAACACCATCTTTTGTCTACCGTCTCTAACAGAGGTGTGATTGTTCATCACGTGCCTCGATTTTAGGGTGTGCTAGTGTAGGCCGAATACTTCTGTCTACCTTTCTTAGTTCCATGTTTCAGTAAGTTATTTTACTTGGTTTAAATTATTCGTGTATATGGTATAGGTTAACAAGATTCGGCGGTAATGCAGATTTTTCCCAAGGATCTTGAAGTTCATTTTAGTTAGCGGGTTAAGGCAGATAAGCCACTTTCGTTCAAATCAAGGCAAGAAATAATTATTAGTTGGGAATTAAGTGTTAATAAGAGGCTGTTAACCCTAGCAACTAAAGGACTAACATTGGGTCATGTTTGATTATAGGTTGGTATTCGTGGAGATTTGTGCTCTTCTCGCAAACAGGTGTGTAACCACACTGCTATAAACGTAGATCGGTAAAAGCTAGAAAAGTATGACTATTGACAGTACACAAGCGTGCGCTCGCTCGTGTGGTAACCCAAATGCATAACACGTGGGCGTTTGATCATAGAGGCCACCATGAGTGATTTCATGCGCTTAGGCCATTGTGGGCCATGTTGGGCCGAAATGGGCCTTGTAGGGCCCACAAAACCACACGAACGAGTGGAGATTATTAGGCTAGGTTGTGTAGCTTACACAACCAAGGCCATTTTTAGGCTTTGAGGACCACACGGCGTGTGGGCCCACATGGGCCGAGTTATGGCCTTTGGGCCCATTTTCACTATTGACTATTAAGGTTGCACTGGTCACCTGAGACAACTGTGTACCTACTGATGGGTCGGTAAGTATACCTAAACCCCATCAAACCCTATAAGGTAAAATAACTGATATACCCCTATAATATGTGTGACTGTAATCAAGCATAACATGATTTGCATACACGTATGACTTTATGACATGACATATTGCATGGGGATGGGTTATTATATTTGGAGGAAGTATACTGTACTGGTGACTCTGCTGCAATTACTGTTTAGTGTCGCAACCAGTGCTATATTTTGGAGTATAGGGATGGGGGGTCAATTTTATCCCCACATGGAGTGTAGGGTTGGACGGAGTGGAGTGTAGAGGATGAATGGGTAGGATTTCTGATTGCATTTCTGTTACTATTACTGAAATGGGCTAAGGCCCACATTGATACTGATACTGATATTGTAATGGGCTAAGGCCCTAACTGATACTAGACTATCACTGAAATGGGCTTAGGCCTAGACTGTTTTTGCCTACTATTTGATTGACTACTGTTAAGGGATTACATACTGAGTTTTCATAAACTCACACTTCTGCTTTTTCGCACAGGTAATCCTTAGGCGGGATGGTGCTACGAGGGACTCAATGGTGGCCACACAACCGCACTTGTTTTCACTTTTTAATTTTAAATTTATAAGTAATTTAATTTGGGTATTTAATATGTAATAAGGCCTCTTAAAGTTTTTACTTTTGATCAGGATTTATCTACTTTGAATTATAACTGCTAGAAGTAGGCCACGGTTGTGACAGCCCAAAATTGACCCTAGTCGGGAAGTGGTTTCGGGACCACAAAACCGAGTCATAAAAATAATTAATTTCCATATTCTATGCTTATTATGTGTGTACATGAGTATGTGGAAGTTTCATTCTCCAATTTTGCCAATTGCATGAGAAATTATTAAATAGGGATCGATATGAGACATGGTGAAAATATGATAGGCTAATTTAAAATGGTCTATTAATGCATGTTATGAAAATGATGGGTTTGCATGTCAAATTACCCAAAATTTGAGCTAGTGGTTGGCCATGCTATGGCTGGAAACATGTTGGGAACATGTTGGCTTAGTGAGGTATGTTAGAAAAAAATAAAATAAGGAATAAGGTTAATAAAATACTAGTTAATAGGAGGAGAAACCAAAGTTTCTCCATCCTAGCTCCTCATTGCCGTACCTAGAAGAGAAAAGCTTTGAAAAATTCAGCTATGGTGGTTAGCTAAATCAAGGTAAGTTCAAGGATGATTCTTGGATTTTTAGCATTTTTTTTGTTAGTCATCAAGTTCCTTGCTTAACCCATGACCAAAATTTGAAATGGTGTGGTGTCTTGAGCATTCGGTTTTAGTTATTAAAGGATGAGATTGGGTTATAGTCTTTATGTTTTATGAAGAATTGTTGAAGAGAAAATGTTCAAGAAATGGTTGTTGTTCATGTTATTTGGATGAAAAAGAAAATGGTAGTTAGGTGAAGTAGAGTCTAACAAATGAGCACATATGTGCATTAGTTGCTAAATGGAGAAAAATCGGCTAACAAGATGTGTACTAAGGCCGAATATGATTTTGGATACTATTGGGCAATGTATGTGTTTTGAATTGATGGAATGGAGAGGATGCTTTAATTGTGTTATGAACAATTATATGTTAAATTAAGGTTTGCTAAGCTAGCTACTAAGGTGAAATGCAAATGTTAGCATATGATTTGGTAATAATCTGCTTGGGGACAGCAGCAGTAAGGTGATTTTGGAAAATCGCCATAATTTGTAGGAGTTGAATTAGAAGCTGAGTAAATTATGTCATTAAAGCTTGAAGAGTCTATTTTCTTACAAAAGAAACTATAAAAACAAAAGAGTTACCGATCTTGAGATATTTGAAGTATTGTGGGGCTGAGTCAAAATGACTACTAGATTCCCTGTTCTGTTTTTAGAAAATCATTATAAATTGTACAAAAATGATTATAAGATAAAATTTATATGCTTAAACTCCTTAATGAGTCTAGTTTCAAATGAAATCAAATACAACACATTTTGAATTCTGTAAAATGAGAAATTTGATTCGTAGTGAAGAGTGGTCAGATTAGTCAAACAGTGAAACAGGGGAAACTTTAAGAAAAATCTGGTATTGATTGGCCAAGCCTAAAATTCTGAAAATTTTATGGATGGAAGATATACGAGTCTATATTCAGGGAAAATTAACGGAAAGTGATTTGGAGTTTTTTAGCTCCCGTTATAAATAATTTAGTGACTACTGCTCAGGAAAACAGCTCGTAGTGAATATGTGATTTTGTTGTAAACATTAATGAAAATTTGCTAATGAATTATTTATTGATTTTTATAAAGCTTACTATAATCTATGTGTGTGAAAGTCGAACCAATATATATATTATTCTAAAAGTAATACTTGAATAGTCGATTAATGACTATTTTAAAATTTGTTGAACTTAAGCTCAAGAGCAAAGGGGAACTAAATCCGATAAAGGGAAGGAAAAAGTAATTGAATAGCCATTGAAGTCGTTCGACAACATCCGAGGTAAGTCTTTGAGTAATGACCCTACTTGAATTATATTGAAATGATTAGTCATACTATGACGGATAGTCGAATGTGCATAGAGACTATGTTATAAAGCCAATCGAAATCATGCTCTTTGTGTGTGGCTATTGAGCCGAAATTGGAAAGGTTTAATAAATGTTTTGTGTTTGAGCCTTAGTAACGAAAATAAGATATGGATGTGTTCTGATCATTGATATATGTGTGCATGAGCATTTGAATACATCCGGGCTAAGACCCGAAGGCATTTGTGCAAGTTGATATATCCGGGCTAAGACCCGAAGGCAGTTGTGCAAGTTGATATATCCGGGCTAAGACCCGAAGGCATTTGTGCGAGTTGACATATATCCGGGCTAAGACCCGAAGGCATTTGTGCAAGTTGATATATCCGGGCTAAGACCCGAAGGCATTTGTGCGAGTTGACATATATCCGGGCTAAGACCCGAAGGCATTTGTGCGAGTTGATATATCCGGGCTAAGACCCGAAGGCAATTGTGCAAGTTGATATATCCGGGCTAAGACCCGAAGGCATTCGTGCGAGTTGCTATACCCGGGTTAAGACCCGAAGGCAATTGTGCTTGTGGTTATATCCGGCTAAATTCCGAAGAAACTTGGGTTTGAATGTGAGCGTTTTGTGCTGTAATAAATTCAATTAATACGCTCGACAAACCCAAACGATAAGGTATGTTTGCATGTGCTTCGGAAAAGTCGATTCGTTTTAAATAGTATTCGTTCAATCGACTAACGAACTTTCGGCTTTTAGATAGGTTGATACCTTGTGTGTGTATATGTTGATGAAGTGTGAAGTAAGTATGATTATGAGAATGTGAATTAATAAAGTGATTCATTTAGCTATGTGAATGTAATACTTTAGTCAAAGCCGATTTCATTACTTGGAACTTACTAAGCTTTAAAATGCTTACCCCGTTGCTTTGGCTCTCTGTTTTATAGATTTTGTTCGTTAGCTATCGGATTCGGGATCATCGAAGTCGAAGTCATCCACACTATCAAAGCTCTTTTGGTACTCTTTTAGTTGAACTCTGGATATGGCATGTATAGGACTACCCCTTGTTGTTTTAAGCACTTTTTGTGATGTACGTGTGTACAGCCATGCGAAAATGGCTTGTAGAAGTGGAGTATGGCATTAGACCATTTGTGTTTATGTATGTATATATGGTTTCATGATGTGACTATGGTTTGGAATGGAAGTGTTGGGCAAATAATCAGCCATTGGAATGGCTAAATATGATCATATGTGGACCTATGTATGACAAAACCCTAGTTGGTCCATGGTAACCACGAAATAGGTAAAGTTTACCTTGAAAACAGATGCTGACAGCAGCAGTGGTGTGGATTTGAAAAATCACAAAAATTTGTAGGAATGGAATTAAATAGTGAATAAATTATGTAATCGAACCTTGATGAATCTATTTTCATATGAAAGTAACGAAACAATCATATGAACAGTATATTAAGAGATATTAAAGTTCTCGTGAAATAGGGTCAGAACAGTTTCTGGATCTCCTGTTTTGACTTTGATAATTCACCATAAATTATCCAGAGATAATTAGAAGTCATGCCTTATATTTATGGATTTCCTTTTGAGTCTAGTTTCATTAGAAACAAACGGTATGAGTATTGAAGCTCTGTACAGGGAGATATCCAAGTCAGAATACATGAAGGTCAGAGTAGTCAAACCCAGAATCAGGGGAGACTTTAACTAATAAACTGTACAAATTTGCCCGACCAAAAATTCTAGAAATAAATCCACAGATGGATATATGAGTCTAATTTCGGGGAAAATTTACGGAATCAGTTTTCAAGTTTTTGAACTCGAGATATGATTTTTAAGGCGACAGTGACGCGGTTAGCCAGCTTGTCTGGAATTTTTTTATGGACTGTGAAAACAAAGTAATTAAGTCTCTTAGCACCTCGCGTTCGACTCCGGCAACGGTCTCGGGTATGGGGTGTTACAACGGTTTTTACAAGGATAAATGTTTTCAAAGCATCACGCTACAGCACCATATTTTAAAAGCTTCTGCTACAAACATTATTTTTACAGTGTAATAACAATCTAATGCGATTAACATTTTTCTACACCAACTTGAGTTTTAAAACAAGATATCCTAAATTTTAGTAAAAGGGTCACAATGCGGGGTTTGATATAGAACGAATTTTTCAAACGGAACGATGCTTTCCAAAATACACTTCAATGTGACATCGCAGATTTGACCATAATATCTAGGCTAGGTTTGGGGTGTTACATTTAGTGGTATTAGAGCCAAGTTACAAAACTCGACCGTGGATTTGGGTTTCCTTAAAAATTAAAATTTCAAAAAAAGAACTGTTTCAAATTATTTAAAATACTTGGAAATGTTTTACTGAATGTGTGGTACACCGAGTCTCCGACGCCGATCCTATAAGTTCTCTAAAACTATAGCCTGTTTAAATTGAAATAATACGACTACTATAGGTAGTAGGCTATACTGAAAAACACTATTTAGGATAACCTAAAACTGTAGTAAGGCTACAATTTGCGAAAAAAAAACTCTAAATTACTGATAATATCTTTCATAAAATATCCAGTAATAAACACTAAAACTGAAAAATAATGCATAAAATTTATAATTCAAATAATACGCAAAGCGATAATGAGCACTAGAGGTACTCATGGAAGGGGTACAAGAAGTCGCAGCGAATGCCATGGAGGTGCTCGGGAGGGGACTTTGGCATCGAGTAATATGCCTAATAATGAAGCTAGGGAGGCATCGGGTTCACCTGTGGCTGAGTCTGGGTCACACGATCGTGTAGCTGGGGACGACGCATTTTCCCAAACTATGTTGTGAATTTTGGAAAGGGTTGCTAGGCCTAATACTGGTATTATAGGCTGTGGGTCGGTAACGGAACGACTCAGTTCTAATGGGGCTGAGATTTTTAGGGGTATTGCTGGAGTTGCCCCTAATGTGGCTGAATATTGGATTGAGGCCACAGAGAGAATCATGGATGACCTCGACTGCACCCCAGAGCAGAATCTAAAAGGTGCAGTGTCGTTGCTACAAGATGAAGCCTATCAATGGTGGCTTACAATTAAAGAGGATACCCAGCCCGACCGGTTAACTTGGGAATTTTTCTAGACTGCGTTTCAAGGAAAACATGTAGTTATGTGGATGCCCGGAGGAGAGAGTTTTTGAATTTGAGTAAGGGGGATAAATCTGTGGCTGAATATGTAGTTATGTGGATGCACGTGGGATGGTGGCAACTAAATTTGAGCGTTGTATTTGTTTCGAGGATGGCCTCAGGGATAGTTTAAGGATTCTGATAGCTCCATAGAAGGAGTGAGATTTTGCTGCTTTGGTAGATAAGGCGAAGATCACTGAGGATCTGAAGTGCGCTGAGTGCCAGAACCGTGAGAAGGAAAAGGGTAGGAACAAGAAGGACTCGGAGCCCTTAAGTTCATTTCAGAGGCCTAAGAAAAAGGGCAGCGTTGATGGGCCAATCAAAGTTGGGCCCCCTGTTGCTGCTTCTGGACTGCAGCCTTGTGCGGATTGTAGAAGACACCATCAGGGCAAATGCTGGAAAAGGATTGGGGCATATTTGAGGTGCGGATCTATAGAGCACCATATCAGAGATTGTCCAAGGAGGCCTTATCAGATACAAGTTACTGGTATGGGTACTGTTTAGCCACCGAGAGGTGTTTAGCAGCCACCAAGAGGCCGTGGTAAGGCCAGGGGTGGAAATGGTAGCACCAGGTGGAGGTGCTGGTCATATTGAAGTGATGCAGCCAGCACTGGTTTATGTTGCACGCCACTGAGAGGACGGAGATGCCTCAGGTGTTATTACGGGTATGTTCTTTATCCATACTGTACCTTATACTGCATTGATTGATGTTGGGTCTATGCATTCTTATATAGCATGCACTGTATCTAACACTTTCGGTTTAATTGTTGAAAACACTATGAGTGAGATTACTGTGTTGAGTCCATTAGGGCAGTCAGTGAGAGTGAATAAATTGTTTAAGGATATACCTTTGGAGGTTCAAGGAGTGATCTTTTTGGCGGATTTAGTGGAACTCCCTTTTGGAGAATTCGACTTAATACTGGGAATGGACTAGCTAGTTAGGCATCAAGTGAATTTGGACTGTGCCACAAAGTGGGTGGTATTGAATACTGCAGAGGGTGATGAGGTAGTTGTAATTGGAGAGCTAAAGGCTCAGATTTAAGAGTTATTTGATTAAGGGTTCATTTGCCGTAGTGTGTCTCCGTGGGGAGCACCAGTTTTATTTGTGAAAAAGAATGATGGAACCATATGTATGTACATCAATTACTAACAACTGAATAAACTAACCACTAAGCATAAGTACCCCCTACCGAGGATAGATGATCTATTCGACCAGTTCTGAGGAGCTTCGGTCTTTTCTAAGATTGATCTCCGATCAGGGTATCATCAACTGAGAGTTAAAGAGGCTGATGTTTACAAAATAGCATTTAGTACTCATTATGGTCATTATGAGCTCCTAGTACTGCCGTTTGGACCGACGAATGCACCAGCGGCTTTTATGGATTTGATGAACCAAGTGTTTCTGTAATAGCCCAAAATTGGGTCTAGTTGGAACAGAGGTTTTGGGACCACAAAATCTGAGATATAAATAATTATTTTATGATTATTTTGAGGTCTATGATATGATTGCATGATTGTGTGAAAATTTCGTGAAGAAATTCTATGCATAAAATGCTTAATTCGAAGTTAGGGACTAAATTGAATAAGTTGCAAAACTTACATTCTAGAAGTTTCTAGTATGAAATTGATTTGAAATATTAATTAGGAGGTATTAAATAGAAATTTGACCAATTTCTAAGTTATGCACAGAAATTGGACATGGATGGAATTTTTGGAAAGTTTAGTAGTAAGGGTATTTTGGTCATTTAGGGGTAAAATGAATTAAAATACAAAATTAAAAGCCAATTTTTCTCATCTTCTTCACCATGGACATGTATACCAAGGGAGCCTCCATGTCTAGGGTTTTCAAGCTTCCCAAGCTCAATTGTAAGTTCGTTCTAACCCCGTTTTTCAAGTTCTTTACGTTTTTGGAGTCCCTGTAACTTGATTTAGCTTATGCTAGCAATAATTCAACCTAGGGTTCATATTTGGAAAAATACCCATCGGTAAAATTTGTGTATTCTGGTGTTTTATGATACAATATGAGGTTTTAAGTTATGTTAGACAACTTGTGCTACTCGGTTTTAAGTGAAAACGAGCAAAAGGGCTTAATCGGTAAAAATACCTAATAGTCATAAGTATATGTTAGAGTGAGAATTTGATGTTGCCATAGAAGGGAAAAGTGATCATCATGTCATAAAACATAAGAATAAGGGATGAAGTTTAATTCCTGAGCCTAGGGGCAAAAGTGTAAATATGCAAAAGTTTAGGGGCAAAATTGTAATTTTTCCAAAGTTTGAGTTAAGGACTATTTTGAATAGTACATTAATTAAATAAGTAAAATATGATGTTTTAGATCCCGAAAAATGAGATTTGAACCTAGAATGAGAGAAAAATTGAAAATTGGGAAAGTTGGTAAATTGGCCGTTTTAATATCAAGGTAAGTTCATATGTATAATAAGCATTAATTTATGCATGTTTCAATGTAAAATTGATATATTTACTATGATCTCCGAGGTGTTGAAAGTATGTAAGTTGGTATGATAATAATACAACAATAATGTTGTAATTTATATTTGAAAGTTAAATTTAGTGAATTAATTGAATTATGTTAAATTAAATGATTATGGTGCCAAGTTTATGAATTGATTTAAAAATATGTCTATGTTACATGAAGTGCATTGAATTATCATACATAAATGTGATTTCTATGATTATGGATATTATGGGAAATTGTAAGTTCATATGATTTTTAATAAGACAATGTGTAATTTAATGTTATTGCGTTGATATTAAATGAGATGTAAGTTTATATGTAAGTAATACATCACTATTACTTGTATTATGATATTTTATAAAAATATTGGAAATATGTTTGTGGATAATTACTTGATTGGTGAAATTGTTGGGAAAGAGAGAGAAATCCCAGTTGAACCTTCGGAAAGATTGGATGATACAGATGGTATGTAGCTGGGTCACATGTATAGTGTTGAGTGCACATCATGTGTACAAGAGAGCTACGGGATATATGTAGCTAGGTCGCATGCGTGGTTCCAAGTGAAGGACACCATGTAGACAAGAGAGCTACGAGATAAACTGGCTAGGTCACATGGGTGGTACTAAGTGTTCACCATGTGTACAAGAGAGCCGAACTATATGATGGGTGGAGCTATCTACTGAAACCACCAAGTATCGAGGATTGATCTGAAGTGTTCAACGAGAGACTCTCTATGTATTGCTTTGTGAGTTTTGTGATGAATAAGTGCAGGAACTTGGTTATGTGAAAGATGTGTTCATTAAGTGACCAGGATGTGGTAAGGTTATAAACAAGTAAGTTATACATGAGGATGATTTTATGGTGACCTTGTGATCATGGGCCTATACTTGTGATGTGTGAAATGTGGTGAAAATGATTTGTGATATGTATGTTAAAATGAGGTTAATACAAAGAAAGTGTGAAAGAGTGAATTAGCAATAAAACTGTTTTGGACAGTAGCAGTGAAGTGATTTTGAAAAATCACCAAAAATAGTATAAATTGAACCAGAGACTGAATGAGATATCAGATTAAAGCTTAATGAGTATATTTTCATATAAAAGAAACATACAAAGCAAAGGAGTTCTATATTTTGAGATATTTATGTTTTTGTGAGACTGATTCAGAATGATTACGTGATCCCCTGTTCTGACTTTGGAAAATCACAAAAATTTGGAGAAAAATAATTAGAGTCTAAAAATTATATTTTTAAAATCCATAATGAGTCTATTTTCAAGATAAATTAACAAGAACATTATCTGAGTTCTGTACTGTGAGATAATTATGTTTTAGTGAAGAGAGGTCAGAACTGTCAGAAAGTGAAATAGGGGAAATTTTAATGAATAAACTGTACTAATTGCCTAAACCAAAAATTATGAAAATTTTATGGTGGAACGATATGTGAGTCTAGTTTAAGGGGAAATTTACGGATCGTAATTTTGAGCTTTGTAGCTCAAATTATAAATAATTAAGTGACTATGACTCGTGTGGACAGTTTGATGTGAACATTTATTAGTAAATTGTGAAATCGTACTTACAAGAATGCTATATACATTAAGGATGTGGAGTGGAAAGGAGGAGGAGGAAAATAAATATATGTGGAATACATGGAAACTATGGTATATGAAATATTGATATAATGAAATAAATGATATGTGTTTATAAGAAAACAAAAAGAGAATGTTATGTATCATGACATGTATATATATATGACTAGCCTTAATGTAATGCTTGTTGGGTATGGAATTGAATTGAAATGTTTCAGGCAAACATGTTATTCTGTGCATTTGAATCATGGTATTTTATAAAGATATGATCTAACTTTAAATACGAATGCTTGATGATTAAGCTGGAGATATTTGGTAAGATGATAATCTTGGTATAAATGTATAAGTGGTACTATAATAAACAAGGTAAAATGAGTATGAGGGACACATGTATGATGACATACAAATGTTATGTTTGTGGTTTAATTGAGGATGTTTAATCATTAAATGAATACCATGTTATATGCTTTTGATTTTGTATAAGTGTGTAAGAGATCAAGGTTGACCAAAGCTTGGAAAATAGCCTCGGTATATTCCACACAGGCAAAGACACGACCATGTGTCTCAGCCGTGTATGGAACACGACTTTGGGACACGGGCGTGTGGAGCCTTAAAGCATGAAATTTCCAAGATTTTCGTAAGTTCTCGGTTTAGTCCTAAACCCTTTCTAAAGTATGTTTTGGGCTCCGTAGACTCAAATAAGGGACTATGTGTAAGAGAATGAACGCTTTGAAATATGAATAAAATTTTATGGCTCGTATTTTAGTTTAATGTTTGTATGTTTGTCTAGTAACGCCTCGTACCTTAGCCCGGCCTCGGATACGGGTAAGGGGTGTTACAGTTTCAGCCCTATCTAGATCAGTTCATAGTGGTTTTTATATATGACATCTTGGTGTATTCGAGAACTGAAGATGATCATGGTGCACACCTCCGAGTTGTTCTGCAGATTCTGAAGGAGAAACAACTGTATGCCAAGTTCAGTAAATGGGAGTTCTGGTAACGAGAGCTAACATTTTTTGGCCATGAAGTATTTGCTGAGGGGATTAGGGTTGATCCTTGGAAAATCGAAGCTGTCCTGGATTGGAAGCTACCTGAGACTGTATCAGAGATTTGAAGTTTTCTAGGTCTGGCAGGGTATTACAGACGTTTTGTGGAGGGGTTTTCATTGATTGCTACACCTCTAACTAAGTTGTTACGTAAAGTGGTACTGTTTGACTAGACTAATAAGTAACAAGAAAGTTTTGAAAAACTTAAGAAAGTTCTGACTGAGATCATTGTCTTGATACAGCCAGAGTCTGGGAAAGAATTCACTGTCTACAGCGATGCATCACATGTTGGTTTAGGATGTGTGTTGATACAAGAAGGTAAGGTTGTAGCTTATGCGTCTCTTTAGCTTAAGGTGCATGTGGCGAACTATTCGATGCATGACTTGGAATTGGCCATAGTGGTATTCGGACTGAAAATTTGGAGGCATTACCTGTATGGTAAGAAGTGTATTATTTACACGGATCACAAAAGCCTCAAGTATCTCCTCACTCAGAATGAGCTGAGTCTTAGGCAGCGTAAATGGATTGAGCTGCTTAAGGATTATGACTGTTTGATTGAATACCATCCTGGTAAGGGCAATCTGGTGGTCGCCGCACTGAGTCATAGGGCTATGACTAATCTGAGGGCGATGTTTGCTCATCTCAGTTTATCTGATTATGGTAGTCTGTTGGCAGAACTTCAAGTTAAACCAAGGTGGATTGAATAGATTAAGGGTAAACAGTTGGAGGATGAGTCACTGGGTCCTTGATTTCGACAGATAGGAAGTGGGGAAACTTCAGATTTTGGACTAAATAGCAAAGGGGTACTTTGTTTCCAAGGGAGAGTTTGTGTACGAAGGGTACTGATCTGAGGTAGTCTATTCTGCAAGAGGCGCATAGTAGTCCTTATGCTATGCATCATGGCAGGAATAAGATGTATCAAGACCTTTGTGAGTTATATTGGTGGCCAGGTCTTAAATGAGAAGTGACCGACTTCGTGGGTAAATGCCTTACTTGTCAGCAGGTTAAGGCTGAACACCAGCTGCCTTCAGGGTTGCTTCGGCCAGTTAAGATTCCATTGTGGAAGTGGGAGAGAGTGACATGGACTTTGTTAGTGGGCTACGCTTAACGCCTACTAAAAAGGATTCAGTATGGGTCATCGTGGATCGATTGACCAAATTTTCCCATTTCATACCTGTTTGTACTGATTACTCGTTGCAGAAAATGGCTAAACTGTACGTGTCTGAGAAAGTACGACTGCATGGGGTACCGGTTTCCATAATATCTTATAGGTATCCTCGCTTCACGTCTCAATTCTGGAAGCAGTCACACGAGGCTTTGGGTACAAGGTTGGATTTCAGTACTGTGTTCCATCTTTAGACAGATGGTCAGTCGGAGAGGGTGTTTCAAATACTGGAGGACATGTTAAGGAGTTGTATGATTGACTTCTGAGGCAGTTGGAAGGACTATTTGCCATTAGTAGAGTTTACGTATAAAAATAGCTACCAGTCTAGCATACAGATGGCACCTTACGAGGCAATATATGGTCGTAGGTGTCATACTCATTCGTGTTGGACTGAGTTGGGCGAGCAGCGTGTTCTGGGCCCTAAATTGATTTCTGATATCGAGTATAGAGTAATATTGATTCAGGATTGGCTGAAGGCAGCATCAGACAGACAAAAGTCATATGCAGATCTAAAATGTAAGGAATTTGAATATTTTGTGAGGGACTTCGTCTTTCTCAAGGTCTCGCATGGAAGAAGGTACTGAGGTTTGGACGAAAGGGCAAGTTGAGCCCTAGGTTCATTGGGCCTTATCGCATCCAGAAACATGTGGGACCAGTTGCCTATCAACTTGAGTTACCCCAAGATTTATATTAGATTCACGATGTGTTCCACATTTCCATACTGAGACGTTATCACTCTGATCCCACGCATGTGGTCTCAACTGAGGAGTTGAGGTTAGGCATAGTCTAACTTTCGAGGAGGAACCAGTTCAGATTTTAGAGTGTGATGTAAAGGTGTCAAGAAAGAAATCTATTCCCGTGGTTAAGGTACTTAGGCGTAATCATAGCTCAGAGGAGGCCACATGGGAAGCCGAGGAGGCGATGCAACAATAATACCCTTATTTGTTTTGACTAGGTAGATTTCGAGGCCGAAATTTTCTTTTAGAGGGTAAAGTTGTAAATCCCTAAAATATAGATACTTATTTTCTGTATGTTGTGTAACTGAAATGCATGCTTGTTTCAATGGTTAAGTGTCTTGGGAAGCGCCTAAGAAGTCTTGGGTTCAAGCTTGGGCATTTGCAAAAAACTTTGTTTTTAGGAAATTAAGCCTTGCTGAAGTTAGTGTCTGGAGTGTTTCTTAGGGTCTGAGGTTCGAGACGTGGCGTTGAAAAAGGACCATATTATTTTGCTATAGGTGCCATGGAAGTGTTTGAGGTGGACTAAAATTGAGGTGTTTGAATGGACTTTGAATTGGGTGGTTGAAAGACAGTGGATGACATGGAGGATTTTTAGGAGGAAAAAAGGGGATTTGGATAGAGGTGTGGGTGGTTGGAGTGTTTTAGGAGTGTGGGGATTGTGTAACCAAATTTTAGGAGGGATTATAGGAAAAAAAAACAAGGAAAGTGAGAGGAGAGGATGAAGTGTGCCGAAATTGGACTGTGGGACTCAAGAATTCGGTTAGAGGATGACTTGAGTACTCTACTTCGGTTTGTGAATTTTTTGAATACTCACTTCTCATTTTCGGCTTTTATTATGCTTTCAGGTTTTTTTCATTCCTTGTTTGGGGCAGTTGAATGTTGGCTATTGACCTTTCAGGTTTTTTTGTAGGGTTCTTCTTTGCTTGTACCGAATAGACAACCTTCTCTTTATTCTCTAATCGGTTTCCCTCATAGTTGGTTACTTCTTCTTCTTCTATAAACAGGTGTGTAACCACACTGCTATAAACATAGATCGGCAAAAGCCAGAATAGTATGACTATTAACGCTACACGAGCATGTGCTCACTCGTGTGGTAATCCAAACGCATAAAATGTGGGTGTTTGATTGTAGAGGCCACCGTGAGCGATTTCATAGGCTTAGGTAGTTGTAGGCCATGTTAGGCCAAAATGGGCCTTGTGGGCCCCACGGGCTCATGGGCCCTACATAGGTAAATCACACGGACGAGTGGAGATTATTGGGCCAGGCTATGTAGCTTACACGACCAAGGGCATTTTTGGGCTTTGAAAGCCACACGGCGTGTGGGCTAACATGGATCAAGTTATGGGCTTTCGGCCCATTTTCACTGTTGACTGTTAAGGTTGCCCTAGTCGCCCGAGACAACTGTGTACCTACTGATGGGTCGGTAAGTATACATATACCCTAATTTGATGAAATAACCATTATACCCCTATAAGGTACAATGACTGATATACCCCAATAATATGTATGACTGTAATCGAGCATAACATAATTTGCATACACGTATGACTTTATGGCATGACATATTACATGGGGATAGGTTATTATATTTGGCGGAAGTGTATTGTACTGGCAGCTCTGCTGAAAATACTTTTTAGTGCCGCAACCGGTGCTATATTTTGGAGTGTAGGGGTGGGTGGGTTGATTTTATCCCCACATGGAGTGTAGGGTTGGACGGAGTGGAGTGTAGAGGATGGATGGGTAGGACTTCTGATTGCATTTATGTTACTGTTACTAAAATGGGCTAAGGCCCACACTGATAATGTAATAGGCTAAGGTCTTAACTGATACTAGACTGTCACTAAAACGGGCTTAGGCCCAGACTATTTTTGCCTATTGTTTGATTGAGTACTGTTAAGGGATTACACATTGAGTTTTCATAAACTCACACTTCTTCTTTTCTGCACAGGTAATCATTAGGCGGGCCAGTGCTGCTAGGGACTCGATGGTAGCCACACAACCGAACCTGTTTTAACTTTTTAATTTTAAATTTATAAGTAATTTAGTTTGGGTATTTAATATGTAATAAGGCCTCTTAAAGTTTTTATTTTTGATCGGGATTTATCTACTTTGAATTATAACTGCTAGAAGTAGGCCACGATTTTTACAAGGATAAATGTTTTCAAAACATCACATTACTATACAATATTTTAAAAGCTTCCGCTACAAACATTATTTTTAAAGTATAATACCAATCGAATACGATTAACATTTTGCTACACCAACTTGAGTTTTAACAATAAACAAGATATCCTAAAGTTTCGTAAAAAGGTCACAACGAGGGGTTTGATATAGAACGGATTTTTCAAACGGAACAATGCTTTCCAAAATACACTTCAATGTGACACCGCAGATTCGGCCATAACATCTAGGCTAGGTTTGGGGTGTTACAAAATTGACCTATTTCTTGTCCACACGGCCTAAGACACAGGAGTGTGTCTCAGTCGTATGTGACACCCGGTCCCGAGACACATTCATGTGTCCCCTGTAGTTTTTTGAAAGGTTGCATTTCGAGAGTTACACGGCCTGGCACAGGGGCGTACGGCTTGATCGTGTGAACCAAGTCAGAGAGTTAAACGGGCACGGATATGGGCTGGGACATGGTCGTGTGTCCCTTCTTCAAATTCCCACATGGCCTGAGACAAAGGCATGTGTCTCAGTCGCATGAGTCACACAGCTTGACCACACAACCGTGTGACCCCTGTAGTTTGAATTTTTCTATCTTTTGCCATGATGTTCTAAATGTTTTCGATTTAGTCCCAAATCATTTTTAAAGTGTTTCTAAGGCCCCAAGGGCTTGGGAAAGAGACGTTATGCTTTATTTGAATGGTATATGACGTGTTTTATGAATTTTAGAATTGAATTTTTTAAGTTAAAAGTTTTCGATAATGCTCCCTAGCCTTATTCCGGCGACAGATATGAGTTAGGGTATTATAGGACAGTTTCTCAAAATGATTGTTATACCATTGATCGTGTATCGTCTAAGCCTCACGGAAAAGTCTGGTATTATTTCCCTAATTTTCAACTCACAAATCAAATGTTTTAAAAGAATGCTTGTTATTATTGGACTCGATTATGACGAGCAAAAAGATCAATGTTGGAAGCATTATTTTTAGAGAAGTCCATAACTACTCTAAAAAGAATGCCAGTACCTTAAATTTTTGTCGCTTAGTACAACACTTTGTCAGCAGGTGAAGGTCGCCAACAAAGGAGCCAAAAGAAAACAACTCGCCCTGAGATTTTCTAGACAAGAAATGCTAAGGCATTCGAGATCCACAACTACATCGTCGCCACCAATGAATATTGATGTTGCTCCACCAACATCTCACAAAAAATTTGAGTAGAAAGTGATTGATGCGTTTGAGATTTAACAACAACAATTCTGAATGATGGAGAAACACCAACGAGGGCTATCCATTAATAATGGCCAAGCTCAAAAGGAAATGGCTCTCTTTTGGCAGTATGACCGACGAAGAGATAAGGCCATGAAGAAATCTTTTCAGAAGAACTTTACCCGACGTATGCCTACATTCCCTATTTTTCCTAAAGAATTGTTGTTGGAGCTAGATGATGATGAAGAAGATGGAAAAGAAGCCACTGTAGAGAAAAAGACCACTAAATAAGAAGGAGTGATAAACCGTAATTTATACATAATTTTACCCCATGTTTAACAAATTTTATGGATGATTTTCCATTAGAATTAGTGAATTCGATGCTCCTAATGCTTTAATTTCATGTTTTATACTTAGGAGAGCATAGGAGAGCAAAAGGAACGAGAAACGGGCCAAATTACGAAATCAACACGGCCTGGACCTCCTTACACGGGCAGACCACACAGCTGTGTCAATTTGGCAGGCTCGAGCACGGCCTGAAGTAATCAGACATGGGCGTGTTACACGGCTATGTCCCTGCCGAGCCCAAGTTGAGTCCAATTCAGAAAAGGCTAATTTTGAGGGCTCTTAGGCATTCCAAAGCCTATAAGTACACCCTAGAGGAGGAAGAAAAAGGGAAGCACAGAAGGAGTAAGGAATTACTCCAAGGAAGTTGATTCACCATCAAGACTGAAGATCTCTCCTCAATTTCCCCTTCAGGAGTTTTGGGTATTTTTTATGTTTTGTATTCTTTATTATTCTGAGATGTTTTCCTTTTTAGTTATGAACTAAAACGCCTAAATACCTAAGAGGAATGAAACCTAAGACGAATCTTGTTATTATTTTCTGAATTGCATGATAAATATTTAACTTTGTGACAGCCCTAAATTGACCCTAGTCGGAAAGTGGTTTTGGGACCGCTAAACCGAGTCATCGAAGTATTTGAATATGATATTTATTGTCTAAAATATGTGAATATGAATGTGTGAAAGTTTTAAGCTTCGATTTAGTCGATTGCATGTGAATTTAATTAATAGGACTTATGTGTGACACTTTTAAAAGGTGATAGGTTAATCTATAAGGACCTATTAATGCATGTTATAAAAATGATAGGTTACATGTCAAATTTCCATTTATAATAAGTAGTGGCTGGCCATGGTATGGGTCATTGATGATAATATGTATTTTCTATTAGCATTATTAGTTTACAAAATAAAATAAGGAATTAAGAATAATAAAACATGTGGTAAATGGGAGGAGAAACCAAAGTTTTCATCTTTGCTCCTCATTGCCGTGACTAGGAGAGAACAAGCTTGGAAAAATTCAGCTATGGTGGTTAGCTAAATCAAGGTAAGTTCAAGGATGATTCTTGGATTTCTAGCATATTTTTTGAGTTAGTCATTAAGCTCCTTGCTTAGCCCATGTCCAAATTTTGAATCTTGTTGGTAACATGAGTAATCGGTTAAGAGAAAATGTTCAAGAAATGGTTGTTGTTCATGTTATTTGGATGAAAAGAAAAAAATTGGTAGTTAGGTGAAGTAGAGTCTAACAAATGAGCACATATGTGCATTAGTTGCTAGATGGAGAAAAATCGGCTAGCAAGTTGAGTACTAAGGCCGAATATGATTTTGGATATTATTGGGCAATGTATGTGTTTTGAATTAATGGAATGGAGAGGATGCTTTAATTGTGTTATGAACAATTATATGTTAAATTAAGGTTTGCTAAGCTAGCTATTAAGGTGAAGTGCAAATGTTAGTATTTGATTGCTAGTGTATATATGTGTAATAGCCGAAATGAAGATGCTTGATGTCATGAATAAATGTTGTTTATATGTTTGGGAATTGAGTAAAAATTTGATGTTTAATCACTTAAGGATTCGGCATTGTTTAAGATAATTTACTTAAAATGTGATTTTGAATGTTACGAGTATTGGGATGTAAGTATATGTGTGTGCTTGGTCATAGGAGTTTGCTATGAAATTTTGTTTGGTTGAGTGATGAATGGCAGAATGAACTATAGGCTAGGGTGGATAAATTTTTGTACATAAGTAGTGTGTGTGACTATTGGTTAATGAATATTCGGCATAATGGGGTTTATGAGTAAATGGCATAATATATATATGTGTGAATATGTGGTAGTGCATAAAACAAGAAATCGATTAAATTGGGATGGTCACACATAGGTATATTCGGCTTGTAGTTTTATAAATGTGATATGAGTATTTTGTTTGTGAATGAGTAGGAAATATGTTAAGAATGGTTCTAAAATGTATATGGATGCCGTGTGATTGTGTTTGATTGGGAAGTAAATTGTTTGATTTAGCTCAAGAGCTTAGAGGATCAAAGTTGGATAAGGGAAAGGAAAAAGTGATCGAATAGCCGTTGAAATCGTTTGACAACATCCGAGGTAAGTTTCCGAGTAATGAAACTTAGTTTATGATTTGATTAAGTCATGACATATAAGCATAACAAATAAACGGTGATATAATGATTCTACTAGAATCGTATATTGAGGTGATTAGTTTATACCTATGACGGGTAGCCGAACGTGTATAGAGATCATGTTATAAAGCAAATCAAAATCATGCTCTTTGTATGTGGCTATTGAGCCGAAAATGGTAATGGTTGATAAGCGTCTTGTGTTTGAATTCTAGTTATGATAATGAAATATGGATGTGTCATGATTTATTGGTATATGTGCTTGATTATTCGGATGATATCCGGGGTAAGTCCCGAAGGCATTTGTGCGAGTAGTTGCTATACCCAGGCTAAGTCCCGAAGGCATTTGTGCTAGTGACTATATCCGGGCTAAGTCCCGAAGGCATTCATGCTAGTGACTATATCCGGGCTAAGACCCGAAGGCATTTGTGCGAGTTGCTATATCCAGCTAAATCCCGAAGATACTTGGGTTTGGAAGCGAGCGATCTTGCTGTAATAATTTCAATTAATACGCTCATAAAATACAAATGATAAGGTATGTTTCGTATATGCATCGGAAAGGTTGATTCCTTTCAAATAGTACTCGCTCAATTGATTAACGAGCTTCCGGCCTCTAGTTAGGTTTGATACCCTGTGTATGAATATATTGGTTGAAGCGTGAAGAAATTATGATTTTGAGAATGTGCATATATGAAATTATTCATTTAGTCATATGAACGCTATACTTTAGTCGTAAATAATTTCGTTACTCAAAACTTACTAAGCATTAAATGCTTATTCCGTTTCTTTAATTCTCTGTTTTATAGATTTTTGTTCGTCAGCTATCGGACTCGGGATTGTCGAAGTCGAAGTCGTCCACACTATCTAAGCCCTTTTGGTACTCTTTTAGTTAAACGTTGATAATGGCATGTATAGGACTAACCTTTGTTGTTAATCAAGTACCTTTGGTAATGTGTATATATTCAGATAGCACTGTGATTTTAGAAAATCACTATAAATTGTTGGTGTGGAATTATAGGCTGAATAAAATATGTAATCAAGGCTTAATTAGTCTAGTTTCTTATAAAAGAGACCTTGTGAGCAAACAAATTTCCTATAAAGAGATATTTAAAGTTGTGTGAGACGGTGTCAGAATGACTCCAAAATCCCCTGTTCTATTTTTAGAAAATCATTATAAATTGTACAAAAACGGTTATAAGATAAAATTTATATGCTTAGACTCCGTAATGAGTCTAGTTTCAAATGAAATCAAATACAACACATTTTGAATTCTGTAAAATGAGAAATTTGATTCGTAGTGAAGAGTGGTCAGATTAGTCAAACTGTGAAACAGGGGAAAACTTAAGAAAAATCTGGTATTGATTGACCAAACCAAAAATTCTGGAAATTTTATGGATGGAAGATATACGAGTCTATATTCAGGAAAAATTAACGGCAAGTGATTTGGAGTTTTGTAGCTCCGGTTATAAATAATTTAGTGACCATTGCTCAGGAAAACAACTCGTAGTGAATATGTGATTTTGTTGTAAACATGGATAAAACTTGTTTTAGTTGCTCATAAGCTAGTGATTAAACCCATACTTGAATTCTAAATCGTGATATTGTAAGCTTATGAGTATTTGAATATGAAATGATAGTATGGCGTAAAATTGAATTATTCATTGGAAAGTGATGGATGTAGATTCGGCCAAGACCAAGTCTGTACATGATAGTATATGTGGTATGTGAAGTATATTTGAATAAATGTGAAAGTGTATATATATGTGATAAGGCCTAATGGCTGATGTGATGAATGTGAAAGTGTATATATATGTGATAAGGCCTAATGGCCAATGTGATGAATGTGAAAGTGTATATATGTGATAAGGCCGAATGGCCAATGTGATGAATGTGAAAGTGTATATATATGTGATAAGGCCTAATGGCCGATGTGATGAATGTGAAAGTGTATATATGTGATAAGGCCGAATGGCCAATGTGATGAATGTGAAAGTGTATATATATGTGATAAGGCCTAATGGCCGATGTGATGAATGTGAAAGTGTATATATGTGATAAGGCCGAATGGCCAATGTGATGAACGTGAAAGTGTATATATATGTGATAAGGCCTAATGGCCGATGTGATGAATGTGAAAGTGTATATATGTGATAAGGCCGAATGGCCAATGTGATGAATGTGAAAGTGTATATATATGTGATAGGGCCAAATGGCCGATGTGATGAATGTGAAAGTGTATATATGTGATAAGGCCGAATGGCCAATGTGATGAATGTGAAAGTGTATATATATGTGATAAGGCCTAATGGCCGATGTGATGAATGTGAAAGTGTATATATGTGACAGGGCCGAGTAGCCAACGTGATGGATGTGAAAGTGTATAAATGTGATAAGTCCCGAAGGGCATTTGTGTCAGTACTATATCCGGGTTAAAACCCCGCAGGCTTTATGCGAGAATATTATCATTGATTAATGTCCGTAAGGTTCGTGCTCGTACTATATCCGAGCTCTAAAGACCCGATGACTACGTGTGGAGATTTTGTCCAGGTAAGACCCGATAACTTCGTGTGGAGATTTCGTCTGAGCTAAAGGTCTCACCGATAATCCGAGTACAGGTTAAAGCTATAAGACTTCGTAATAAGAATTGCTTATAAATATACTCAATGCGAAAGGTTAAACAGGTATGTACTCCAAGTTTATATGTGAGCTTGATTTGCACTAAATCATAAGGTAGTTATGTGATGTATACGAGAGCAATCTATGAGACTATTCCTATGATTATGTGACATCGGATCAGTGTGAGAGGTTATGTGAAATCATACGATATATCTATGTCACATGAGCTCACTTTTATGTGAAAGTTTATCTGCCTATTTTATATGATGAGATGTGCATATTTGGTAAAGGGATGGTATGCCCGAAGGAAGAGTGAAATAAAAATACGAGCAACTATGTTATAATTTGATTGTTATCTGTTGACACTGCTTAAAACTTGCTAAGCATTGTAATGCTTACTCCGTTTACTCTATTTCCTCTGTTTTATAGATCTCATTGCGAAGCTACAAGCTCGGGGATCGTCAGCAACTAGTCACACTATCACTATCAACTGCTTGTTACTGTTATGTTTAGAACTATTTTATGGCATGTATAGAATAGACTAGTGGGGGAAGAATATTTTTGGTTAATGTATATAAGCCATGCGAAAATGGCATCTTTTGAATGTTTACTTAGTGAAGTTTAAATTTTATCTCTGGCTGTGCTTAGTACTTATTTAAATGAATGATCTTTATTTCAAGAAAAAGTTTAAAATTTTACTGTTCTGACATGAGTTACAAGTCCGGTAATGCCCCTTACCTATTCCGGCGACGGTTACGGGATAGGGGTGTTACATTTTATTGGTATCAGAGCTAGGGTTTAGTCGATTCTAGGACTAATGTAGCACGCGTGAGTCTATTTATACATGCCATAAAGTGATAAAATGATAGTGTGATGATTTTTGGCTATTAAAATGTGTTTGCTGTATTGCAATGAATCTTGATCCCGATCGAGCTGTAGCAAGCTTCTGACTATGAGAATCTGCGATATAACTTCACTTAGATATGCCTAAATTATTAAGTTGATCAGGTACGTATCATGTACTCGTATTTGAATTTCGATTTGGATTGAATTATAAGGGTATAAGTGATGCAATTTTGAAAGAGTATTATGACTATAAATGTGATTTTTGTATGTGGCTATGGAACTGGAAGTTGAATGGTCGATAAGCATGTTGTTTTTGTATTCAAGTAATGTAAATGATATACTAATGTGTATTGCTATATGTGTATATGTACATGAGAATTGAGAGTGAAATGTCCAGGCTAAATCCCGAAGAGCATTCGTGCTAGTGATGTATCCGAACTAAGTTCCGAAGAGCATTCGTGCTAGTGATATATCCGGGCTAAGTCCCGAAGAGCATTCGTGCTAGTGATGTATCCGGACTAAGTTCCGAAGAGCATTCGTGCTAGTGATAAATCCGGGCTAAGTCCCGAGGAGCATTCGTGCTAGTGATATATCCGGACTAAGTCCCGAAGAGCATTCGTGCTAGTGATGTATCCGGGCTAAGTCCCGAGGAGCATTCGTGCTAGTGATATATCCGTGCTAAACCCCGAAGAGCATTCGTGCTGGTGTTATATCCGGGCTAGGTCCCGAAGAGCAATCATGCTGGTGACGTGTATTCGGGCCTTCGTGCCTAGTAGGCTTCGTGCCGGTAATTTGAGCAAAGTTTAAGTGTTCATTACTATACGAATTCAAATTTAAATGAGATGATATGTTTAAAAGTGTACATATATGATGTTTTATAGACTTAGTTAAGTCATTTCAATGTGTAATAACGAATGAATATGGGCATTATGTGTGCGAATCATTAGAGGCACTGTGTGTGCAAATTCTTTTAACCGAGCACTATGTGTGCGAAATCGGTAATTGAGGCACTGTGTGTGCGAGTTCTTCAACCTAGCACTATGTGGGCGAGATCGATCAGTGGGCACTAAGTGTGTGAAATGAGATTCATGTAAGACCTCGTCTGGGATGAAGGCATTGATTTGAGATGTTGTGTAAGACCATGTCTAGGACATGGCATCGACTCGATATGTGATAATATGTAAGACCTCGTCTGGGATGAAGGCATTGATTTGAGATGTTGTGTAAGACCATGTCTAGGACATGGCATCGACTCGATATGTGATAATATGTAAGACCATGGTTGGACTATGGCTTTAAGTAAGTGACATACTCAGACAAGTACGACGCTCTTTAAATTGACAAATCTTAAGAAGTATAATTGAAGTTAGATGTTGAATTTTAATTAGATAATGATATTCGGTATTTGAGTTTGAATTGGGGATTAATAGATATAAATTGACGATTGATTATTGTTTCGGCTGTAATTTTGTTATAAGTGGATACATGAAAAAAAAATGGTGGATATGTTGTTAAGGAATGGATTTATGTTATATGTGCACTTAAGTGCTTAGTTGAAAATGTGTTATGGATTTAGTCTATGAGATTCTCGGTATATGAAGTTATATGTGCTATTGCTGAATGGACACTATTTTGTTAATCTTGTTCAAGAAATTATTTTGATTAAGTTTCGACATTCGAAAGTTTGAAAGAATTTTTGATGAATGTTGATAATTTTGGATATACGAGTTATGCACTAGAATAAATCTCATGCCAGTGTATTATATTAGGCTTTATGCCTATTCGACTGTATACGGGTAACGTTAACTATGATTGAATGTGCTAAATGAACTAAATGTTCAGGTACGTGGAAGTTGACTTTTCTTTTGGAAATGAGTTAAGTTGAATTTTGAGATGTGATAAAGTTATAAAGGATATTTATTGGGATGTTTGAGTATATGTGTACTTTCGGTTAGGTTACAGCTTATACATGAATGAAAATGTGGGTTACAAATATGTGGGTTGATGATGTGAATTATACATGTTAATATGTGCTTAATATGTGTTTGAAATGCATTTGTGAATTAAATTAAGTGATTATTGCTTATGAAATCAAGAAAATGAGATATATGTGCATACTTGTAGAAATGTTTATGTATTTGTTTTAAGATAAGAAAATGATTTTATAGATCGATGAGAAATCAATAATGAATTACAATTGCTATCGATGAGCTAATGTTTATATGAATATAATTCAATAAGAGGACGTTATCCTAAACTATGCATCGGTAGAAATTTTCGGGGACAAAAATCCCTAAAGGGGGGAAGAGTTGTGACACCCCTAATTTGACCCTAGTCGGAAAGTGGTTTCGGGACCACAAAACCGAGATACAAAAATAATTAATTGTTATATTCTATGCTTATTATTTGTGAATAAGTATGTGTGAAAATTTCATGCTTTAATTTTGTCATTTGGATGTGAAATTTAGCTAAAAAGGGCATATTTGAGAAACTTTAAAAATATAATAGGCAAATGTCCAAGTGATTAAAATGTTAAACTATTAAAGTTGTGGGTTTGCATGTCAAAGTACCCAAAATTTGACTAGTGGCCGGCCATGCTATGGGTTAAAATGTATTATAAACATTTTATGTTAGTGTTTTATGTTAGAATTAATAAAATAAAGAACATGGGTAATAAAATAATAGTGGTTAGTAGGGGAGAAACAAAAAAATGAGCTAGGTTTGTAACACCCCGAACCCGAGACCGTCGCCGGAGTCGAACACGAGGTGTTAACAGACTTCAAACCACTTATTAAAATTTTTCCAGACAAGCGAATCTGCATACTAGTCGCTTTAAAAATCATATCTTGAGCTCTGGAACTCGAAATTCAGTTCCGTGAATTTTCCCTGAAACTAGACTCATATGCCCATCTACATATTTTTTTCTAGAATTTTTGGTCGGGCTAATTAGTACAGTTTATTAGTCAAAGTCTCCCATGTTACTGGGGTCGACTACACTGACCTTTGTGCATTACGACCTGGATATCTCCCTGTACAGAGCTTCAATACTGATGCCGTTTGTTTCTATAGAAACTAGACTCAGAGAGGAATCTATACATATATGGCATGGCTCCTAATTATCTCTGGTTAATTTATAATGAATTTCCAAAAATCGGAACAGGGAACCCAGAAACCGTTCTGGCCCTGTCTCACGAGAACCTGAATATCTCTTAACATACTGTCCATATGATTGTCTTGTTACTTCTATATGAAAATAGACTCATCGAGCTTCGATTACATAATTTATTCACTATTTAATTCCATTCCTACTAATTTTTGTAATTTTTCAATCCCACGTCACTGCTGCTGCCAGCATCTGTTACTGAAGCAACTATGTCCATTTCGTGATTTCTCATTGATCTAACTAGTAATTCATCATACATATCACAAAATTATAATCATGACTAGCCATACCAAAGGCTAATCATTGTCAAACATCTCCCTACTACGCTATTGCCATATCATGAATCTTAACACCAAAATTAATCAGCCATGACATATGGCATAAAAATCGTATTACCAAGACTTACGTCCCAACATTAGAACCAAATTCAACCGAACACTATGCCATTTTCGCATGGCTAAAAGTTTACATACCAAATTTCAACAAAACATATTAGCCTATACATGCTGAAATGTTCTCTTAGACCAACTAAGAAGAAAATACCAAAGGTTGCTAGCCGGTGTGATGACTTCGACGACGGCACGATCACGCAAAAAGAGACGAGTCCAAGAAACCTAGAATAGGTGACAAGCAAACACCGAATGAGTATATAACTCAGTAAGCCATAAGTATTCCACAACCATCCATTAATAAAATTATCACAACAGGAAACAATGAAATGAGGTTAAGTAATCCATCCATACCAAACTATACCATAGTTCCTTAAACCCTATGGTTCAATCTCATACCAAGTCCTACATTGGCCTTTCATACATCATTTTATTTTCGTTATAATCATACGATTAAACGAACTTTCACCTATTCCACAATGAACCTTATGTACGTGACTTCAACTATAATCGTCACATAGGTTCAAAACTTACCAAGCTCAACTCCAAATATAAACATAGCGCCTATTAGCCATGAACTCAAGGTACTTACCTTTTCCGCTGTCCAAAATTGACTCAGTAAAGTCGCACCCTTCATGTAAATAATTTATAGAAAATATATACTGGGTTGCACACATAATGTTTAGTAATCAACCACGCACACTTAGTGCCATGCACTTTAAACTCACACACTTAGTGCCATGCATTTCAAGTTCGCACACTTACCTTCTCGCTGTCCAAAATCGACTCGGTAAAGTCGCACCCTTAATGTAAATAATTTATAGAAAATATATATTGGGTTCGCACACATAGTGCTTAATAATCAACCACGCACACTTAGTGCCATGTACTTTAAACTCGCACACTTAGTGCTGTACAATTTAAACCCGCACACTTAGTGCCAATCTCATGACCGTGAACACTTATTGCCTGCACACTTAGTGCCGAAAACCAGCCACTCTATAGGCTTCACTTCCTTTTGACATTCGACAAATTTCATCTCTACTTACATATACATTTGTATACATTTCATCTCATTAAACACAATGGTATAGGTATTACGATCATTTAAATCAATACCAAAGATATGCTTAATGACTTACTTGTGTTGGGTAAGACGGTTCCAACTCGGCTACTCGATGATCTTTTCTTTGCCTTTGCTCGATTCTCCTCCTTTAACTCCTTGAGCTTAATCAATAAATCAACTAGTTTAACCGCCTTGCTAAATATTTACAATCTAATTACACATGCATATGTATGTTAGTATATTCGGCAATCACCCTTACTAATCACCCACTTGATCAATTATAGAGAATCAAAGTTAATATCACAATGTGTACCCTATATGGCCCATTATACATAATCAAATTTAACATCATCTATATATTTACTCATATGGCCGAATATACCTAATCATACATACACCTAACCAAAAATAATTTCTAAAATCTTTATATCATTTATACACTAAGCCGAGTACTCTTACCAAGTTCACCTATATTCTTCAACAAATTCTTCATTGATCAAACACATATTCGGCTAAAGAAATGGCAATTTTAGCAACTTTTGATTTAATACTTTATCAATTATAATACATCTAAATATTTTTTTCATATTATTAACACAATTCACATACATTACTTAATATAACATTTTCACATTTGGCATTAGTATCAACCATAGTAGCCGATTCTTCCTACTTTGTACCCATGCATCTATTTGATCCTTAGTTAGTTCAAACACTCAAAGTCAACCATCTCCATACCTCATCACCAAAGACATCAAAATACCAACCAAGAATGTAACATTCATGGCCGAATATCATCTCCATCATTTAACAAAGTTTGAACCATGGGTAGGTAGATTTCAAACTCACAACTTAAAATATACATGAATCTCAAAGAATAATATCAAACATACCTCAATCTAGTTACATGCATGGCCAAACTTCCTCCTAATCCTCTTCCAAACCAAACATGAAGCAAGAACTCCTTCCTCCTTCCTTAGAATTTTCGGTCAAAAGAGGATGAAAAAGGATGAACAAAATTTTTCTTTTCCTTTCTTTAGCTCACGGCAATGGGGGGGAAACAACCACTCATTTTTTTGTTTTCATTTCTTTATTACCCATACTCCTTATTTTATTTTTTTCTAACATACCTCACTAAGCCAACATGTTCCCAACATGTTTCCACCCATAGCATGGCCAACCACTAGCTCAAATTTTGGGTAATTTGACATGCAAACCCATCATTTTCATAACATGCATTAATAGACCATTTTAAATTAGCCTACCATATTTTCACCATGTCTCATATCGATCCCTATTTAATAATTTCTCATGCAATTGGCAAAATTGGAGAATGAAACTTCCACATACCCATGTACACACATAATAAGCATAGAATATGGAAATTAATTATTTTTATGACTCGGTTTTGTGGTCCCGAAACCACTCCCCGACTAGGGTCAATTTTGGGCTGTTACAAGGTTGCTCCTCCATTGCCGTGAATTGAAGGAAGAAGAAGAGGGGAAGTTCGGCCAAGGTGGTTCTTGAGATTAAGGTATGTTCAATGTTGCTTTTGGAGGTTTACACATCCTTTGGAGGGTTAGCCTACTTCTATTTATCTCATGGATGAAATTAGAGTTATTGGAGAGTTAGGATTCGGCTAAGAGGCTTCAAAATTTTAGTTGATGCCTTGATACTACTAGCATGTTAGCTATATGAATGTGTTAAGTTACTTGAAATGCTAGATAAATTTGAACTCCCTACCAAATTCTTTAGGCAACCCATGTTAGAAATTTCGGTATTGAGATGTCTAGATCTTTCGGCCATTGTAGCTATGGAGGAATAAAGTTTTTGTTTCTTGTTAAATTGGATGAATCTTGTTGTATGAGTGCTTGAACAAACTATAATTAAATGGTTGCATAGATTCAAAGTGGGAAGAAATGGGCTATTATATTTGATGCTAATGTCGAATATGAAGATGATGAACTTGAATAAATAATATTCAGCTAGCATGATAAGTTATGAAATATTAAGTAGATGATATAATTGATTGATGAAGTGGCTAATAGGGATTTCTAATGAAATTTTGCCAAGGCCAAATGTATCATGAAGTAAATAAAAAAATTCTAAATGTGCATTATGTGCTTATATGTGTATTCGGCCAGGGAAGTTTGACATGAAACTTTGATAGGTTTGAGAGATGAATGACCGAATGAGCTAGAGGTTATGTATGGATGAATTTTATGCACATGTGTGTGTGTGGCATTAGTAGCTAATGGCATTCAGCATTGTTTAATTAAAATTACAAATGAATGCTTGAAGGTTAAATAGGTCGCTCTAATGACCAAATATGCTAAAAGCTAATATATGGACAAATGATACGAATGAATTGGTTTTTGAAATGTATATGGTTGCCGTATGTATGTGTTTGATTGAGAAGTAAATCTGTTTGATTTAGCTCAAGAGCCTAGAGGATCAAAGTTGGATAAGGGAAAGGAAAAAAGTGATCGAAGAGCCGTCGTAATCGTTCGACAACTTCCGAGGTAAGTTTTAAGTGATTAAACGTTGAGTAAATTCAATCATAATAGGACATAATGAGTTTATTTAATAAGATATGATGTGGCCATGATATGTCTTAAACTCAAATGGTAAGTTCATATGTGTTTGGACTTGGAAAGTTAAGAGCAAATTGTAATAATTTGCTTTGGACAGCAGCAGTAACGTGATTTTAGAAAATCACTATAAATTGTTGGTGTGGAATTATAAGCTGAATAAAATATGTAATCAAGGCTTAATTAGTCTAGTTTCTTATAAAAGAGACCTTGTGAGCAAACAAATTTCCTATAAAGAGATATTTAAAGTTGTGTGAGACGGTGTCAGAATGACTCTGTAATCCCCTGTTCCGTTTTTAGAAAATCATTATAAATTGTACAAAAATGGTTATAAGATAAAATTTATATGCTTAGACTCCTTAATGAGTCTAGTTGCAAATTAAATCAAATACAACACATTTTAAATTCTGAAAAATGAGAAATTTGATTCGTAGTGAAGAGTGGTCAGATTAGTCAAACAGTGAAATAGGGGAAATTTTAAGAAAAATCTGGTATTGATTGGCCAAACCAAAAATTCTGGAAATTTTATGGATGGAAGATATACGAGTCTATATTCAGGAAAAATTAACGGCAAGTGATTTGGAGTTTTTTAGCTCTGGTTATAAATAATTTAGTGACCATTGCTCAGGAAAACAGCTCGTAGTGAATATGTGATTTTGTTGTAAACATGGATAAAACTTGTTTTAGTTGCTCATAAGCTAGTGAGTAAACCCATACTTGAATTCTAAATCGTGATATTGTAAGCTTATGAGTATTCGAATATGAAATGATAGTATGGCGTAAAATTGAATTATTCATTGGAAAGTGATGGATGTAGATTCGGCCAAGACCAAGTCTGTACATGATAGTATATGTGGTATGTGAAGTATATTTGAATAAATGTGAAAGTGTATATATATGTGATAAGGCCTAATGGCCGATGTGATGAATGTGAAAGTGTATATATATGTGATAAGGCCTAATGGCCGATGTGATGAATGTGAAAGTGTATATATGTGATAAGGCCGAATGGCCAATGTGATGAATGTGAAAGTGTATATATATGTGATAAGGCCTAATGGCCGATGTGATGAATGTGAAAGTGTATATATGTGATAAGGCCGAATGGCCAATGTGATGAATGTGAAAGTGTATATATATGTGATAAGGCCTAATGGTCGATGTGATGAATGTGAAAGTGTATATATGTGATAAGGCCGAATGGCCAATGTGATGAATGTGAAAGTGTATATATATGTGATAAGGCCTAATGGCCGATGTGATGAATGTGAAAGTGTATATATGTGATAAGGCCGAATGGCCAATGTGATGAATGTGAAAGTGTATATATATGTGATAAGGCCTAATGGCCGATGTGATGAATGTGAAAGTGTATATATGTGATAAGGCCGAATGGCCAATGAGATGAATGTGAAAGTGTATATATATGTGATAAGGCCTAATGGCCGATGTGATGAATGTGAAAGTGTATATATGTGACAGGGCCGAGTGGCCAACGTGATGGATGTGAAAGTGTATAAATGTGATAAGTCCCGAAGGGCATTTGTGTCAGTACTATATCCGGGTTAAAACCCCGCAGGCTTTATGCGAGAATATTATCACTGATTAATGTCCGTAAGGTTCGTGCTCGTACTATATCCGAGCTCTAAAGACCCGATGACTACGTGTGGAGATTTTATCCGGGTAAGACCCGATAACTTCGTGTGGAGATTTCGTCTGAGCTAAAGGTCTCACCGATAATCCGAGTACAGGTTAAAGCTATAAGACTTCGTAATAAGAATTGCTTAAAAATATACTCAATGCGAAAGGTTAAACAGGTATGTACTCCAAGTTTATATGTGAGCTTGATTTGCACTAAATCATAAGGTAGTTATGTGATGCATACGAGAGCAATCTATGAGACTATTCCTATGATTATGTGACATCGGATCAGTGTGAGAGGTTATGTGAAATCATACGATATATCTATGTCACATGAGCTCACTTTTATGTGAAAGTTTATCTGCCTATTGTATATGATGAGATTTGCATACTCGGTAAAGGGATGGTATGCCCGAAGGAAGACTGAAATAAAAATACGAACAACTATGTTATAATTTGATTGTTATCTGTTGACACTGCTTAAAACTTACTAAGCATTGCAATGCTTACTCCGTTTACTCTGTTTCCTCTGTTTTATAGATCTCATTCCGAAGCTACAGGCTCGGGGATCGTCAGCAACTAGTCACACTATCACTATCCACTGCTTGTTACTGTTATGTTTAGAACTATTTTATGGCATGTATAGAATAGACTAGTGGCGGAAGAATATTTTTGGTTAAAGTATATAAGCCATGCGAAAATGGCATCTTTTGAATGTTTACTTAGTGAAGTTTAAATTTTATCTCTGGCTGTGCTTAGTACTTATTTAAATGAATGATCTTTATTTCAAGAAAAAGTTTAAAATTTTACTGTTCTGACATAAGTTACAAGTCCGGTAATGCCCCTTACCTATTCCGGCGACGGTTACGGGATAGGGGTGTTACAAGCACACATCATACGACACAGCCGTGTAAGCCAAGTGAGTGAGTTACACGATCTATAACATGGGCATTGAAATGCCCGTGTGTCCTTAATTTGAATGTTCGAACGGTCTGAGTTGTGTCACACAACCTGCTCACACGGCCATGTGACCACTGTTTTCCAAATTTTCAAGTTTTTCCTAAAATTTATGTTTTGATTCATTTTGATTCTCGATTGCTTTTAAACTAATTTTAAGACCCCGTAAACCTGAATTAAGGGCCATGTGAATATTTATTCTATGAAATGATATATGTTTATAAATTAATTGAATACTTATTCTTAATTAAGATAAATTGTTCTGTTTGGTTCTGTAACACTCCGATCCTTAATTCGGCAACGGAGATGGGATACGTGTGTTACAAGCTCACTCACAACCACAACTCTGGTGTAGTCCCCTTTGAAAGATTCTTCTTCTACTATCAAAATGCATGAAGATGAAAAGTAAAGAAGTAAGTTCAATTGAACTTGGTGAGTTCCAAAATAAACACAGTTAGTTTTACAACGACTCCAACAATCAATAATCATCAATACTCGTAAGAAAAAAACAACAGACTTTTTCGTGAGACTCTATTATACAGACCAAATATGCTAATTGACATTCACAGTTCCTTGGCTGCAACACTACGCCAATTTAACATAAGACATAAAAAGCACTCAGGTGGACACATTCTGCCAAATTATGCACATCTCCCACAACCCTATATGGTTATTAATGGCGCATCTCTGTGTCAGCCTCGAACCCATATCTACGAAATTAAAATCACATATCGATCATATTTCTTTTCACTTCATATCATTGTTAAGTCGAACAGGTGTTCGTCCATTAGGTCAGGCCCTGATCTACCAGTCTGGTTTGTAATATAGTTGCCCTATGGAGGCATCACATATAGATCTCCTTTCTATAATTTTCACATATCATAAATTATCTGGTACTAGGCACGTGGAGCAAGGATGGTGTTTTTACATTAACAATGGTCATACTCACACACACATCTAGACACAATACATCGACTCATTTACAGTAACAACAACTTACTGCACACAACCCATGGATCATGAAATTTTCATAACTCAAAAGAAGAAGCAAGAAATCTCTAGTAATTTCAAAACAGTCTACTCTACTGGTCCTTTACCTTGATTACTTGGGCCTTCACTAGCTTATAGAGCTAAATAAGAAAAAAGTTATAACCATTAGACCATTTATCTAATTTAATCATGCATGCCTAATGCAAAAACATAAATCCCTTCAACAACAACTAAAAGGCTTTCTAGAAATTACCAATAAGCTAGTACTTAACAGGGGTGTTTTGGCTAGCTACTGAGACCTTCCTTGTCTTCTCAAGCAAAGATACTTTAAAATTTTCTAGAGACTTAGAAAAGAACACTGAGAAAAGCAAAGGTGAAACATGTCAACTATCAGTATCATTATATAGAATAGATAGTGGGGACAAAGCTTAGTGAAAGGGTTAGAAAACCAACTATAGCCCCTAAAACCTGATAATAGACTTGCCTAAACATCTACCAAACTTAACTACTACCACTAATCAATTTAGTAAATAGTAAAGCATTACTTGTACACTAAATCAAGCCAAATAAACAAGTCATTCAGCTACCTAAAAACACCAAGCTATCATTTACAATACTTTAGTTCAATTCCAACTAGGTCTCAACTAAACTGTAACGATACTCATCATCATCATTTTCATGCTAAAACTCGAAAACCAAGTCTATCGAGCCATGAACTAATGAGTTCACCCCAAATATTTGGTATTGGTAGATTGTCACATAAAAGAGTCCACCAAACCCTAGAGTTCACCAAATGGAAAATTCCAGCAAGGCATCCCGCAAATGGGCGTACTGTCGAATCCACACAATACACCATCCAGACTTATTATGGATAGTTCACCAATCTCACCCTTTCTCCACCCTGGCTTATTAAACTATATGCCAAACAGCATATTGATAAGGTCTATGTCGGGTGAGCTGTTACAATATGGGTCAAATTGTAATATAGTAAAGTGTTACAACGAAACACTTCGTGAAGTATTTCGAAGACGTACCTAAGGAAGGTTGAATTAAACTAAAATTCACTTTTCTACACTAACAGGGCTAAATGGTAATGATCTAAAATTATAGTATGAAAAACCAAATTAAAATTAAATAACGAAAATAGCATCAATTAAATAAAATTAAGAAAGACAAATCAGCATTCAAAATTGACTCAAATAAACAAGTAGAAGATTAACTCACATCAATGTTCCTAATTGACTTCAGAACTTGAGTTTTATTGAATTAGCTAATAACCAACCAATTATTACCTCTCAGCCTGTAGCTAATTAATTAATTAACAAAAACAACTTATCTCTCGACCTCGTAATTCAAACCGGGATAATTTATGAGCTACTTGATGAACTATTCTCTTGTCCTTATTTACCTAAATTACTTCCTAGGGTTTAAGAACACATAATTTAAGCCAACTATAACAAACCCTAATTCTTCTGTTAATTACTCCCATCTCTAATTGTTAATCCCTCTAAGGAAACTAGCCACTTATGGATCTAGATGGAATTTTCCCTAAACTAAAATTAAACATTCAAAGAAAATATTTAAATAAAGAGAGGAACAATTAAAATCCAAATAGAAATTTATAAAAACTAAATGAAAGAAAGCTTGGATCCATCGAATCCAAGTTAGAACAAGGGGAAAAATTTTGTTTTTAGAAATAAAAGACTAAATTGAAAAGAAACTAGAACTAAAATTAAATCCTAGAATTCTAATCTAAAATGACTCTCTAAACAATGGCCCTCTAAACTTAAACTAAACATGAATTTATATATGGCAATGTTTCCTGCTCTAAATAAGTCAAATACAAACAATAAGGCTGGATAAAATGTACTGTGCAAATGAAAACACCCTTGACTTATTTTTCATTTCATTACTCCGGTGTCACGACACCATAGGACCGATGTCTCAACATTGAACTTCATAGGTGACTTCTTTGGCTTTGAAGTACAGTGTTGCGACACCACATCTGGTTCCGCGACACTACCATCGTCCCTGATGTTCCTGGCCTGAAAGTAGTGTCCTTCACACTAAATTGACTTGTGAGTCCTTCCCTAGGCCTATATTGGCCCATTATGTCATTAATTTTCCAAAATATGTGTGAAACCGCTTATTTTACTAAAATTAAACACAAGCTAATAAAAATGAAAAATGTAGCAAAATAATCTAAAACGACTAGAAAATAAGCTTGTTAAGTGTCGAAAAGACTATAATTTGCCACAATTGGTGGCAATGGTAGGATTAATGGTAATGGAAAACCACATAATGGAAAATGGAAGCTCAATAACAAACCAAAAGGGCCAATGAAATGCTTCCTTTATGATGATCTGCATATAGTGAAGGATTGTCCAAAGAAATCTATGCTTTCTACCATTAATGAAGATAATGAGCCAAGGAAAGCAATGATGAGATTTGGTTAGATCGTGCATTCTTTCGAAGCCAAGAGGATCAAAGAGAATGACAAAAAGCAGTGAAGTGCATCTTATGTTGTGGTCTGTATAGGATACGGGACTGCCTAGAGCGATCTAAGCTACTCCCAGTCACTAAAGAAGATAAAGCAAAGCTATAGTGGTCTAATCCAATGAAGTGCATTTCGGTCTCTAAGTTAGCAATTCAAATAAGAAGATCAAGACAATAAATTCCAAAAAGGCTCTAATTGTGGGAGTAGCACAAGGAGTTGAGCTACAAATCAGTCAATAGAAAGGCAAAAAAGACTTCAAAGTAATTCACTAGGATGATTTTATCTTTGTTCTTGGCTCGAATTTCCATGATAAGATTAATGTTCTGTTGGTTCCTTATTTCTAATTGTATATGTATCTTAGATACTCGATGATACGTGATATTCGCGACAGGTTTTAAAAATTTATAATTAATTTTTCTTGAAACTAACTATTATCACGATGAAGGCAAGTGTACCTATCGAATAATAGTATAGCTTTAACAAGACCAGATTATCGAGCCCAAAGGAACCAAGAGTACTAGTAATTACTTTCTTTTTATTATCTAGCCTAAAAATTAAAGGATTTGTTTATCTAATCTAATTAACTAAACTAAGGGTGCACAAAGAGAAAATTGGGGAAATGCTTTTTGGAAAACTTGATTATTAAGACAATACCCAAGGAAAAATCCACGTAGACTTCACTTGTTATTTGACTCTGAATCATATGATTTATTCATTTGACTTGATCCGTAGAAATCCCTAAGTTATATTATTATCTCTCTCGAGACTAATAATGTCTAACCCTAGGTTGATTAATTGAAATCTATTTCTAATTAACACCCTAGTGTTGGATTAACTCGATCTATGGACTCCCTTATTAGGTTTCACCCTAATCTGGCAAAATCTTGTCACCCTATCTCTAGGCGTGCAATCAACTCCGCTTAATTATGAAAAATTTACTCTTAGACAAGGACTTTTGCTCCTCTGAATAATAGCATTAACTTGAATCAATATCCTAGAATATTAAAATAAGAATTAAGAACACATAATTAAGAACAAGTCAAATATTTATCATACAATTCAGATAATAATAACAAGATCCGTCTTAGGTTTCTTTCCTCTTAGGTATTTAGGGGGTTTAGTTCATAATTATGAAAGAAAACATCTCAGAAGAATAAAGATAACAAAACATAAAGAAAACTCAAAAACTCTTGAAGGAAATTGAAGGGAGATCTTCAGACTTGATGATGAATTTGGCTTCTGAGACGGATCAATCGGCTTTCTTTGAGTAATTCTTTGCCTCCTACTTCGTGTCCCCCTTCTAAGTGCCTCCTCAGGTGTTTGAATAGGCTTTAGAATGCCTAAGAGCCCCCAAAAGTGGCCTTTTTTGAAAAGGACTATACTTGGCCTTGACAAAGACACGCCCATCTGCGATTGCTTCAGACTATGGTCAAGGCTGTTAAATAGGCACGGGCGTGTGGTGTACCCATGTGAGGAAGTCCCGGCCGTGTTGATTTCCCATGTTGGCCCATTTTTTCCATTTTGGCCCGTTTCTCGCTCTTTTTGCTCTCCTATGCTCACCTAAGTATAAAACATGAAACTAAAAGATTAGGAGCATCGAATTCACCAAATATAAGGAGAAAGCATCTATAAATGTGCTAAGCATGAGATAAAAATATGTATAAATTATGGTTTATCAAATACCCCCACACTTAAGTGTTTGTTTGTCCTCTAGCAAAATCCTCAACTCACAATCCAAATAAATTCTTCTCAACTTATAATCCCTATCGCTAATATCTCAAAATAAACCATAAGTAATCATACATTGAAAATTCAACTAAAAGAACATCAAAGTTTCAAACATTCCAAGTTGAGCATTTTATCACAAAAACATAGGTGTCTCCCCTCATTTAAATGATTACCTTTGATTCAAAATATCAAAAAGTTTAACATCCTCGCTAAAGATTCACTCAAATTACTTAAGGTGTTTAAGGACAATAAATGAAGCACTCATTAGTCGATATGAAAAGTTATTACCATAGGCTTGCATAAAAATCAAATCCCCACCACTATATATTGAGATGATACGTCAATCAAAAGGTGTTTAGAGGGTTGTAATGTGGCTTTGGTTAGGGGGTGTAGTCACAAGCTGAAAGAAAAAGGTTAGATCGAGATTGAATTGAAAAATCACCTAATTAGAAAAATAAGTAATTATCAATTGAATACAAGTGAGCTTCTTCTTAGAATATGGAATTAACACTTAAGCTCAAAAAATGACGAATAACTACTAATATATATGTATGTATTATATTATTATTTTTTTAAGAACAAGTCAAATAACATAGGCTATCTATCAAAAATAAAACATAGATAAGCAATTTACTCAAATCAAATCTCGACAAAAATAGGGATCAAATTAATTTAGGGGATTTCAACAATATTGGGTTAAGGGTTAATGTTGAGGGTAAATTAATAAATGGGTTGTTAGGCTCAAGAGGGTTCACTAGGAGTTAATTGTAAAGGCAAGCTTTTATGGAGTGAGTGGGTTAAACCTAAGTGCCTTTATCATCTCAATCATATCAAGTCAAATGGTGAGGTCTTGACATGCATAATCAAGCTAGTTCTAGAATGACAATTCAATATTGACGTACTCAAAGCAACAATAAAAGTAAGCATGAAAGAAATAATAGATGCTCTAAAGGCTCAAGATCTCACAGAAATTATGGCTTTTTGATGTTAAAACTTGTGAATTTTCACTCAAGATAATACCTAAACTTGGGGAAACAACCTAAAAAAATTTTAAAGCTCAAAACTCCACTTATCTTGCTTGATTCTCTAATTCCTTAAAGTTTAAACCATCAATGCATGAATGCCTATGTTTTAATTCAAGGCATATCAATAAAGATCATAAATTAATCAAAATTCATTCTAATACTGATATGAGAAGATCACATGATAATAAGACAAAATTCAGGGATTTTTCTGATAAAGATATAAACAACCCCCCACACATAAGTTGTACATTGCCCTCAATGTACAAAGTTAGATTTACAATGATATAGATATAAGATCATAAGATAGGGAGAGAAGTGAAACTTCTTGAATGATGAATGGACTCCTTGAATTGGAGTTATGGAGAATAATCAGCCAAGGCCCTGATAAGAGTGGAGGAGGATACTCTCGTGGTGGTAAAGGTTCATTAGTCCATAAGTCCTGCGCCAAAAGAATATTATATCTGGTAGTAGCTATAGTCGTGGTCAAGCAGGACATGGTAGTCGTAGAGAACCTTTTCCAGTGAAGTTTCAAATTCCTAAGTGATGATGAGCTTTTGAGCTCTTTATAACTATGATAAAGTCAAGAACTCTTTAGGAAATATAAAGAAGCATAGTTACTCGTAATGAAATAGCTGAAACTATAAATTTTTCAATAAAAATTATAAAACCTAAAAATGAAAAAATATTAAAGGAAAATAAAATAAAAAAATACTTAAAGAAGATAAATAAAGATAAAAGTGAAAATAAAAATAATAAATAAAAAGTTCGTCATTCCCGGATGGTTCGCGAGGTGATGGTGGTGATGAGATGTAAAGGTGCTGAAAAATCTGATGTAAAGTAGCATCAATATGATCAAAGCGTTGAAAACACTGCTGCTCAAATCGAGTAAGGCGCTCAGAGATGTCAGAGTATGAAGCTGCCGCATGAATTGGACGATGGATGGGTGGTGGCTGAGGCAGTGGGTCCTCGTGCTGTGGAGGGACATCATCAGTAATGTTCTCTAGGTCCTCCTCCTCGGCGAACTGGACCAGAGAGTACTGGAGAGGGTCAACTCCACGTCGTCGCTCGATCATCCTCATATGAAGCATGCTCGAGATGCCTTGTGGGGACATTTGGCTGATGAGGGTGAGGGAGGATGATTGTGCTATTGTGTTGAGGAACCTGAAGTACCATGCCAGTCTAGTCACATAGGGGCCAATGGAGATGACTCCTCTCCTATGTCGCTCCATCTGATGGCGAATGGCAAGGGTAATGAAATAGGAAAGGTCGAAGACGTACCCATTCTCCATACACCATAAAAGTAGGCATCGTGAGTGTTGACGATGCCTATGCTCTCTCGCCGCCTGTCAGAGTGTGGGCCAAGATGGCATGTAAGTACCTCAAGGATGGGGCGCGGGCTGATGCCTTAGAGCGATTAGGGTCATAGATGGCTGAAGCAGGAACGAGGTCCCTCCAGCAGTTGGAGGAAGACAAGTGGATGTGGTGATGTAGTATGTCAAAATCATCGTCATCCATGAACTCCTTTGTATAAAGCCCCAGAGTGACGCCGAGCTCAGGCACGCTCAACCGATGGACTAAACCACCGAGACGGAACTGGACCATTCTGGGATCATCGAACTCTGTCATAACTACTTGAAGGTGGAAGGTCGAACAGATTTTGAGTGTGAGCTTGAGGTACGTCGGCTCGACGATCTCAAAGAATAGCCCCAGGGGTTAGTCGTCAGAAGGGCTCGGACCGCGTCAGCCAGTTGGATTTGTTCAAGTGCAGCCCAGTCAATGTAGTGGCCCGCACCTAAGGGTCAGGCCCAAAATATCTGGAAAAGTTCCTGTTGAGGTCCCAAGGGAAACTGGAGGAACAAGTGCCTGATCTCCGCGATAGGACCTGAGGATGATGCTTCTTCTTTCCTCTTCCTCGAGGCAGGGACAGCAGTTTTCTTACCACGACTTAACATGATATCTACAATGCCAAGACGAATGGCAAGACGAAATAAAAAAATAAACTTACTCTTCAACAATAGTATGAAAAAAAAAATTGCAATGCATGTTAACACTCATAGAGATACTTCATAAGAGTCATGTACTAAAGAACAACTATGCTGAAAAATCACCCAATCAGATATATTAAGTCATTACTACAAATAGGAATATGAGAATAATGCCTAGTGAATGAATGCATATGGAAATGATGATCTGGAAAATAAAATAAAGTCCATGCCAACACAAGAATGATGGCATCGTAATGCATTAACTAAGATAGCAAGAAGCAAAGAGTATAAGCATTTCTATTATTAGAACTATGAAGATTAGCAGTCGAAATAAACCAAGAAAAATCAAATTCGTAAACAAAATGAAGAGAAAAGAATGAACAAATGCAGGAGCTTGGTAGAAGAAAGAGCTTAGGTCATCGATGGCGGTGTTGTGGTTGGCGCACGGGCGTGGCAGGAAGGGCGTGTGAAAGAGTTGCAGCAGCTAGGGTTAGGGATTTTGGGGAAGGGGATGATGAATAGTGAGGTCTTTTTTATAGATTTTGGGGCACACAACCATGGGGCACACCCGTGTGCCCTAAATTTAGCCCATGTGTTTCGCGATTTTCAAATTTGGGCATATCTAAGATTCGTCCCACACCCGTTTCCCTTGGACGTGTTGGTGCACATGGCCGTGTCGCACGGCTATATCCTACACTGTTTACTTCTCCCACGCCTGTGTGTATAGGCGCACGCCCATGTTGTTTTATTAGTCTTTAGCACAGGTGGTGGGCTCTCAGTTTCAACCGCGGTTTCTAGACATGGGCGTGTCGCACGCGCGTGTTGTTTTGACAGACTGGCCCACAGCCACCTCACATGGCCGTGGCAATTTATCGCATCTCGTCTTGGGGAAAAATTTTTCCCTGTTTTCACACGGCGGTATCGCACGGCCGTGTCTCCGCCCATGGTGTGAGCACGGCCTAAGGCATGCCCGTGTGCTTGGCCGTGTGGGTTAGAAAACCTATGTTTCAAGGACTCAGTTAGCTATTAGATGTTAAAAACTAAAATTTTAAAGAAATCAATACTATTAGTGCTCGGGTTACCTCTTGAGAAGCGCTTATTTAGAGTCTAAGCTCGACTTACCTTTCTGCTGCATGGTCATGGTGGTGCGGGGAGTTTACACTCCTCCTCCCTGCTATCAATTTTATCACAATAAGGTTTTAAACGATTACTATTTACCTGAAAAAAGTCGAATTTAGGATGAATTACCTCGACTGTACCATATGGAAAAATTTTGAGTATTATGAGAGGAATTTCTCTATTAGATTCGAAAGTGGCAATACGAGGATCTGCTGCATCCAGTAGTACTTTGTCTCCAACCTTAAGTTGATTTGGTGGAATATTGAGCTCGTTAAGGCGTGATTTTGGTTTATGTGTCCACCATTCATCTAGTTACCCAACTCTTAGCCTTTGTTCTTCATAGATAGGTCCTTTGTTGTTGCTTGAACAAGGCTCATGTGCGCTCTTCGAACCTATTTTCTCCACAGAGGGTTTCACCACATAATCAGTACTAGTAGTATGATTTATGCAATCATCCTCGATTTTTGAGGTGTTACTCGAATTACGAGCTTGAAGAGTGATTGTTTCATCACCCACACGAAGTGTGAGTTCACCTATACCAACATCAATTATCGTTCTAACAGTTGCTAAAAAGGGTCTCCTTAAAATTAAAGGCACGTTACTATCCTTCTCTATGTCTAGAACAACGAAATCAACTGGAATATAAATTTGTCAATTTTAATAAGTACATCTTCAATAATACCTCTAGGAAATCTGATTGTTTTATCTGTTAATTGAAAGCTCATCCTAGTTTGTTTGGGTTTCCCAAGACCTAGTTGCTTAAACATTTTGTAAGGCATGACATTGATACTAGGCCCTAAATCAGCCAAAGTATTTTTAACATTTAACGTACAAATTAAACAATGACTCATAAAATTCTCTGGATCTTTCAATTTGTTGGCTAGCTTGTTCTGTAGAATGGCTGAGCAAACTGCATTTAACTCCATATGTGACGCTTCATCCAACTTCTATTTATTTGCTAAAAGCTCATTTAAGAATTTGATTGCGTTTGGCATCTACGAAAGAGCTTCAATAAACGGAAAGTTAATGTGAAATTTCTTTAATAGTTTAAGGACTTTACCAAATTGTTCATCTGTGTGGTCTTTCCTTGTCGCATTGGGGTATGGTACACGTGGTTTATACTCTTTACTTACCTGCTTTTGGTCATTGTTGTCCACCTCACCTTTACCTTTACTTACCACAGTTTCTTGCCTCGGTTTTGGTTCAGGTGCAACTAACCCTTCCTCATCTTCAATGGTAATTGCATTGAGCTACTCTCTTGGGTTAGATTCAGTGTTACTCGGTAGGCTACCTTGTGGTCATTCAGATATCAATTTAGCAAGTTGGCCTATCAGAGTTTCGAGCCCTTGGATTGACGCTTGTTGATTCTTAAGTGCTATCTCGGTATTCTGAAAATGAGTTTCTGACACCGAGATGAATTTTGTTAGCACTCCTTAAGGTTCGATTTTTTTTCTTGTTGGTAAGGTGGTTGTTGGAAGCCTAGAGGTGGTGGTGGTCTTTGATTCCCTTGGCCTCCCCATGAGAAATTTGGGTGGTTCCTCTATCCTGCATTCTAAGTGTTGCTATAGGGATTATTTTGAGGTCGAAGATTATTACCCATATAATTTAATTGCTCGTTTTCCATGTTGTGGCCATAAGGAGGGTACTTTGAATTGCTTGTTCCTCCTTCACTTGCATTGCATTGCATTACTGGGTGAACCTGTAAAGAACCAAGGAAACCGTCAATTTTTCTATTCAAAAGTTCTACCTGATTAGAGAGCATGGTGACCAAATCGACGTTAAAAACACCAGCTGCTTTCATTGGATTTGTCCTCATGACTTGCCACTGATAATTATTCAGTGACATCTCTTTTATAAATTCATAAGCATCCTCAGGTGTCTTATTATTGATAGTCCCACCAGCGGCTGTGTCAACCATTTGTCTAGTCGAAAGATTCATCCCATTATGAAAAGTTTGAACCTGTAGCTAGAGTGGTAACCTATGGTAAGGTCACCTTCTCAACAGAACCTTGTATCTCTCCCATGCATCGTAGTGTTTCTAGATCCATCTGCAAAAAAGAAGAGATACCATTTCTTAATTTAGCCGTTTTAGCCAACGAAAAATATTTTAGTAAAAACTTTTCAGTCATTTATTCCCAAGTAGTGATTGACCCTCGTGGTAACGAGTTCAACCACTGTTTAGCCTTATTCCTTAATGAAAAGGGAAATAACCGAAGGCGTATGGCATTGTCAAAAATGCCATTGATTTTAAATGTGTTGCAAAACTCCAGAAAATTCGCCAAGTGATTGTTTGAATACTCATCCTGCAAACCATCAAACTGAAAAAATTGCTATATCATTTGAATCGTGTTAGGTTTCAGTTCAAAATTATTTGCAGCAATAGCAGGCCTAACTATACTTGACTCAGTTCCTGTTAAATTCGGCTTAGTATAATCATACATAGTGCGCGGAGCAGGATTCTAATTTACAGGATTAGCAGCAATTGCAGGAGGTAGCGGATTTTCCTAATTTTCAGCCATCTCCTCAGTTGTGATTTGAATATCGTCCTCTTGCTCTTCCTCTATGTATCTTAAGCTTCTTCTTATTTCTCTTCAATTTTTGCAAGCTGTGCGATTGATCTCACTATCGAAAATTAATGGTCCCGACGAGTTTCTTCTAGTCATACACAATAAAAAACGTGCCAGAAGCGAATAAAAGAGAAAATTAGAAAAGAAAATAAAAATTTAAATTGAAAATAAAGTAAAATGGCTAAAGTAATAAAAATCAAATGTTCCTAATATCTTAGTCCCAGGCAACGGCGCCAAAAGCTTGATATGTGATATTCGCGACAGGTTTTAAAAATTTATAATTAATTGTTCTTGAAACTAACTATTATCACGATGAAGGCAAGTGTACCTATCGAACAGTAGTATAACTTTAACAAGACCGGATTGTCGAACCCAAAGGAACCAAGAGTACTAGTAATTACTTTCTTTTTATTATCTAGACTAAAAATTAAGGGATTTATTTATCTAATCTAATTAACTAAATTAAGGGTGCACAGAGAGAAAATCGGGGAAAAGCTTTTGGGAAAACTCGATTGATTAAGACAATACACATGGAAAAATCCACGTAGACTTCACTTGTTATTTGACTCTGAATCAGACGATTTATTCATTTGACTTGATTCGTAGAAATCCCTAAGTTATATTATTATCTCTCTCGAGAATAATAACGTCTAACCCTAGGTTGATTAATTGAAATCTCTTTCTAATTAATACCCTAGTGTTGCATTAACTCGATCTATGGACTCCCTTATTAGGTTTCACCCTCATCCGGCAAAATCTTGTCACCCTATATCTAGGCGTGCAATCAACTCTGGTTAATTATGACAAATTTACTCTTAGACAGGGACTTTTGCTCCTCTGAATAAGTGCATTAACTTGAATCAATATCCTAGAATATTAAAACAAGAATTAAGAACACATAATAAAGTACAAGTCAAATATTTATCATACAATTCAGATAATAATAACAAGATCCGTCTTAGGTTTCATTCCCCTTACGTATTTAGGGGGTTTAGTTCATAATTATGAAAGAAAACTCCTGAAGGAAATTGAAGAGAGATCTTCAGTCTTAACAATGAATCCGGCTTCTGAGATGGATCAATCGGCTTTCTTTGAGTAATTCCTTGCCTCCTACTCCGTGTCTCCTCCGGTGTTTAAATATGCTTTAGAATGCCTAAGATCCCTCAAAAGTGGTCTTTTCTGAATAGGACTATACTTGGGCTCGACAGGGACACGCCCGTGTGCGATTGCTTCAGATCGTGGTCAAGGTTGTTAAATAGGCACGGGCTTGTGGTCTACCCATGTGAGGAAGTCTCGGCCGTGGTGATTTCCCATGTTGGTCCATTTTCTCCGTTTTTGGCCCATTTCTTGCTCTTTTTACTCTCCTATGCTCACTTAAGTATAAAACATGAAACTAAAGGATTATGAGCATCGAATTTACCAAGTCTATGGAGAAATCATCCATAAATGTGCTAAGCATGGGATAAAAATATGTATAAATTACAGTTTATCACTCGAAAACAATAATGCATTGTTTAGGTGAGTCGAGACGTGAAAGGTGTACTTAGTGTATTGTCAGTAATCCAACTAGTTGAGGATAGTCATTGTGGAAAGAACATTGGCTCAGTAGATTGGAGGAGTGCTAGCCTAGGAAATGCTAGAGAGGCAAAAAATCTATATGAAGTCTGTTGAGTTATCATTAGGGTTACCACCTATGAGAGATATGGGTTGTGCATCAAACTTTGTGGAAAAAAGTAGTGATACAAGTTCGATAGCTAAATAGAGTAAAGGTTATGAGTTTGGTATATCTCAAACACTTATCTAATGTTTTACATTGTGACTTACCATTGGCTTGGCAAAGACAAAGGGGCCTATTTGGAGTTCTGAAGCCAATAAGCTAAAATGCTTACAAACTACTTGTCCTGAAGTAAAATACATATGAATACATGAATGCAAAAATTTTTTCCCTTGCATATAACTATGTTGTACTGTTAATCTATTAAAAGAACAAGATATACACCAGTTCTAAGAAATCTTCTTTCTCTAAAAACTTGGTTAAATGTCAAAGGTTCGTTACAACAAAGGTAGTGCAGAAAATTTGTCCCTAAAAACAAATTTTCCTAAGTACAAATGTATGCTTTTTTGGCCATAGCAAATATCTCCTAATGCACTCAGTTCATTTGTTACCTAAACTCAAGTTACTTTATAACCCTTGCTTAGAGCCTTTTCAAGATATTTATTTGTACTTGTTTTTTTTTTATCTTTTTTTTCTCTTTATTATTATTATTTTCTTTTTCTTTCCCTTCTTTTTTTCCTTTTTTTGTAATATTAAGGGATTTAACATGTCACAAAATTCTTTGAATTGATAATCACAATAGAGCATACATCGAATAACCTAGTACTCAATCTTGTCACAATTCAAATATAAGTCACTCTTGAGACAAAGGCTTTTGACTAAAAAGATTGATGGAGAAAACAACTACCTCCTTAGCTACTCAGCCTATTGCTACAGTGGAGTCCCCCTTTTCTTTATTACACACTCTTACTCGGAGTCACCCTTCTAGTCAAAAACAAGATGGACCAAACAAATTGGTGCTGACTTACTCGACAATTCTAAGCATTGGAGTGCCTGTTGTCCTTTATTTAAGTAATGTCGTGGCAAAATGACTGAGTATGGCTTCAAAAACCCTAAGTTCATCAAAAAACACTTGCTATAATCAAAAAGGAAAAAAAACTAAGTATAGGACATCTCATTTTTCAGAATTAATTTTCACACAATCTAACCTAAACTCGTCTTATCCACTATCACATGTTCTAGATATACTAAAGAATACAAGCTCATCATCGAACATCACAAGTAAAGATTGAACTTCTCATAGATATAATAGTACTTAATGATCACATGGCATTAGCAAACAACTTAACTATACTAGGATGAGCATACATACTAGATACGTAATGCAACCTAAATGCATAATACACCCCAAAACCTAAGGGATGCATTATCTTCAATGTATGAATAGATATATGAGATGCATGAATAGATATATGCAAACTATCTATATATAGACAATGTCATGACAAAATACATGCAATGCAATATGTATGAAAGAAAAAGAAAATTTTCCTTGCTTGGACTGCATTGTAGATGCTTCATTCTGTCTGGTCGGTTAATTGATGAGCAGCAACCTTGTACCTCTACTTCCTCTTCATCCTCACGGTCAGTCTCAATCCTGATAGACTTTGCTTTCTCTTGTTCTTCCTCCAATACTTTAGGTGCATTCTCTTTATTGGCAAGATTCGTCTCGATGGACTCTACGTCACTAACCCCATCCTTTTCTGCAATTTATTAAACAAAGGAACTGAAATAACTAAAAGAAATTTAAATTGGAAAGATGAAAATAAAAATAAAAAAAATATAAATTCAGAGTTGATTCAATTTATTACCCCACTCCCAAAGCATGTTTAGGGCCTCGTAGGCTCGTTTTAGGGACGTTATGTTGGAGTTTGAATAATGTTTGCATGAAATGTGAAATTATATGTGAATTGAATGTTTAAATGTTTTATAAGTTCAGTAATACTCGGTAACCCTATTTTGTCGTTGAATACGGATAAAGGGGCTACATTTATTGGTATCAGAGCTACATTTTAGTCGATTCTTAGACTAACATAGTGTGTATGAGAGTCTAGCTATACATGACATATATAAACTGTGATAGTTTGATGACTGCTGACATTTTAAAATGTGTTTTCATATAGTAAATCGATCTCAATCGAGCTATAGTTGATGAGGTTGAAAGTAATGCGCCAGCTCCCGCTCAAGGGACAACGTCGTTGATTCTAGACCTGTGTCGAGTAGTCAAGGTGGAGAGGCTAAAAAAGCCTTTTTCCACATGATGAATGAATGGTTCACACAATAAGTCCAAATGAACCCGGCTACTCAACAACCTCCACCCCCTCTAGTTCCCCAACTGAGTCCTATAGCTCCTCAAGGTTTGGAACCTCTACAATTGAATAAGCTACCTGTTGATAGAATTACAAAGTACGGGGCTGAAGAGTTCAGTGCTACTGTTGACGATGATCCTGAGAGAGCTGAGTTTTGTCTTGAAAATACGATTCAACTCTTGATAAGCTTTCTTGCACACCAGTTGAGTGTTTAAAAGGTGTTGTATCACTTCTAAGGGACACCGTATACCAGTGGTGGAATACATTGGTAACAGTAGTGCTGAGAGAGAGAGTCACCTGGGAGTTCTTTTAAACTGAGTTTCGAAAGAAATACATAAGTCAATATTTTTTGGATCAAAAGAACAAAGAGTTTTTAGAACTGAAACAAGGTCGTATGATCGTAACCGAGTACGAAAGAGAATTTGTGCGATTGCATAAATATACTCAAGAGTATGTTTCTACCGAAGAGATCATGTGCAAGCAGTTTGTTAACAGTTTGAATGAATACATTAGTCGAGATTTTAGATTTGAAAGAATTTGTTGCATTAGATGATTAGGCTTGTAAATCCGAAGACTTTAGTCGAGGAAAGAGGAAAGTTGATTTGAGGCTAGAGAGTCGAGAAAAATGTCTATGAATAAAACTTATCATTCTTCATCAAAGAAATCCTAAGATTTGTATAGTCAATCAAATGCATCAGTGGGATACCAGAATAGAGATCGTGGAAATCAAAATGTGGGTCCTAAAGCTCAAGCAACTTCTGTCACGAGCGTTGGCAGTGTGAGAAACAATAAACCTAAGTGTCAACAGTGTGAGAGATGACATTTTGGAGAGTGCTGGAATAAAAGTAATACAGCTTGTTTCAAATGTGGTTCGCCAGATCACTTTATTCGAGATTACCTAGAGTTGTCTGAGAAAGATAAATTTCAGAATAAAAGATCGCACAACATGACTACGAGAGGCAGACCGTCGAGGAATGTGGGAAATATGTTTAGTGGAAAAGGAGCGACAAAGGACTCAACTGTTAGATTCAAGGCCAAACCACCTGCTAAAGCCTACGCTACTCGTGCTCGCGAAGAGGCGTCATCCGCTCATGTTATTACTAGTACATTCTCCCTTTACGACACTAATGTGATTGCTTTAATTGATCCTAGATCTGTAACACCCCTTACCCGTATCTGACGTCGGGGCAGGGTTTGAGGCGTTACCAAACTTAAACAAACACAAACATACAAAATCGAGCTATAAAAATTTCGTCCAAATTAAAAACTTTTCAATCACATGCAAATTTTTCCTTATAAGGACCTACGAGGTCTAAAACATACATCGGAGCGGTTCGGGACTAAACCAAGAACTTTCAGAACTTTTGAATGACTAGGAAAATCTTCTTGTTTTGGAGAGTCACACGCCCATGTGGCTTAGGACATGCCGGTGTCCTCAGCCCGTGTAACTCTCTAACTATGACGTCATCAACCAAATAAGGTCACATGGCCAAGTCACACACCCGTGTGCTTAGACTGTATTGTGAATTGAATTCTAAAAATTAAGTGCAGACTTCACACGGCTTGGGCGCACACCTATGTCCTAAGCTTGTGTCCTTTACATGGCTAAGACGCATGACCGTGTCTCTGCCCATGTGTTTACTACTGGACATTCTATTTTGCATAATTAAGGTCACACACTCATGGGGCAGACCGTGTGTCACACACGGCCTAGACACATGCCAATGTGTCTAACCATGTGGACAATTTCTAGGCTATTTTCCAAGCCATTTGCCACCCTTAAACACTCACATACTTACATTCATATCATGGCATGCAACATGGCACATTTTTTACTCAAACATTCACATTCGTGGATAAATTATGACTTGGTAATGTCAACATATCACCTATTCAAACTATCATGCTTTCAATTGGCATTCCACACCAATTTCATATTTGTTTGTTATCTTTACTTGCCTATTTTCAAGTTATACATATGCACCACATTTATTGTCAACACATTGTTCATATTTCATACACCCAACATACATGCCATTCATCACACTTTTTAACCATAAGCAACTATAACTACATTAAAGCATAAGCACATTTGCATACATGCATCAATAATTAGGGTTACAACCCAAATAATCAATATGAGCCACCTCTCATGGCCATATACAAAATAATCATAAATCTTTCATGAGCCAACACATTTGGCTAATCAATATGATACATAACAAAAAGGCCAAGTCCCTATACATGCCATACTCAAAATGATAAGACTAGTTATACCCAAATGTTCAATTGATAGTGTGATCGAGTCTCTGTCGTTCTCCAATCTTGAGCTACTTGGCGATACTATAAGAAAAAGAAAGGAAGGGGATAAGCTTTAAAGCTTAGTAAGTTCACATGCAAATAAAATGCAACTTAAACAAGCATTAATCATGCATTTAACATAATAAACACAATCTTGCATTTTATCAAATCTCATAAACTTATTCTTTCTGTATATATATACACATGTTCTTACCACGAGCTCATCATATTTCATGTCATTCACATGAGTTCGATATACATACCTGTGCCCACTTGCACATAATAACTTACTTTCTTGTCTTGATGCCATCGTTAAGATTACTCATTGAACTTCTCTTGAGCTACCCATTGAGCACTAGGAATACTATCGGATACATCTGAAGTTTGCACCTAAGTGCCTCATATGTAGCCACTGCTACTTCATATCTCAGATCACATGTTGCTCGCTTACAAGCTACTCACGGGACTGCTCATACAGGCCATTAGGTATCCGCAACACATACCGGACTACCTCGCCATCAATAGAATATACAAGACCAGTACCCGAACATCAAAACATGTGTCATATATATCACGAACTCAAATCACAACTTAATGAGTTCGGATGTCACATATATCATGAACTCAGACCACAACTCAATGAGTTCAGATCACATAATTCCTAGTGAAATGTCACTTGTATCCTAAACTATTCCTAAGGCTCAATTGGGATTTCCTCGATACCATATTTTCGTTGAGTTTGCTCGTAGTGTCGATTTCATTACTCATAGCACCAATCACATACTTATGGAATAATTAAGGCATCATTCATGATAAAAATATAAGCATTTAAACATTGGTACAACATCTCATTAATTATATATACTTACCATACATGCAATATCAAGCATTTAAAGAATGATATATGTTGCATTATGTGCAAATGAACTTACCTCAGTACAGAATGATAGAAACAAGCCTAATCCTCGAAAACTTTATTTTTCCCCCGATCAAGACCCGAATCAAATTTTTCATGATCTATAATGTCAAATTCAACTTGTTTAATACATACACTGCTCATATCGACCCATAACACATACTTTGGTAAAATTACCTTTTTACTCCTAACTTTTCACTTATTTACACTTTAGTCCCTATGCTCATAAAATGAAATGCATGAAATTTCTTGGTTACCCAAGCTTAGTCGATTCATATTCTATCTCATATCAGCCCATATTTTCCTTTATTTCACATTTCTACTACTCATTTTTACACCTTTTTCAAACAAGTCATTTTTGGGAGTTTTCACTAAAAATCACTTAGCACATGATGTTTATCACACATCAAACATTCATATTCCTCCATTAAACATCAAAATATAACCATGTCACACATGGTTCAAATTTCATACATGAACCCTAGCTCAAAATAATGGTAGAAATAGCTAGATCGATTGATGATAACCTCAAAAATGTAAAGAACATTAAAAACGGGGCTTGGGAGCACTTACAATCAAGCCTGAAATGTTGAAAACCCTAGCTATGCGGACTTCCAAAAATTTCAGCACCCTTAGAAGAAGAGGGACATCATTTTTTCTTGATTTTTTCCCTTTTTATTCTTTTATTAACCAAATGACCAAAATGCCCTTAACGCCTTTTTTTCAAAATTTTCCTATCCATGCCCATTTTTGTCCAAATTTTTAGAACTTGGTCTAATTTCTATTAATTTGGGAAGTTACAGGATCAACACATTCGTATGTTTGTGAGAATTTAGTGTCTAGAAAGAAATTACCTGTTGAATTTACTGAGTTTGTGATTAAAGAATCAAACCCCTTAGGCAAGTAGGTTCTAGTTGATAAAGTTTGCAATAACCGTCCTTAATGGCTCGGGGTTACTATTTGCTGGCTGACTTGATGCTTTTACCATTTGCTGAGTTCGATGTGATTCTGGGTATGGATTGGTTGACTCTGCATGACGCCGTTGTAAATTGCAGATGAAAGATTATTGAACTGAAATGTCAGAATTGTGAAATCCTTTGAATTGAATTAGATGAGTCGAGTAGATTACCTATTGTGATTTTGTCTATGTCAGCTGAAAAATATGTAAGAAAAGGTTACGACGCTTATCTCACTTATGTTTTAGATACAAAAGAGTCTAAATCGAAGATTAAATCAGTACCGATAGTATGTGAGTTTTCGGATGTGTTTCTAAAAGAATTATTGGGGTTGCCACCGATCAGAGAGGTTGAGTTTGCTATTGAACAGGTACCGGGAACGTTGCCGATATCTATAGCTCCATACAAAATGGCTCCGACAGAATTAAAAGAGTTGAAATCTCAGTTGCAAGAGTTAACAGATATAGGTTTTGCACGACCTACTTTTCACCCTGTGGTGTGCCAGTATTGTTTGTAAAGAAGAAAGACATGTCAATGAGAATGTGTATTGACTATCAACAGCTCAATAAAGTTATGGTAAACAAAAAGAATCCGTTTCCAAGAATAGATGATTTATTTGATCAGTTGAAAGGTGCAATAGTGTTTTCGACGATTGATTTGAGGTCTAGTTATTATCAGTTGCGAGTTACAGATTCGGATGTGCCAAAAACTGCTTTGTAACACTCCAACCCCGGCCCAGACATTATGGCCGGATTCGGCGTGTCACATTGAAGTGTTTTAGTGAAAACCATGTTTTCATTGAAAACCCTTCTTAAAATAGAAGAAAATCTTAATTATCAAAAAAAAAAAACTCCTTTCAATCCCATGTTCAAAACATATGATTTGATGAAAATAAGTCACTTAAAAAAAATTAGTTGTGGAAACGTAGAAAAGACATACTATAGTTTAAAAAACCATGTTCAACTTCTTATAATTACATCTCATAAAAATAATAATCCAAATGATAACAAAATGGAAGGCCTTATTACAATCCAGTCTGTAATCACTTAATAATCAGAGACTTCTATGCTTTAGAATGAAAAAAACATGTCCAAGTTATCTTGCTAACTGGCCACCTAGAGTCCCTCCAAACATCGAACCTCTTACAGGGCATCACCTAAAAATAAAATAAAAGAGGGGGTGAGTTTTCGCAAACTAAGTGTGTACAACCCTCAACGAAAAACAAGCATTCAAAAATCATCATACATAAAACATGCAATGCAATCCCATCCTAATAATCCATCCGCTACACACTAACTCCATCCCCTGTCACATCATATGGGGATATAAATGTTGATCCCACCAAACCGACACATCAATGGAAGCCCAATTGTGAAACTACCTTCATTTACATATTAGGCTTAAAAGCCGTCGGTGGATCCACGATTGTCAAGCAACCATGTGATCTTCATATACTTTCTCCATTCCATACTTCCCAACCCATATGCAACCTAAGAAAAATATCATATGTATGCAGCAAATATGCGTGTCACATCCATAAAACTTACATTCAACACCTAGGGATATTTTGGTCATTTTCGCTCTTAAGGGCATTTTGATAATTTTCTCTTTAATACGGTTTCCAGTTACCTTGGCTCGTTAACAAATCTTGTGAGCTAAGATGAATGAATACTATGCACCAAGTAGGATTCCAGAGAAAAGGAGGTGAGTCATTAAGACCGCTTAAGTACCAAGCTCTCCCTAGATCCAAACCTAGACATGCATATACCCGTTGCCACACCTTAACCCTAAGACTTGTTCACAGTTGCAATATATTAATTAAGTTTTATGTAGTTATCATATACTAGGCCCAAAACCCCTACATACATGTATATGGCCCACTTGGTCCAATCTCATTTATATGGCCCATTAGGCCCAAATCACCTTTATATAGCCCGTTAGGCCCAAATCACCTTATATTCATGCTCACACATAAATTTCTATCACATAGCATCAATTATCAAATTTTTCCTATTATGGGTCCAACAGCCCATCAGGCCCATTAAGCCTATTCTGGCCCAATTGGCCATATCACAGCCCAAGTCCATGAAATCGCCCATAGGCCTCAGACATTCTATGGGTTTCCTCCTCACGAGTGTTCGCGCACTCTTAGGACTACCGCAACCAAACTTTTGGCTTTTCGGCATTTCGACTTTTCGACATTTCAGCTTTTGCCGATCTACTTGTGTGTGCAATGTATGTAACATCTGGTAAGCAAGTGTGCTACGATTCCCTTAGTCACCAACCTCCAAGCAATATCACCCTTCAATTAATCGCATGCTTAATACATATCTTTACTAAAACTGAAACCTCACCTTAACCTTACCTTGCGCGATAAGTATAGCAGCCCATTCTTAAATCACTAACCATGATCAACTCCTAGATCTGTACCAATCTTAACTATTAAAACCAGCATAATAGGTGACTCGTATCCAACACAAGTCCCCTTACCTTAACTATGAACATTCGGCCACCTTAGCCAATGGGGGAGGAATACTTACCAAACCCTTAAACACCTAAAGAGTAATTTCGGCAGAGAGCTAAGATCTGAGATCCGATACTAATTCCCTACCACAGTTGATTAGAAAGAGTGAGGAAAGAACATCGTAATAGATTCTTAGCAAAACCAATTGGAAGAGCAAACACTTACACTAGATTCGGTCGAAGAGTATTTGGCCCTTAAAAGATTCGACTTTTCGGCTTTTAAACTTAGTATGGTGAATAAGGTTCATTTGGTACAGATTAAAGAAGAAGAGTAGAAGAAGGAATCAACTAAGCGAAACAAAGAAAATTGTGTAAAGAAAGAATAGAAATCGGCACAAAGAAAAGAGAGTAAAACAAAAGGGTTTTCGACTTTTAAGAAAAAGGGTTTCGGGTAACAGGGTGAAAGAAATTCGATATTAGCCTAGCAACCTTGCATTCGGCCCCTATTTATAGTCCCTATAGCCGAATTGCCTGGCCCTCAATTCCCCATTCGGCTCTATCTCTTCCCCCTTCTCATCTCCTCGTTTTTCTCCCTGATAACCCTTTGAATCTTTCCTTAATTTTCTCTTCTGAACACTCCCCTTGGAGTCCATCTTCATGGTACTTCCAACCTTCTAGAAGGCCAAAATTAGACTTCTAAAAACACTAAGCTAGGATTCGAACCTTGGATCTCCTTGCTAGCTACAAACGCCACCTCCTTACACTTTTAGTGGCGTCACTTACCCACTCTTCCACAAGGCTTTTTTATGCCATTTTCCCTTATCTTTATTTAAAAGCCCAACAACATGCCAACAAGGTCCTTCTAATTATTAAACTATAATTTCTTCTACCCCTAGATTCGAACTCAAACTTTGACCAAGACCTACTATTGCGTAATTAACACTTAACCAGAATTGCTAAGCACAAAAAGAAAAAAATTCAAGATTTCAGGATTTTTTTTGGGCTTCGGGATTTTTGGGGTGTTACAACTCTACCCCCTAAAAGAAATTTCATCCTCAAATTTTACCTAAACAGTTGAGGATATTGACGTTGCATCACTTCTTCAACTTCCTAAGTAGCCTCCTCAGCCTTGTGATTCTGCCAAAGCACTTTGACTAATGGAACAGACTTCCTTCTCAGTTCTTTGACATCTCGACCAATTATTTCTATGGGCTCTTCCTCGAAGGTTAGGTTTGGCCTGACCTCAATTTCCTCAATCACCATGACATGTGAAGGATCCTATCGATACCATATCAGCATGGAAACATGGAACATGTCGTGGATTTGGCTCAATTCAGGAGGTAATTCTAGCTGATAAGCGACTGGCCCAATCCGCCTTATAACCCAATATGGCCCAATGAACCTTGGGCTTAGCTTACCCTTCCATCCAAACCTTAATACCTTCTTCCAGGGAGAGACCTTAAGGAAATCTAAGTCCCCCACTACAAACTCTATTTCTCGATGCTTAAGGTCAGCATATAAATTCTGCCTATCCTAGGCCTCCTTTAATCGATCTCGGATCAATTTCACCTTATCCTTAGTATCGACTACTAACTCAGGCCCCAAAACTCTTCATTCGCCCAACTCCGTCCAACATGTTGGGGCTCGACACCTTCGCCCATACAATGCCTCGTATGGAGCCATCCCAATGCTTGCTTGATAGCTATTATTGTACACGAATTTGGCTAATGGCAAATAGTCCTCCCAGCTACCTTGGAACTTAATCACATATCCCCTCAACATATCTTCCAACATTTGGATCACCCTTTTCGACTGTCCATCAGTTTGAGGGTGGAATGCAGTACAGAAGTTCAACCTAGTACCCAACGCCTCATGTAGCTTCTTCCAAAATCGTGAAGTGAAACGTAGGTCCCTATCAGATATTATAGAGACTGGCACTCCATGCAATCTTACAGCCTCTGCCACATTCAACCTCGCCAGCTTTTACAATGAGTAATCAGTGCGAACTGGTACAAAATGGGCAGACTTGGTTAACCGAGCCACTATAACCCATATCGAGTCTTTCCTAGTAGGCGTTAAGGGCAGCCCATTAACAAAGTCCATAGTTATCATTTCCCACTTCCAGAGTGGAATCTTCACTGGCTGAAGCAATCCCGAAGGCAACTGATGTTCTGCCTTCACCTTTTGATAGACCAAACACTTACTTACAAACTCCATAACCTCGCACTTAAGTCCAAGCCACCGGTAAAGCTTCCGCAAGTTCCGATACATCTTGTTTCTGCCAGGATGCATAGCATAGAGGCTGTTATGTTTCTTGTAAAATAGACTATCTTAGATCATTGTCCTTGGGTATACACATCCTTTCATGGAAACACAACACTTCTTCACTATTTATCCCAAAGTCCGATGTCTCCTCATTCTCTACTTGTTTAAAACGAGCACTCAAAGTCTCATCCACCAACTCCTTACTCCTTATATGCTCAACCCACACCGGTTTTACTTGAAGCTCAGCTAACAAGCTACCAATATCCAACAAGCTTAATCGGGCGAGCATAGCCCTCAAGTTCGACTTAACCCTACGACTCAACGCGTCGGCTACCACATTTGCTTTGCCAGGGTGGTATTCAATCGTACAATCATAATCCTTCAACAATTCCACCCACCTACGTTGCCTAAGCTTTAGCTCCTTTTGTGTAATGAGGTACTTCAAACTCTTGTGGTTCGAGTAAATTATACACTTTTCACCGTGTAAGTAATGCATCCATATCTTTAGTGTGAAAACCACCGTAGCTAGCTCCAAATCATGGGCTGGGTAATTCACCTCATAAGTCTTAAGTTGCCGTGACGCATACGCGACCACCTTTCCTTCTTGCATTAATACATATCCTAATCCCACCTACGACGTGTCATTATAAACCGTAAACTCCTTCCCAAGCACTGGCTGAATCAACACAGGGGCCTCAGTTAAGACTTTCTTAAGTTTTCCAACACTCTCCTACTGCTTGTCCGTCCAAACAAATGGTACCCCCTTCCTCAACAACTTAGTTAAAGGTGCAAAAATTGCTGAAAAGCCCTCACAAAACCGCCTATAGTATCCTGCCAAGCCCAGAAAACTTCAAATTTTTTATACTGACTTAGGTTTTTTCCAGTCTAAAACCGCTTCAATTTTTCAGGGATCCACCATAATCCCCTCAATTGACACCACATGTCCTAGAAAAGTAACCTCCCTCAGCCAAAATTCACACTTACTGAATTTGGCATATAGTTGTTTCTCCCTCAAAGTCTACAACACAATCCTTAAGTGTGCATCATGCTCATCCCCATCTTCTAAGTACACCAAAATGTCATCTATAAAGACTACCACAAACCAATCCAAGTAGGGTTGGGAGACCCGATTCATGAGATCCATGAAAGCGGCCGGTGCGTTTGTCAGCCCGAATGGCATCACCAAGAACTCGTAGTGCCCATAACGAGTCCTGAAAGCTATCTCATGAACATCTGCCTCCTTAACCGTCAATTAGTGATACCCCGAACTCAAGTCAATCTTCGAGAAAACGGAAGCTCCCCTAAACTGATCAAAATGACCATCAATTCTCGGTAGAGGGTACTTATTTTTAACCGTTAACTTGTTTAACTATCGGTAGTCGATGCATATTCACAACGTCCCATCTTTCTTATTCACGAATAGCACTGGTGCTCCCTACGGAGACACACTTGGCCGGATAAACCCTCGATCCAACAATTCTTAAATCTATGCCTTAAGTTCCACCAACTCCTTTGGTACCATCCGATAAAGAGTGATAGACACTGGAGCCGTCCCAGGTAACAACTCGATTTCAAATTCAACTTTCTTCTGGCTGGCAACCCAAGCAGCTTCTCGAGAAAAACATCTAGAAATTCCCTAACTGTTCTCAACTCCTTAACAGTAGGGCTCTTCGCCTCCGTATTACTAATATAAGCCAAAAAGGCTTTGCATCCCTTTCGTACTAACTTCTCAGCCCTTAACGCTGAAATCACATTCGACAGATAATTTCGGCATTCACCGATCACCACCACCTACTTATCCTCCACTGTTCTTCACACCATTCGCTTTGCAGCGCAATCCAAGGTGACTCGGTGCTTCACCAACCAATCCATACCTAAGATTAAGTCGAATTCACTAATCCGCAGCTCCATTAAATCCACTAAAAAGGTAACCCCTTGGACTACTAAGGGTACCTTCCTAAAGAACTTATTCACTCTTACAGACTACCTTAACGGACTGATCACAGTCATCTCATTCGCAGTAATTTCAAACATATCACCCAAAGATTCAGTCATATTGAATGCAACATATGAATGCATCGATCCAATATCAATCAATGCTGTGTAAGGTAACTCGTATATAAAGAACATACCCGTTATCACATCTGGGGCATCCTCGTCTTCTCAGCGAAGAGTAGTATAAACCAAAGCTAGCTGTCTCACCTCAGCATGGCCTGTATTTCTGTCTGGTGCTCCACGTCCTCGTCCATTACCGTTACCGCCCCTGGCTTGCCCACGACCCCTTGGTGGCAGCTAACCACCCCTTGGTGGCTGAGCACCACCTTGACCCACTACTGGCACTCGACCTAACATTCGGGGGCAATCCTTGATCCTATGCTCCATAGACCCACAAGTGAAACAAGTTTCCATTCTCTTCCAACACTCGCCTCTATGGCTTATTCCACAATCAGCATAAGATGGCACCCCTAGATTAACAGTAGGTGTAACACCCCATACCCGAGACCGTTGCCGGAGTCGAACACGAGGTGTTAACGGACTTCAAGCAACTTACATTAAAATTTCCCAGACAAGCTGCCAATCTGCGTACCAGTTACTTAAAAATTCATAACTTGAGTTCCGAAACTCAAAATCCAATTCCGTAAATTTTCCCCGAAACTAGACTCATATATCCATCTACATATTTTTTTCTAGAATTTTTGGTCGGGCAAATTAGTACAGTTTATTAGTTAAAGTCACCCCTGTTTCAGGGTTCGACTACTCTGATCTTCATGCACTACGACTTAGATATCTCCCTGTACAGAGATTCAATACTTATACTGTTTGTTTCTAACAAAACTAGACTCAAAAGGGAATCTATACATATAAGGCATGACCTCTAATTGTCTCTGATTAATTTATGGTGAATTTCTAAAGTCGGAACAGGGGATCCAGAAAACGCTCTGGCCCTGTTTCACAATAACTTAAACATCTCATAAAATACGGCTCATATGGCCATCTCGTTTCTTTCATATGAAAATAGACTCATCACGCTTCGATTACATAATTTATTCATTATTTAATTCCATTTCTACTATTTTTAGTGAATTTTAAAATTCACCCTACTGCCACCGTCAGCATCTGATCTCAAGGTAAGTTTTACCTATTTCATAGTTTTCCATGATCAATTAGAAATTTTGACATACATAGGACCATATATGATCATATAGCCATTCCAATGGCTGATCATTTACCCAACATTTCCATACCACTCCATAACCACATCATAAAACCATGTATATATACATAAACACAAAATGATTTTAATGCCATACTCAAATTATACGAGCCATTTTCGCATGGCTATACACACATACATTACCAAAAGGTACTTGATTAACAACAAAGGGTAGTCCTATACATGCCATTATCAGAGTTCAACTAAAAGAGTACCAAAAGGGCTTCGATAGTGTGAACGACTTCGACTTGGACAATCCCGAGTCCGATAGCTGACGAGCAAAATCTATAAAACAGAGAATCAAAGCAACGGAATAAGCATTTAATGCTTAGTAAGTTTGAGTAATGAAATTAGTTTTGACTAAAGTATAACATTCATATGGCTAAATGAAAAACTTCATACATGCACATTCTCATAATCATACTTACTTCACGCTTCAATCAACATATTCATACACAATGTATCAAACCTAACTAAAGGCCGAAAGTTCGTTAATCAATTGAACGAATACTATTTAAAACGAATCGACATTTCTGATGCATATACGAAACATACCTTATCATTTGGATTTTATGAGCGTATTAATTGAAATTATTACAGCAAGATTGCTCACTTCCAAACCCAAGTATTGTAACACCCCTATCCCGTAACCGTCGCCGGAATAGGTAAGGGGCATTACCGAACTTGTAACTCATGTCAGAACAGTAAAATTTTAAACTTTTTCTTGAAATAAAGATCATTCATTTAAATAAGTACTAAGCACAGCCAGAGATAAAATTTAAAATTCACTAAGTAAACATTCAAAAGATGCCATTTTCGCATGGCTTATATACATTAACCAAAAATATTCTTCCGCCACTAGTCTATTCTATACATGCCATAAAATAGTTCTAAACATAACAGTAACAAGCAGTGGATAGTGATAGTGTGACTAGTTGCTGACGATCCTCGAGCCTGTAGCTTCGCAATGAGATCTATAAAACAGAGGAAACAGAGTAAACGGAGTAAGCATTACAATGCTTAGTAAGTTTTAAGCAGTGTCAACAGATAACAATCAAATTATAACATAGTTGTTCGTATTTTTATTTCACTCTTCCTTCGGGCATACCGTCCCTTTACCGAATATGCACATCTCATCATATACAATAGGCAGATAAACTTTCACATAAAAGTGAGCTCATGTGACATAGATATATCGTATGATTTCGCAGAACCTCTCACACTGATCCGATGTCACATAATCATAGGAATAGTGTCATAGATTGCTCTCGTATGCATCACAGAACTACCTTATGATTTAGTGCAAATCAAGCTCACATATAAACTTGGAGTACATACCTGTTTAACCTTTCGCATTGAATATATTTATAAGCAATTCTTATTACGAAGTCTTATAGCTTTAACCTCGGATTATCGGTGAGACCTTTAGCTCAGACGAAATCTCCACACGAAGTCATCGGGTCTTACCCGGACATAATCTCCACACGTAGTCATCGGGTCTTACCCGGACATAATCTCCACACGTAGTCATCGGGTCTTTAGAGCTCGGATATAGTACGAGCACGAAGCTTACGGACATTAATCAGTGATAATATTCTCGCATAAAGCCTGCGGGGTTTTAACCCGGATATAGTACTGACACAAATGCCCTTCGGGACTTATCACATTTATACACTTTCACATCCATCACGTTGGCCACTCGGCCCTGTCACATATATACACTTTCACATTCATCACATCGGCCATTAGGCCTTATCACATATATACACTTTCACATTCATCACATCGGCCATTAGGCCTTATCACATATATACACTTTCACATTCATCACATCGACTATTAGGCCTTATCACATATATACACTTTCACATTCATCACATCAGCCATTAGGCCTTATCACATATATAGACACTTTCACATTCATCACATTGGCCATTCGGCCTTATCACATATATACACTTTCACATTCATCACATCGACTATTAGGCCTTATCACATATATACACTTTCACATTCATCACATCGGCCATTAGGCCTTATCACATATATAGACACTTTCACATTCATCACAGTGGCCATTCGGCCTTATCACATATATACACTTTCACATTCATCATATCGGCCATTAGGCCTTATCACATATATATACACTTTCACATTCATCACATTGGCCATTCGGCCTTATCACATATACACACTTTCACATTCATCACATCGGCCATTAGGCCTTATCACATATATATATACACTTTCACATTCATCACATCGGCCATTAGGCCTTATCACATATATATACACTTTCACATTCATCACATCAAATCCTAAATCAAAATATAGATTTTCATGTATTCACATCACAATTATCTAAATATACTTCACATACCACATATACTTTCACGTATACACACTGTCTTGGCTGAATCTACAACTATCATTTTCCAATATCACAATTTAGAATTCACGTATGGATTTAATCAATAGCTTATGAGCAACTAAAACAAGTTTATCAAGGTTTACAACACAATCTCAAATTCAGCACAAGCTATTTTTCCTGAGCAATAGTCACTAAATTATTTATAACTGGAGCTAAAAAACTCCAAATCACTTTCCGTTAATTTTTCCTGAATATAGACTTGTATATCTTCCATCCATAAAATTTCCAGAATTTTAGGTTTGGCCAATCAATACCAGATTTTTCTTAAAGTTTCCCCTATTTCACTGTTTGACTAATCTGACCACTCTTCACTACGAATCATGTTTCTCATTTTACAGAATTCAAAATGTGTTGTATTTGATTTCATTTGAAACTAGACTCATTAAGGAGTCTAAGCATATAAATTTTATCTTATAACCATTTTTGTACAATTTATAATGATTTTCTAAAAACAGAACAGAGGATTACAGTGTCATTCTGCGCTGTCTCACACAACTTTATGTATCTCATTATCGGAAATTCCTTTGCTTACACGTTTTATTTTATAAGAAACTAGACTCATTAAGATTTAATTTCATGTCTCATTCAGCCTCTAATTCAAATCCATAAATTTATGGTGATTTTCTAAAGTCACGTTACTGCTGCTGTCCTAAGCAGACTATTTCAAATTACCCTTAAATTCCCAAGCTCAAACACTTAAGAACTTACCATTTGAGCTTAGAACATATCATGGCCACATCATATCTTATTAAATCAACTCATCATGTCCTATTATAATTGAATTTACTCAACGTTTAATCACTTAAAACTTACCTCGGATGTTGTTGAACGATTTCGGCGGCTATTCGATCACTTTTTCCTTTCCTTTATCCAACTTTGGTCCTCTAAGCTCTTGAGCTAATTCAAACAAATTTAACTTATTAAAGTCTCATTATGCTAGCTTATGGCCGAATATGACAATGAATTTGATAGGTCTTATGGCCACCTTTAGCTCAAATACAAAATGGTCATACGCATTTTTAATCACATTAAGCAATTTAGTACAATTAATCAAACATTTCCTCATGTGCACCTTTAGGACCAAATACACACATCATTAACCTAATATCAATTAACTAAGCACTTAACAAATTCTCCTTGAGCCGATTGTCTAAGTCAAGATAGGATCATCATTATGCTTACCTATAGCCGAATGTACAACATCAATCTATGCATTCATTCGTGTGGCCGAACATGCATGTCTATGTTGAGGCCGATTGCATACTTAATACATTCTACAAGTATGGTCACTTGTATTGACCAAATACCATTTTGTTTCAAGTTCAAAACTTGGCTAATACACATATATGCACTATTAAAACATCCTCTCCATTCCATCAATTCAACACATGCATTACTCATTAATATACAAAATTATATTCGGCCTTAGCACACCTCTTGCTGGCCGAATTTTTTCTCCATCTAGCAACATTTTATGTACTATGCCGAACCAAAAAGATCAAACACCTAGCTTAATCATTTCCAAAACACTTAACCGGCCTATGACCAAGACTTTAAACAAAGTCTATGTTCGGCTATCACACATATGGGCAATCACATAATCAAACACTAAACCTTAACTTCCAAGCCAAAACAACTAGCAAATTCAACACATCCAACATAAATTTCCATGCTAATGACATCAAAACAACTACTAAGAATTTCAAGCTCCTTGGCCGAATTTTAATCTTCCAAAATAACAAAAATTTGAACCATGAAATAGGTAGAATTCAAACTAACCGTTCAATTTATGCATGAATTTCCAAAAGTAGCATTGTACATACCTTAATCTAGCAATCTCCTTAGCCGAAAATTTTAACAACAAAGGAAATTTCTTCTCCACCCTTTCCTAGCTACGGCAATGGAGGAATAAACCAACTTTGGTTTCTCCTCCCACTAACACATTATTTTTATTACTCATACTCTTTTATTCATCTTTAATTCATTTAATACATTTTTTATTACATATTTGTCACCACTAATAAATATAATAATATTAAACCATGCATATAATGCCCATACTTATGAGCTTGGCCGGCCACTAGCATTAAAAGTGGCAAATTGGCATGCAAACCCACTTATTTGCATCATTCAATAATTAATCACTTAAAATAAGCCACACATATATTCAAAGCTTCTCACATAAGTCCTTTTCATTTAGAAACACATTCAAATTGACAAAAATCAAAGCATTCAAATTTCACACATGCATGATCACATATTTTAGACATAAAATATTATATTCATTATTTCTGCAACTCGGTTTAGCGGTCCCGAAACCACTTCCCGACTAGGGTCAAATTAGGGGTGTCACAAGTATCTTCGGGATTTAGCCGGATATAACAACTCGCACAAATGCCCTCGGGCCTTAGCCCGGATATAGCAACTCGCACAAATGCCTTCGGGTCTTAGCCCGGATATAATCACTAGCATAAATGCCTTTGGGACATAGCCCGGATATAGCAACTCGCACAAATGCCTTCGGGTCTTAGCCCGGATATAATCACTAGCATAAATGCCTTCGGGACATAGCCCGGATATAGCAACTAGCACAAATGCCTTCGGATCTTAGTCCGGTTATCATCCGAATAATCATGCACATATGTCCACAAATCATAACACATCTTTATTTCATTTTCATTACTAGAACTCAGACACAAGGCACTTATCTACCATTACCATTTTCGGCTCAATAACCACATACAAAGAGCATGGTTTTGATTTGGTATATAACATGATCTAATAGAATTATAATCTAAGTTCCATTACTCGAAAACTTACCTCGAATGTTGTCGAACGATTTCAACGGCTATTCAATTACTTTTTCCTTCCCTTTATCGGATTTAGTCCCCCTTTGCTCTTGAACTTTAGTTCAACAAATTTTAAACTAGTCATTAATCGACTATTCAAGTATTACTTTCAGAATATAATACATATAGATTCGACTTTCACACATATAGATTATAGTAAGCTTTATAAAAATCAATAAATAATTCATTAGCAAATTTCCATTAATGTTTACAATATAATTACAATTTCCCTATAAGCTGACTTTCTGAGCAACAGTCACAAAAGTTTTTATAAACTGGAGCTACGAAACTCCAAATCAATTGCCGTAAATTTTTCTTGACAAAAGACTCATTTATCTATTATCCATAAAATTTTCAAAATTTTTAGTTAGCCCAACAATACCAGATTTTTCTTAAAGTTCACCTTGTTTCACTGTTTGACTAAACTGACTACTCTTCACTACGAATCAAATTTCTCATTGTACAGAATTCAAAATATGCTCTCTTTTCTTTCATTTGAAACTAGACTCATTAAGGAGTCTAAACATATAAATTTTATCTTAGGGCCATTTTTGTACAATTTATACTGATTTTATACAAATAGACCAGGGAATCTAGTAGTCATTTTGACTCAGCCCCACAAAACTTCAAATATCTCAAGATCGGCAACTCTTTTGTTTTTATAGTTTCTTTTGTAAGAAACTAGACTCTTCAAGCTTTAATGACATGATTTATTTAGCTTCTAACTCAACTCCTACAAATTATGGCGACTTTCCAAAATCACCTTACTGCTGCTGTCCCCAAGCAGATTATTACCAAATCAAATACTAACATTTGCATTTCACCTTAATAGCTAGCTTAGCAAACCTTAATTTAACATATAATTCACACATATCACATTCCAAGCATTCACTCTATTCTATCACTTAAGGTACAAACATTACTCAATAACTTCCTAATTCAAATTCGGCAACTACACCAATACCATCTTAACTCGTTTCTCATCTTGCTAACAAAAACATAGTAAAGCAAATCTTCATACACAATGGTTATCAATTCATCCATTCACTAGGGTCATAACCTAATGTTCAATAACAACCCCTCCTTTATCAAGTACGCATTCGGCCTTGGTACATAATAAGGTAGTCGATTCCTTTCCCTTTAGCACCCATTGCTCACATATGATTATTTGTATAGTTCAAACACTCATCTATCTTTGCTCATCTAAATTTAACATGGAACAACAAAATTCACCATTGTCAAATACCATAGCCGAAAGCCCTAGTCCATAACACAAATCAAAATTTCTACATGGGTTACCAAAGTAGCTTGATATCTTACTCAAGATTAACCAAAATTTCATGAACTAATATAAACTTCTTACCTTGCTATTAGCCTAGGATGACCGAATGCCTCCCTCCCAACTTCCTCTTTACAATCGGCCAAGAAGAACCAAGGATACAAGCTCTGTTTTCATTACTTTTCTTTTTTATTCTTTCTTTTATTTATTTCCTTTCTTTTGCATAAAATAATGGCCATTTAATTAAGATTTAGTACATATTATATATATGTGACCATTATGGCCGGCCACCACTTATAAAAAAAGGGGTATTTGACATGCAAGTACAATTATTTGCAACATGCATAAATGGGCCACTTTACATTAGCCTAGCACATTTCTAAATTTTCTCACATAAGTCCTATTTAATAAAATTCACTTACAATTAACAAAATTCAAACATGAAATTTTCACACATGCATATATACATATAATAAACATCAAATATGACGGTCAATTATTTTTATGACTCGGTTTACTGGTCCCAAAACCACTTTCCGACTAAGGTCAATTTAGAGCTGTCACAGTAGGGGGCCCTGCTCTAACTGGCCCATTAACTCTGGCCCTAGCCCTTGGCCTCTGTCCAACACCAGAGGTCTCAACCTCCCTCTTGTTCTTACCCCTTTCCTTTTCTCGATTTAAGTGCTCAATGCGCTTTACCTTCTCCACTATCTTTGCTTTCTCCACCAATTCCAAGAAAATTCGTTCCCTTTGTGGAACTATCAATACCCTAAGGCTATCTCTCAGTCCGTCCTCAAACCGAACGCAACGCTCATAGTCCGTTGCCACCATTACCCATGCATACCTACTAAGGTGTAGAAACTCCGCCTCATACTCCGCCACCGATTTGTTTCCTTGGGTCAAGTTCGGGAACTCCTTCCTTCTAGCATCCACATAGCTTGCACCCACACACTTCCCATGGAATGCAGCTTTGAAAAACTCCCAAGTGACCCACTTCGGTTGGATGCCCTCTTTCACCGTCAGCCACCACTGGTAGACTTCTTCCCTAAGTAGTGAAACGGCTCCTTTTAACTTTTGTTCCGGTGAACAGCCAGGTCCTCTATTATCCTTTTCAGGGCCTCCAACCAATATTCCGCCACTTTAGGAGCCACGCCAGCCATGCCCTTAAATATCTCAGCCTCTTTCGATCGAAGTCACTCCGGAATGGACCCCCGATTTCCAGTGCCATTGTTGGGCCCAGCGACCCTTTCCAAAATCCTCAACATTACCTATGACAACGCATCTTTTCCTGCGGCCCGATCATACATTCCATTCCCAGCCACAAGTAAGGCCGGAGCCTCTTCTACTCCAACATCAAGCATATGGCCCGATGTCGACGATTCAGCCCTAACACTTTCGCGACCTCAGCCGCGGCCTCTTACTCCTCTTTTAGCACTCATCGCTGATTCGCGTATTTTTTGGATTAACAATTTTATAAAGTTTTCATTAGTTTAATAATCAAACCAATGTTTTATGAAAATATTTAAAAATAAGATTGTTTTCGAAAATCCTCTATAGTTTCAAGTTCCTGTGGGCTTTGGCTCCATTCAAACAAAATCAACTAAATTAGCCCTCTAACTATCTACTGTATAATAATTTAAACAAACTTAAGAATAAGTATACTTACTTGGTTCGACGTCGGAGACTCAGTGTGCTGCACAGCAAGATTATGATTCAAAATATTCTTAAAATCCAAGTAATAAGTAGAAAAAAACAAACCAAATAAAAATAAGGCCAACTTCACAGCCCGAGTTTTGCCAATGGGCTCTGATACCACTAAATGTAACGCCCCAACACTTGCCCGAATATTATGGCCAAATTCGAGGTGTTAAAATAAAGTGTTTGAGCGAAAACCATGCTTTTATTTAAAACCCTTCTTAAAATAGAAGAAAATCTTAATTATAAAAAAAACTCCTTTCAATCACTTGTTCAAAACATATGATTTGATGAAAATAAGTCACTTAAAAAAATTTAGATTCGGAAACATAGAAAAGACATACTATAGTTTAAAAAACAGTGCTCAACTTCTTATAATTACATCACATAAAAATAATAATCTGAATAATAACCAAATGGAAGGCCTTATTACAATCCAGACTGTAATCATTTAATAATCAGAGACTTATATGCTTTAAAATGAAAAAAAAACATGTCCAAATTATCTTACTAACTGGCCACCCAAAGTCCCTCCAAACATCAAACCTCCTACTGAGCATCACCTGAAAATAAAATAAAATATGGGGGTGAGTTTTTGCAAACACAGTATGTACAACCCTTAACGAAAAATAAGCATTCAAAAATCATCATACATAAAACATGCAATGCAAACCCATCCCAATAATCCATCCGATCCGCTACACACCAGCTCCATCCCCCGTCACATCATGTGGGGATATAAATATCGACCCACCCAACCGACACATCAATGGAAGCCCAGTTGCGAAATTCATTTACATATTAGGCTTAAAAGCCGTCGGTGGATCCACGGTTGTTAAGCAACCATGCGATCCTCATATACTTCCTCCGTTCCATACTTCCCAACCCATATACAACTTAAGCAGAATATCATACGTATGCAGTAGATATGCGTGTCACATCCATAAAACATACATTCAACACCTAGGGGTATTTTGGTCATTTTCTCCCTTAGGGGCATTTCGGTAATTTTCTCTTTCATATGGAATCCACTTGCCTCGGCCCATTAACAAATCCCATGAGCTAAGATGAATGAATACTATGCACCAGGTAGGATTTCAGAGAAAAAGAGGTGAGTCATTAAGACCACTTAAGTACCAAGCTCTCCCTAGATCCAATCCTAGACATACATATATCCATTGCCACACCTTAACCCTATAACTTGTTCATAGTCGCAATATATTAATTAAGTTTTATGTAGTTATCATATACTAGGCCCAAAACCCCTATATACATGCATATAGCCCACTTGGCCCAATCTCATTTATATGGCCCATTAGGCCCAATTCACCTTTATATGGCCTGTTAGGCCCAAATCACCTTTATATGGCCCGTTAGGCCCAAATCACAATATATTCATGCACACACACATATTTCTATCACATAGCATCAATTATCAAATTTTGCCTATTATGGGCCCCAACAGCCCATCGGGCCAATTATGCCTATTATGGCCTGGTTGGCCAAATCACATCCCAAGTCCATGGAATCGCCCAAAGGTCTCAAACAATCTATCGGTTTCCCCCTAACGAGTTTTCGCGCACTCACAGGACTACCGCAGCCAAACTTTCGGCTTTTCGGCATTTCTGATTTTCGGCATTTCAGCTTTTGCCGATCTACTTGTCTGTACAGTGTATGTACACACTTGGTAAGCAAGCGTGCTATGATTCCCTTAGTCACCAACCTGCAAATGATATCACCCTTCAATTAATCGCATGCTTAATACATATCTTTATTAAAACTGAAACCTCACCTTAACCTTACCTTGCACGATAAGTATAACAACCCCTTCTTAAATCATTAACCACGATCAACTCCTAGATCTGCACCAATCCTAACTATTAAAACCAGAATAATAGGTGACTCGTATCCAACACAAGTCCCCTTACCTTAACTATGAACATTCGGCCACCTTAGCCAATGGGAGAGGAATACTTACAAAAACCGCAAACACCTAAAGAGCAATTTCGAAAGAGAGCTAAGATTCGAGATCTGATACTAATTCCCTACCACAGTTGATTAGAAAGAGTGAGGAAAGAACAACGTAATAGATTCTTAGCAAAACCAATTGGAAAAACAAACACTTACACTAGATTCAGTCGAAGAGTATTTGGCCCTTAGAAGATTTGGCTTTTCGACTTTTAATCTTAGTATGGTGAATAAGGATAATTTGGTACAAATTAAAGAAGAAGAGTAGAAGAAGGAATCAGCTAAGCGAAACAAGAAAATTGTGTAGAGAAAGAATAGAAATCGGCACAAAGAAAATAGAGTAAAATAAAAGGGTTTTTGACTTTTAGGGAAAAGGGTTTTCGATAACAGGGTGAAGGAAATTCGCATTAGCTTGGCAACCCTGCATTCGGCACTTATTTATAGCCCCTATAGCTGAATTTCTTGGCCCTCAATTCCCCATTCGACTCCATCTTCTCCCTCTTCTCATCTCCTCATTTTTCTCCCTAATAATCCTTTGATCATTTCCTTAATTTTCTCTTCTGAACACTCCCCTTGGAGTCCATCATTACACCATTTCCAACCTTCTAGAAGGCCAAAATTAAACTTCTAAAAACACTAAGCTATTATTCGAACCTTGGATCTCCTTGCTAGCTACTAACACCACCTCCCTACACTTTAAGTTGTGTCACTTAGCCACTCTTCCACAAGGCTTTTTGATGTCATTTTCCCTTATCTTTAATTAAAAGCCCAACTACTTGCCAACAAGTTCCTTTTAATTATTAAACTATAATTTCTTCTATCCCTAGATTCAAACTCAAACCTTGACCAAGACCTATTATCGCGTAATTAACACTTAACCGAAATTGCTAAGCACAAAAAAAATTCAAGATTTTAGGATTTTTTTTGGGTTTTGGGATTTTTGGGGCGTTACATGCTTTCAGAATGAGGTAAGGACTTTATGAATTCCTTGTTATGCAATTTGGTTTAACTAATGCTCCTATAGTCTTTATGGATTTGATGAATCAGATTTTTAGACCGTATTTAGACAGATTTTTTGTTGTGTTCATTGACGACATTCTGATCTTCACGAGATGAGTCTGAGCATGTCGAGCATTTGAGGATTGTGTTGTAAACCTTGATAGATAAGCAATTGTATGCTAAATTTAGTAAATGTGAGTTTTAGCTTAGAGAAGTCAGATTTTTGGGACACATTGTTTCAATAGAAGGTATAAGAGTTGATCCGAGTAAGATTTCAGCAATTATAGATTGGAAACCACCGAGAAATGTATCTGAAGTCAGAAGTTTCTTGGGGTTAGTTGGTTGTTATCAATGTTTGTAAAAGTATTTTTGATGATTTCTACACCGATGACCAGATTGATACAGAAAGATGTGAAGTTTGAGTGGTCCGAGAAATGCTAACAGAGTTTCGAGCAGTTGAAAGTGTTATTAACTGAGACGCCAGTTTTGGTTCAACCTGAGTCGCATAAAGAGTTTGTGATTTATAGCGACGCATTATTGAATGGTTTGTGTTGCATTTTGATGCAAGAAGGAAAAGTTATAGCCTATGCCTCGAGACAGTTGAAGCCGCATGAAAAGAACTATCTGACGCACGATTTAGAGTTGGACGCTATAGTTTTTGCATTGAAAATTTGGCGTCATTAATTATACGGTGAAAAATTCCACATCTTTATAGATCAAAAGAGTTTGAAGTATTTACTGACTCAGAAAGATTTAAATTTGTGACAACAGAGATGGCTCGAGCTACTAAAAGACTAGAATTAGTAATCGATTATCTTCCTCAAAAAACCAATGTGGTCGTAGATGCTTTAAGTAGAAAATCATTGTTTTCCTTGATAGCAATGAATACACAGTTGACATTATCTGATGATGGTTCAATTTTAGCTAAATTAAAAGCTAAACCGATCTTTCTTTAACAAATTTGTAAAACTCAAAAGTGTGATAGTGAATTGCAATCTAAAAGAGTGCAATACGAGTCAACTAGTGATTCAGAGTACCAAATTGGATCTGATGATTGTTTGATATTCCAAGATAGAATCTGGGTACCAAAAAATCCAGAGTTGATTTAGAAAATTTTACACGAAGCGCGTAGTGGTTGTTTATCCGTTCATCCGGGAAGTACTAAGATGTATAATGATTTGAAACAATGTTATTGGTGGTCGGGTATGAAATGAGATGTTTCAGAATTTGTATCGAGGTGTTTGATTTGTCATTAAGTGAAAGCCGAGCATCAAGTGCCTGTGAGTTTGCTTCAAACTATGATGATACCAAAATGGAAATGGGATAGAGTTACTATGGATTTTGTATCGGGTTTGCCCCTGTCTCCGAAAAAAGAAAGAAGTTATCTAGGTTGTTATTGATCGACTGACGAAATCGGCACATTTCATTCTGGTACGTACAAAATTTTCGCTTGATCGATTAGATGAGTTGTAAATTTTAGAAATTTTTTGACTACACATAGTATACTAATTTCAATTATTTCAGATAGAAATTCGAGGTTTACATCGTGATTTTTGAAGAAATTGCAAGTAGCTCTTAGTACGACATTGAATTTCAGCCTTCTATCCACAAACTGACAGTCCATCTGAGAGAGTAATTCAAATTCTCAAAGATCTACTTCAACGTTGTGTTTTAGAGTTCAAAGGCAATTGGGAGAAACATTTGTCGTTGGTTGAATTTATGTATAACAATAGTTTTCAGTCGAGTATAAAGATGGCACCGTACGAAGCTTTGTATGGTCGTAAATGCTGAACTCCGTTATATTGGATCAAGCTGAGTGAGAAAAAGATTCACGAGGTTGATTTAATCTGAGAAACCGAAGAAAAAGTGAAAGTAATTCGCGACAGTTTGAAAGCAGCTTCAGATCGACAGAAATCATATGCGGATTTGAAACGAAAAGATATTGAATTTCAGATCGGTGATAAAGCAATTCTGAAAGTATCTCCATGGAAGAAAATACTTTGTTTTGGTCGCAAAGGCAAGTTAAGTCCGCGTTTCATCGGGTCGTATGAGATTATTGAAAGAATAGGGCCAGTGGCATACAGACTAGCTTTACCAACTAAGTTAGAGAAAATCCACAATGTGTTTCATGTATCGATGTTACGTAGATATAGATCGGATCCATCACATATAATTTATCCAACAGAGATTGAAATTCAACCCGACATGACGTACAATGAAGAACCAAACCGAATTTTAGCTCGAGTGGTTAAAGAGTTGAGAAATAAATGCATAGCTTTAGTGAAAGTTTTGTGGCAATGACATAGTGTTGCAGAGGCTACATGGGGACTCGAGGAAGCTATGGCTACATGGGAACTCGAGGAAGCTATGAGAAAACACTGGTAAGATTTTCGAGGATGAAAATCCCTAAGGGGAGAGAGTTTTAAAAGCCCGTTTTTAGTCAAAACAGAACAGTGGTTTCGGGACCACAAATTTGAATTCAAAATATTTATTTTATTATTATTTTAATGTCTACAATATGAATATATTATTGTGTGAAAATTTCGTTATGAAATTTTATCATTTGATTAGTCAATTTGATAAAAAGGACTAAATCGCGTAAAATGTAAAGTTTGAGTTCTATACGCTAAAAGGGTTTAATAGCTATGGAATTAAATATTGGAGGTCCTTATGTTGTAACTAGCCCCTTACTAAGGTTAGTGGACATTATTGTACATGGATTTTATAAAATTTTAATGTTATAATAAAGGTTAAATTAGTAAATTATAAATAACTTAAGTTAAAATAATAAAAACATAATATTATCATCTTCATTAAGCTTCCACCATAGAAAATAAGAAGAAACTCCTTTTTTCTTATGCTTTGAAGGTTCGGCCATGGTATATTAAGCATGTAAGTGATTTTTGAATCGGTTTTTAATGATTTCTATGATTTTGTAATCGTTGCAACTAGGTCTGGCTAGCCCAGGGACTAATTTGCAAAACTGTTAAAGATTTTAGATGTTTACATTTATGAATACATGAGTAGTTTGAAGTTTCTTGATAGATTATGAATGCTTGTTGATAAATATACAAGTTTTGTTAAGTGATTTTGCTAGGGATCTAATTGAAATTCAGCTAGGCTTGGGTTGTGATAAAATTGAATGAATTTTATTTAACGAGCTTAGGGACTAAATTGTAAAAGTGGTGAAACATTAGGTAAAATGTGTAAATGTGCTTAAATGTGTGTTTTGGATTAAATTGAATAGAGAGATTAGTAAATAAGTTAATTCTGAATATATTTAGATCAAGAAAAGCAGAATTTAGATCTAGATCGGGGGAAAACTAAAGTTATCGACTAATCAATTTATTTCATCGTTTTCACATCCAAGGTAAGTTCGTATGTGATAAATTTCATTATAAGCATATTTTAAATGCTTTGATATTGCATAAATTATGAATACGAGAATACGAATAAGTTCAACAATAACTCGATGGTAATTCGACATTCGAAATCCCAGTTGAACCTTAGGAATAGTTTAGGATATTAGTTACATGTCATTAGGGGATATATTGAGTTGGCTTCGGGCCATGATATTAGCACTTCGAGTGCGAGTTATATAGATTTGGCTTCAGGCCATGAATATCAGCTGATTTGCTTTCGGGCCAAGATATCAATACTACATATATAATATCTTGATCTGGCTTCGGGCCATGTGACAGCCCAAAATTGACCCTAGTCGGGAAGTGGTTTCAGGACCGCTAAACGGAGTCACCGAAATGTTTGAATGTGATATTTATTGTCTAGAATATGTAATTATGAATGTGTGAAAATTTCAAGCTTCGATTTAGTCGATTGCATGTGAATTCAGTTAGTAGGACTTGTGTGACACTTTTGAAATGTGATAGGCTAATCTATAAGGATCTAATAGTGCATGTAATAAAAAGGGAGGACTTGCATGTCAAATTTCCCCCCCTAATTAGTAGTGGTCGGCCATGCTATGAGTGGAAACATGTCACAAACATGTTATGTTAGTGAGGTATGTTAGGAAAAATAAAATAAGGAGTATGGGTAATAAAGAAATGGAAAAAAAGAAAGAATGTGTGTGAGTGTTCCCCCCCATTGCCGTGAGTTGAAGAAAAGAAAAAAAAATTTGTTCATCCTTTTTCATTTCTTTTGGCCGAAAATTCTAAGGAAGGAGGAAGGAGTTCTTGCTTCATGTTTGGTTTGGAAGAGGATTAGGAGGAGGTTTGGCCATACTTGTATCTAGATTAAGGTATGTTTGAGGTTGTGCCATGAGATTCATGCATGTTTTTAGTTGCTAGCTTGAGTTCTAATTAGCCCATAGTTCAAATCTTTGCTATGTCATGGGGATGATATTTGGCCTAGGTGGATTTTGTGTTAATGTCATTGCATGCTAAATATGAAGCTTGTTAATGATACATGTGATGGTGGATTGATGACTCTTGGATTTTCTTTTTAGCATTTTTGAGTGATACATTAAGTTCTTTGTTTAACCATGACCAAAATTGAAATGGTATGGTGTTGTGATGTATTCGGCCATGGTATATCCATAAGTATGATTTATGCTTATTGCATGGTAGGTAAGATTTGTGTTTTGGATTTATGTTCATGTTTAGTTATAATCAACTGTGAGATTTGGCTCTTGCACATATATATATATGTTTGCACATGACGTATTGGTATGACATATACAATATCTCAAGGTATATATTTACATATGATGGTGTTTCGGTTATGGAGTACATGATGGATGCGTATTGAGTTATAATATGTAATGCATTAGTTAGTAAAAGGTATGCCATTTGTGTGTGGTATTGAGTATATAATTGGCCTCAACATAGACATGCATAATCGGCCACATGAATGAGTACATAGGTTGATGTGTTGTTCGGCCATAGGTAAGCATATTCAAGGCTTTATCTTGACTTAGAAAATTCGGCTAAGGAGAGTATTAACTAATGTGTTGAGTTTGATTCATGATTCCGTACATATGTGACTTTAATGTCTAATGAATATATGTGGGCCAAGTACCTTGAGTTCCTCTTTTCGATGCTCAAATGATTAAATCAATTTATTTGTTAAATTAAGCTCAAGAGCAAAGGGGAACTAAATCCGATAAAGGGAAGGAAAAAGTGGTCGAATAGCCATCGGAATCGTTCGACAACATCCGAGGTAAGTTTTCGAGTAATGGGACTTAAATTATGATTCGATTAGATTATGTCTTAAGTAAATCAAAATCATGCTCTTGTATGTGGCTATTGAGCCGAAATTGTAAATGTGATAAGTGTCTTGTGTTTGAGCTTTGGTAATGAAAATGAAATATGAATGTGTCATGATTTATTGATATATGTGCATAGTTACTCGAATGATATCCGGGCTAAGTCCCAAAGGCTTTTGTGCTAAGCGACTACATCCGGACTAAGATCCGAAGGCATTTGTGCTAGCGACTATATCCGGGCTAAGTCCCGAAGGCATTTATGCTAGTGACCATATCCGGGTTAAGACCCGAAGGCCTTGTGCGAGTGGTTATATCCAGCTAAACCCTGAAGATGCTTGATTTGGGAATGAGCGATCTTGCTATAAAAATTTAAATTAATACGCTCGTAAAATACCAGCGATGAGGTATGTTTCGTGTGTGCTTTGAATTAGTTGATCCCTTACAAATCTGTATTCGCTCAGTCGATAAATGAGTTATCGGCCTTTGGCTAAGTTGATCTTTTGTGTATGAACATAAGGGTTGGTAATGTGAAGTAAGTATGATATTGAGAATTTGTGCATATGAAATTATCCGTTTAGCTATATGAATGCTATACTTTTGTTGTGCTGGAATCCCTTGCTCAAAACTTACTAAGCATAAATTGCTTACTCCGTTTCTTTGTTTCTCTATTTTATAGATTTTGGCTCGTCAGCTATCGGACTCGGGATTTTTGGAAGTCGAAGTCTCCCACACTATCAAAGCCCCCTTTTGTTACAATTTTGGTTGAACTTTGAAATGGCATGTATAGGACTACCCTTCTTGTTGTTGGTCATGTACCCATGGATTTTGTGTAAATTTGGATAGCCATGCGAAAATGGCTTATATACGTTTTTAGCATAGTACTATAATCGTTTTGTATGTTGATCACTAAGAGGTATGGAAATGTTTGGAAACGATTAGCCATTGGAATGGTTAATCATGATTATACTTTGTGCTATGTATGCAAAAAAGGGCTAATTGAATCATGGAAACTATGAAATAGGTAAAGTCTACCTTAAAGGCAGATGCTGACAGCAGCAGTGATGTGGATGTGAAAAATCACTAAAAATATTAGGAATAGAATTAAATAGTGAATAAATTTTTTAAATGAACCTTGATGAATCTACTTTCATATGGAAGAAACGAAACGGTCATATGAGTTGTATGTTAAGAGATATTTAGGTTTTCGTGAAACAGGGCCAGAACGGTTTCTGGATTCCCTATTCCGACTTCGGAAATTCATTATAAATTAACCATAGATAATTAGGAGTCATGCCATATATGTATAGATTCCTATTTGAGTCTAGTTTCTATAGAAACAAACAGAATCAGTATTGAAGCCCTGTACAGGGAGATATCCAAGTTGTAATGCGCGAAGGTCAGTGTAGTCGATCCCTGTAACATGGGAGACTTTAACTAATAAACTATACTAATTGGCCCAACCAAAAATTATAGAAAAAAATTTGTAGATGCATATATGAGTCTAGTTTCAGGGAAAAATCACGAAACTGATTTTCGAGTTGTGGAACTCAAGATATGATTTTTAAGGTGACAGTGACACAGTTAGCCAGCTGTCTGGAAATTTTTAAAATGAACTGTGCAAGTAAATGAATTAAGTCGGTCAGCACCTTGTGTTCGACTCCGGCAACGGTCTCGGGCACGGGGTGTTACAGGCCATGGTATAAGTACTTATTGTACGAGACTCCTGAGTATCTGAATTCTATTCTGAATGGTTCAACGAGTAAATGAATGATGAGTTTGGGAATGAAATTGGTACGAGATGGTACAGGTATGTCTATAAACCATATTAGCTTTGAATCGAGAAAATGTGAAGAAAATATGTTGTTTTCTGAATGAGTAATTGAAAGGTTTAGAAATTGATATGAATTCATGTATTTATAATAAATTGTTATGAGTTTATGGTTATATTGAGTTTATTTCATACGAGCTTACTAAGCTATAAAGCTTACTTTGTTTATTTCTTTCTATGTTTTATAGTGATTTCAAAGCTAGCTCGAATTTAGGGATCGTCGGAGTTCGCTTCACACTATCCACTTATCACTCGATACGTATTAACTTTGGTATTTTAAGTATATGGCATGTATACGCGCTTGGTATTTTTGGTATATATCTTTTGACCATTTGTGTTGGCTTGTAAATATTAGGTTTGGTATGTACATATATAGCCATGTGGTATATATAATGGTGAATTTGATGATCTATATAAGTGTGCAAATAGCCTTTATTTGAGTTTAGTAATTTCCTTATAAATGTTAGTTATGATGGTATTTGGTGCTTGTTGAAAATGGATATGGTGAATATAAAATGGTTAATGAATTGGTAATTAGTCTGCTTATAGGTTTAGGTAATTTAATACTTGTTTGAAAATGACCATATTGATGAATGAAAATGGTAAAATTTGATATGTATTTGAATTGTGTATTGTGGTATGGTGAGTCTTGTAATTGTTAATATTGAAATGGAATAAATGATGCTTGGTTGAAGTAGATTCAATGCTTATTTATACCATGTATTGGTAACAATTAGTTTGATGTAGGAATGCACAAATTTGGGTGGCTAATTGGCTTGGTAAATAGCATATTTTTGTCCATACGGGCAAAGACATATGCGTATGTCTCAGCCGTGTGTAACACACAATTATGTTACAAGGCCGTGTGTCCCCTGGTATTGAAATTAAAATTAAGTCAGTATACTCCACACGGCCTCACAAACGGGCGTGTGACTTGGCCGTGTGGCATAAGTCAGTATAGGTAACACCCCTTACCTGTGTCCTACGTCGGGACAGGGTACGAGGCATTACCAGACTTAAACACAAACAATCATGCAAACCGGGCCATAAAATTTCATTCATATTTTAAATCATTCTATCAAATGCACATAATCCATTATTTGGATCTACAAAACCCAAAACATACTTTAGAAAAGGTTCGGGACTAAACTAAGAACTTTGGAAAGTTTAGGGAAAACTTAGAAATTTTTCTCATGAAATAGGGACACATGCCCGTATGGACATAGGGGCACGCCCGTGTGCCATTAACACGCCTATGTCCTCAGGCCGTGTAACTCTCTGTTTATGACGTCAGCAAATAAATTGAACCACAAGGCCAGGCCACACGCCCGTGTCACCAGGCTGTGTCTCTCACATGGTTGAGACACACGGCCGTGTCTCATCCCGTGTAGTTAACTCTTAGGCTATTTTCCAAGCCTTTTTGTCACCCTTACATGCACACACATAGACATGGATCCAATGGCATTCAACATCCTCAATACTGATACAAACATATCATTTACATATCAACATGCATGTGCTACACATTCTCACGTTAAACCAAAACTAGTCATAACACAGTTATCTTTGTGCCAATTTATTTCAACTTATCATCAAACCTTCATGTTCAAAGCATTATTATTTTATCTCCTTATACACATTTAATTCATGGTCATAAAACATGCATTCAACACACATGACATATTGCCAACCATACATGACAAACAAACATAGCCATATCTTCACATCATAAGCAATAAATCATAATATGACTAGCTAGACTTACAAGCCATAAAAAACATAAGCCACATCTCATTGCCATATACAATAGCACAAAATAGGCCAATACATTTGGCCAAATCATAATAACACATGCCATACAACTAGGTCCCTATATATGCCACTCACTTGATATTTCAAACATATGTATCAATACTCCAAAGGTATTGGCCTGATAGTGTGATGCTACCTACAATGATCTCCAACCCGAAGCCGACCTAACAACACTAAAAGAAATGGAAAGGAGGGAGTAAGCTTTACGCTTAGTAAGCTTGTATGAAAATAAAAAGCAATGTATTAACATTCTATTTTTCAATTTCTCTTTATTTATTCAAAGTCCAGTTAAGTTGTTTTCTCGAGTCATAGTCACTAAATTATTTATATCTAGATCTACAGAGCTCCAAATTAAGATCCGATAATTTTTCCTGAAACTAGACTCATATATCTTCTTACTATAAAATTTTTCAAAATTTTTGGTCTAAGAAATAAGTATATTTTATTCTTTAAATTCTTCCCTGTTTCACTATTTGACAGCTTCGACCTTTCTTCATGAATATTTATTTATATCTTAGTCCAGGATTCAGATAATTTGCCCGTGTGATTCTCGTGAAAATAGACTCATCAAGGACATATTCATATGAATTCTATCCCATAGTTATTTTTTAACAATTTCTAGTGATTTTTTCAAGTCAGAACAGGGGATTCTGAACTCATTCTGACTCTATCTCACAAGAATTTGAATATCTAATAATATTCAATTCTTTTTCTTGTACCATTTATTCTATGTGAAACTAGACTCAATAAGATTTCATTTCATATTTAATTTAGCCTTTAATTCAACTTTCACAATTTTTGGTGGATTTTGCAAAGTAGAATTACCGCTGCTGTCCAAACTGTTTTAGTACAATATAATGATACCATCACAAGATTTTCATGAAATTACACTCATAAGTATCACTCATTCATTTTCATTCTTATCACAAGTCCATGGGTTTTGAGTACTTACCTGTGCTATCATTTAGCACAACACTCGTCCAAACATGACAATTCATATGCATCATAATAGTATCATATAACATAAATGAGTTTATCATGGCAAGAACCTTTTTATTTCATTTCTCATATTAATCTTGTTGAATTTTCTCAGAAATTTCGATGGATATCCCATGTACCATAAAATCATACAAGTGATCATTTCAATTATACACTCCCACGAACCTCGCATCTTGCTGCGGGATTACCAGTCCAGCCTAAATCCCTCGTAGTATAAACATATAGAGTAAATGTCGAAATTACGTCTGGGCTAAATCCCTTGTAACGACAAGTACTCTCATGAGCTCGGATCTGAATTACTAGTCCAGGCTAAATTCAAACCCTAATCGGATTACCCATCCGGGCTAAATCCATATTGCACCCATATTCTTCGGGAGGCTAGATCACTTTACAAGTTCATGTCTGTCAATTCGTATTTTCCCTTTCTAAAAAACACACTCTCGCGAACCTCCTTTCTTACAGCGGGATTACCAGTCTAGGCTAAATCCCCTGTAATATAAACTCATAGAGTATTTTCAGGAGTACCAGTCCAGGCTAAATCCCCTACAACGACATATACTCAAATGAGATCAGATCTGAATTACCAGTCTAGGAAAATTCAGAACCTAATTCGGATTACCCATCCGGGCTAAATCCGTTCACACATATTCTTCGGGAGGGATATATAGGGATTGGATCACCCGTCCGGGATAGATCCTTTTTACCATCAATTCCTTTTCAAGAATCCATCGAATATCCTATTTCATTCAACCGAGATTTTTCTTCCTCTTATTATCAATAATGTCAATGTTTCATAAATTTTCATACATTGAGCATTCAAATCATATCCTTGTCAAGAGCGTACATTTATCACATAGTCATCATTTGAGCAATTAACATACCTTACACATTGTATTTACTTACAAATAGACTTACCTTCCTTTTCACTCTTTCACAAGTTATCCAACTTAATAAAACATCATGTTATATCAAATTCTCAATATATTCAGCTATTATATAGCAACCCATCAATGATTGAACCATGAAACATGAACCCTAGCTCAAATTAATGGTAGAAATATATAGATCTTGTTACGGGGATTGCAAAAACATAAAAATCATTAAAAACGGGGCTAGAACGGACTTATAATCGAGTTTGGAAGCTTGAAAAACCCTAGCCATGGTTTCTCCATGCAAGTTTCGGCCAAGAGGTTGAAGATGGACAAAAATTGGCTTTTAATTTTATTTTTTAATTCATTTTAATAACTAAATGACCAAAACGCCCTTAATGAAAAACTTTGGAAACATGTCTAACCATGTTCATTTTTGTCCACCAACTTAACCTATGGTCTAATTACCATATAAAGACCTCCAACTTAAAATTTCATAACAATTGAACACCTCTAGCATGTAGAACTCAACTTTTGTACTTTTTACGATTTAGTCCTTTGGCTAAAGTGAGTGCCCAAACGTCAAAATTTTCAAACAAAATTTTCACGAAATCATTACGTGAAATTGTAGACCATAAAAATATAATAAAAATAAAATTTTCCTCATTGAATTTGTGGTCCCGAATCAACTATTTTGAATAGGCCCAAAATCGAGATGTTATAGTATACCCTACAAGTTTGGCACGGCCTAGGACATGGCCTGGCCCACGAGCGTGTATGGCCATTTTTAGGGCACACGGGTGTGTGTATTGACCGTTTGACCCAACTCAGAGAGTTACACGGGGTCGAACACGGGCAGGGACACGGCCATGTGCTCCCATGTTGAATGTCCACACAGTCTGTGACACGGGCGTGTCTATTGGCCGTGTGAGAGACATGACCGGGCCACGCGGGAGTGTGTCCCTTGTTTTAGAGAAAAATTTTCTAAGTTTCATAAAAATCTCTTGAACTATAGATTTAGCCCCGAACCACTTCCAAAACATGTTTAGGGCTCGTAGGATTGTTTGAGGGATGTTTTGTTGGAGTTTGAATAATGTTTGCATGAAATGTTAAATTATATGTGAATTGAATGTTTAAATTTTTTATAAGTTTGGTAATACTCCGTAACCCTATTCCGACATTGAATACGAGTGGGTGTTACACCTTTAGCTAAAAGATCATCACTTTTGTACTTTACTCGATTTAGTCCTTTTTATCAAATTAAACACTTAAATAATAAAAATTTCTTAACGAAAATTTCAAACAATGATATTATCATGATGTAAACTTTAAAATAATAATAAAATAATTACTTCGACTTCGGATTTGTGGTCCAAAAACCACTGTTCCAATTTGATTAAAAACGGGCTGTTATAAATTTCCAATTGAACAGGGGATAATAAAACTCATTGGATCCTTCAGCTTCAGAGGTACTTTATTCATCAACATTGTTGTGCACCGTTCAGTGAGAGCAACCATATCAAACTCTCCCAATTTGTGCTTCTTTGACAATATGTCTTTCATAAATTTCACATAATTGGGCATCTGCTCCAAAGCTTCCATTAACGGTATGTTGATGTGCAGTTGCTTCAAAATATCTAAAAACCTTTTAAACTGAATTTTATGTTTAGAATTATGGAATCACTGAGGAAAAGGTAGAAGTGGTATTCCTTCAGGTTGTTGATATTGTTTTGTTGTGGCATTTTTTTGGCAACATGATCTGATTTTAACATAACATTTCTCTCTGTACCCTTTTCAGGTGTCGTCTATTATTCAATAGGTTCTGAGGTCTTTTTCTGATTGCGCCTATATTTGTCTTCCTCTATCATGGCATCTTGGAGCAACTTCATCCAACTAAGTCCCACATCTAAAAGTGATGGCCTTGCACTACTCTTTCCCTTGGGTTAACACTTGGCAATGCTCTTTATGGCCTTGAATTTAGTGCGTTCGCTATTTTCCCCACTTGATTTTTAAGAGCTTGAAAAGACACAGCCTGACTCTGAATCACATCATCATTTTTAGCCATATACTCCTTCGACAAATATTCAATAGAAGTAAAAGATGATACCTGACCTTTTTGAGCATTTTGCCTTGACATCGGATGATTATAACTAGGCAGTGTATTGTGGATATTTTGTCTTGCAACATTGTGTGAACTCCCCGCACCTTAATTATTCCAATTAAAACTCAGATAATGCTTCCACCCTAGATTGTAACTGTTGGAATATGGATTATTATTTTGGTTTAAATCACCCATGTAGTATACCGATGCTGGGTTTAATGGGCATTCATCAAACATATGATCTTCACCACATTAAATGCATGACAGTTCGACTGGGTTCATCTTCTAAGTTTCAGTGGGCTTATTCATTGTTTTGATCATATTAGCTAAAAAAGATACTTGGGCTGTCAATGACATAATTGCGTCGAGCTCCATGGTACCGGTAGCTCTCTTGTACATCCCAACTCTTGTGGTAAGGTACTGATAGTCAGTATTGAAAATCTTTTCCAAAATCTCATATGCTTCGTTGTAAGATTTATCCAATAATGTATCATTGGTAGATGCATCAACTACTACTCTCATATGTACATTCAACCCATTATAGAATATTTTCATCTGAGTCCAGTGTTGAAATCCATGCATTGGACATTTCTAAATTAAATCTTTAAATCGTTCTCAAGATTCATATAATGTTTCATCCTCTAAGTGCCGAAAAGATGTGATGTCATTTCTGAGCTTCACATTCATATTTAGGGGATTATATCATTGTAAAAAACCTCTGCCAAAGATCATTCCATGATGCCACTGTCCCCGACAGCAAAGCATTCATCCATGCTCTCGCATGATCTCTTAAAGAATGTGGAAACAGTTTAAGTCGTAGAGCGTCTTTAGGAATGCCCTATTATCTAAATGAGTAACAAACCTCTAGAAAAATTCTTGAATGAAGTCTTGGATCTTTAGTAGGTAGTCCACTAAACTGTCCTACTGTTTGCAACATTTGGAACATTGCCAATTTCAACTCAACCTGCTGAGCTTCTATTTTTGGTGTGACTATCCTTAAATTCAAGTCATCCAAAATTGGAACAACATGCTCTCAAATTGGTCTGTCTCAGTCATCTATCACCCTACAAACATGAGGATTAGTGCTCTGACCATTTAAATTATCATTTATACCAGACATCACCCTACGAATTGGAGGATTAACATCTTGACCATTTAGATTATCATTGAGACCAGGATCATTCTTGTTCCTAGCCATTTTTTGCAGTTCTTTTCATTTTCTTTGTAAAGTTCTTTCAATCTCTGGGTCAAAAGGACATTACTTGTTAGTAGGAATGCCTCTTCTCATGCATTGATGGCAAATCTATGGAAATTAAAGTAAACTAAGTTAAATAAAACTAATGGAATTAAGTAAAATGACCAAACCAAATTACACCAAATTGTCGATCCTTGGTAACGACACTAAAAACTTGTCATGTGTGAATATGATATGCGAATTGTGCAAGTATACATGCCAGATCAAGTAACAAGTGATAAGTGAGTATCATTCCCATGAGGATCAAATTAAGGCACTAAAGTGGTCAAGTTATTATAACAAAATGTGACTAATGCTATGGTAAAGCTATGGTAAGTATGTAGTGGCAATTAAAAGGAATAATGATGTATGCAATATGTGGAATTAATGGATACTTGGAAATGCTATGGCAAAACAAGAGTAAAAATGCAATGGCAATTACAAGAATGATGACGTGACTATTAATATGTAACTAGACAAGTAAACAACTAAGGAGGCAATGGCAAAGATACTACAGCAAGGGATAAGGGATATACGATCTTGATAGGAAAGGTTGCAATTACTGAGAGTCTACCCTTACTATTAGTAATGCCTCGACAAAATCATAATCAATCTACTGCTCAGAAGAGTTATAAAGTGTTATGTTTCTTTCAAGAGCAAAAACCTCAAGTTACCTTGCCCATGTCTGTAGGCCTTTAATAGGGTACCCTGCACTGTTTCCTTCTGTACGAATACTGCTCTATGTCTAGACTCTACTGCAAGTATCTGTCAAGTACTTGTTCATATCATTAAATTTTGATCCAACTAATCCAACATTTTTAGAATTAAATTAGTTTATGGGCATGTTTGACAGTCGTCTATGTCTAAGGATTTCATGCATACAATTTAGAAATAAAAACAATTGAATGAAATCATAAATTAATTTAGATTCATGTTTTAACCATTAAATAAAATAAATGTTTCATCATGTAATCCTAGCCCTATGAGATTTAGCTCATGGGTTGGCCAATAAAATTCAAAACCAAAATATCATTCAACATCATTTTCATCAAAGTCAATTCATGGACAAATAGTTAAGAAATAACAGAAGAATGACGAGAAGACAGCTTTCATGCGTCCAATTTACACTCCAGCGGCATGGTGTCCTGTGGTGGTTGAGAGGGACTGCCTTCGTCTTCCTCTTTCAGTCTCTACTCAACCGCTACCCTCTAGTTTCGCTTATGGATCTCCACTCATGTTCATGTTTAAGGTTTCCTCATTTGCCTTTTTATAGCTTTTTCCCTAGGGTAAATCCAACAACCCGTGTTTAGCTTCTCCTCTTTTTAAATTCTTTTTTCAACAACCTAAGATTATCTTCTACTTTTAGGAAAATTTTTCTAGTACAAGTATAGTTGGACTGAAACTGGTGTGCGTTGAGTATTGACTCAGTCTTCCTAAAATTACCACGACATTTATGCTAATAAAATATCCAACCATTTGCCTCGAAAAACCTTCACTCTTTTCTTTCTTGTTCCTCAACCTGCACCTGCCAAACCACCAAACACAGCCCTACCACAAGCAATTAAAAGTACCTAATATTTAAATACAGTCCAAGCTCCTAAATGATGAAAATACAAACGAAATGTCCTAAAATGCAACTAAATGTACCAAAGTACAAGCAATTAGCTAGGTCTATAGGCATGAAATATAACTCTTTTCAATAGTTATCACAAACCAGAGTTTGCAGCAATACTCAAGGTTAACCTAGTGTTTAGTGTGGATATTTCGGAGCCTATTTGTAAGGACTAAGGTGGTCCTAATAAAGTTAAGTCACAATGAGGGCAAGTAAGAGCGATGGCCTCTTATGATCGAGATGTAAAATAGGAGTTAAATTATGATGGAGACATAAGCCAAGGCAAATGTTTTGAGGGGCGGAACTACCCAACAAAGAGGCTAGTTAAGAATCAACCAAGGCATTGAGACAATTCAAAGATGAGTCAAGTCAATGTCATTCCAAGAATGCAACAAGGCATTGTAAGAATGAGTAGGGGAGAATGTCATGGGCCATGAATCAAAGTCTGTGACGAATGCACATAGAACATCTCAGGAGGTTGACCACGCCCCAACGTGTGTCCACCGAGGCTATTAGTCAACAATATTTAACAATTGAAAAGTAGTTTTACTGCAACTATGGTAGGTCAGTTTTAATATTTATGAGTGTTATAATGGAACACTTTGAGTATTCCAAGGATTGAACCCAAAGGATTGCCAAATTGATAAATATGTTTATCAAGTTAATTACAAGTTAAGCAATAACTAATTTAATCAAGCTGGAAAATATTAGTGCAAATTCAAATAAAATAATATTTGAGCTATATCTAAATTAACAAATAAAAATACCAAACTAACTTTCTTATTTTTTACTAGAAACAATGTAAATGGATTGAAATGATGTTTGAATGAGTCATGGATTATTAACTAAGCTAATAAATCTATGATGATTATATTGTTTGCCACTCTTAGCTAGGAATCTCTTCCTGGTCTCATCCTAAACTAGAAGATACCACCTAAGCTCTTATCTTAGTTTCACTATTCGATACAAATATATCAAAGTCCCACATGATAGAGTCTCCTCTCAATCTCGTCTATCTAAATCTTCAACTAGAGGTGCCAATTCTAGTATAATATGCAATTTAATACACTTGAACAAACAACCAATCAAGGCATAGATAATAACTTTGCTAAGTAACCCACTCATCAATCAACCAATAAAACAATTCAGTACATGATTAAACTTAAATTCCATACAAGCATGTTAACAAACATATAGTACGCATAAAATATAAAAGATAAGGATTGAGAAAATGCTTATTAATAGATAAACATCCAATGAAGTGTGAGCATTTAATGCATCTCCATCCATAATGTTCCAACAAAAATGAAGAACTAAAAATACTACAACAAAAACAAAAAGAAAAGAAATGAAAAAAATGAAAACCTAAACTAAGAACTAAGAAACTAAGGAGAAAATGTTTAGCCAACAAAATCTGAAATCAAAAGCTTATAAAGTAGTATTTATAGTATACTAACACTTAACCTAATATTGACCATTATGCCATTAAATAAAAAGACTTAAGCTTGTTTGGACACAAAATTTCCCCTATAGTTTTTCAGGTATCGCAATACGCAAAACATTGGCTACATTGTGATCATGAAGGTCTTGGTGTCATGATACCCACTCCTCGGTACCGAAACATCACTGGAGTTGATCTCAATTTTTTTCATTTCAGTATTATCAAGGGTATCACGACTTTCATGGCCTCAATGTTGTAATACCCCATTCTAAATGATGATTTCTTTAAGTTCGGGCCATTCCCAACTTCTTACACCACTCAATCATATCATTAGGTCCCCCCATGGCACATTTGGCCAATTTCGGTCTCAAAATGGCATAAAATAAACAATAAAAATTATTAACAATAAAAAAAATAAAACTCAACAAAGTAAAAAAAAACACACACCTAAATTGCTTGAGAATAAGCTTCTTAATTATAATGGAGAGCCTAATTTGACCTATCAAATTAAGGCAAATCAGAGGTCAGCTGATCAAATGGGGCTCTTTTAATACAGTTGAACTGGCCCGAGTCATGGAACCCATGGACCAAGCCTATCTACTTGAAGCCTTGGTGACCCAGTGAAACATTCTAGTAAAACTAGAGTTACCAAAGCAATTATTGTAAATCCTAAGGGATAAAGATGTATAGAGTTTAAATCCCTTAAGACTCTTATCTTGTATATAGGCACTAATCTCATATGTTGATGTAATTTGATCTATATTGTTGGTACGGGGGAGCTCAACTATAAATAGAGGTCTTCCCCTTCATTTGTAATCTCTCAGTTGTAAACCTTCAAAGTAATAGAATTCTTTTTTGAAAGCATTTACTCAAACACTTGGTGTACGCTATTTTTCTGTGACGTTTCTATTCATTCATGGCTTCTTTCTCTTTAAACTTTTCTTCTACTTTACTTTGGTGCCTTAGAGAATTTTTGCAGGAACTCTCATTCTTCCACAGTAAGGCTGACCTTGGCAAATTTGAACCCAAGAAATCGCATAAGGTTTTGCGATTTGTTAAGCTAAAGTTCTATCCCCGTGACATAAGTAGAAGGAAGGTCTAAATCAATTTTAAGCATTTTCTAAGGATTAAAACTAAAATTATACCATTGATTTAAAATCTCATAAAAAATACTTTGGTTGGTTGGTTGGACAAGTGTCAAAAAGATGAAGGGTTTGGTTACTACTTTTATAAATAGTGTATAGATGTGTAGATTTTCTAATTTGACAAAAATTATACTAATTGACTATAGTTTTCTCAAATAATGAACAACATATAATCTTACAATAAATAAATATATGAATATGGATATATATTATTTTAAAAAATATAATTTTATTAAAAAATAATTTTTAAATTGCAAAAATACACCCTTACAGAGAATAATATTTTATATTTCAGAAAAAAATATTTTAAAATTATTTGTACTCAAAATCTGCATTTAGATTGAAATGACCCAAATTCCAATGGTGTCAAAAAATACGGTTTTGGAACCCTAAACCAATTTTCTAAATATAGAATAGGAATATTTATGGATTAATATACAAAATGAAGTGAATTTCAGTTAAGTAATTTAGCCGAAAAAGTAGTTAATTAAAGCTCAAGAACTAAATTGTAGAAATCAAATCACTATTGAATTTTAATTAAGAAAAGGCTTGGGAACCTATATAGCAATCATCCAAAGAGCAATCATCCAAAGGGTTAAAATGGTCATTTGACCAATATTAATCTTGAGATAGTGGATAATGATGGTAATTATCATTAAGTTTAACTAAAAGTAATTAAAGTATAATAAAAATGTTAAACTAATTAATTAAGATTAATTATAACTTAATTTAAGTATATCAGTTATAGTCAGTGGGAAAAAAAAAAGAAGATGAAACCACCATCATCTTCACTCTTCTCACCATCCACCATTGTTAAAAACTAAAAAAATTTCAAACTTTTCTTTAGCCATTCGGTCACCTATTACAAGTCTCTAAGTCGTTTTTCTTTGATTTCTATATATTATGATTATAGGAGCTTGATTTTGTAACACCCCGTACCCGAGACCGTTGCCAGAGTCGGACACGAGGGGTTCACAGACTAATTTCGCTTACTATCGCAGTCCATTTTAAAAATTTTCCAGGCAAGCTGGCTAACTGCATCACTGTCACCTTAAAAATCATATCTTGAGTTTCACAACTTGAAAATCAGTTTTGTGATTTTTCCCTGAAACTAGACTCATATGCCCATGTACATATTTTTTTCTAGAATTTTTGGTCAGGCCAATTAGTACAGTTTATTAGTCAAAGTCTCCCATGTTACAGGGATCGATTACACTGACCTTTGCACATTACGACTTGGATATCTCCCTGCACAGAGCTTCAATACTGATTCCGTTGGTTTCTATAGAAACTAGACTCAGAGAGGAATCTATACATATATGGCATGACTCCTAATTATCTCTGGTTAATTTGTAATGAATTTCCAAAGTCGGAACAGGGAGTCCAGAAACCGTTCTGGCCCTGTCTCACGAGAACCTGAATATCTCTTAACATACTGTCCATATGATCATTTCGTTACTTTCCTATGAAAATAAATTCATTAAGGTTCGTTTACATAATTTATTCATTATTTAATTCCAATCCTACTATTTTTAGTGATTTTCCAAATCTACATCACTGCTGCTGCCAGCATCTGCCTTTAAGGTAGACTTTACCTATTTCATAGTTTCCATGATTCAACTCGCCCTTTTAGCATAAATAGCACAAATCATGATAGTGATTAATCATTCCATACCAAATTATTATAACATTATGCTCAAACATATATAAGCCATTTTCGCATGGCTATATACATTAACCAAAATATTCTTCCGCCACTAGTCTATTTTATACATGCCATAAGATAATCCAAAACATAGCAGTACCAAACAGTGGATAGTGATAGTGTGACTAGTTGCTGACGATCCTCGAGCCTGTAGCTTCGCAATGAGATCTATAAAACAGAGAAAACAGAGTAAACGGAGTAAGCATTACAATGCTTAGTAAGTTTTAAGCAGTGTCAACAGATAACAATCAAATTATAACATAGTTGTTCGTATTTTTATTTCACTCTTCCTTCGGGCATACCATCCCTTTACCGAATACGCACATCTCATCATATACAATAGGCAGATAAACTTTCACATAAAAGTGAGCTCATGTGACATAGATATATCGTATGATTTCACATCACCTCTCACATTGATCCGATGTCACATAATCATAGGAATAGTCTCATAGATTGCTCTCGTATGCATCACATAACTACCTTATGATTTAGTGCAAATCAAGCTCACATATAAACTTGGAGTACATACATGTTTAACCTTTCGCATTGAATATATTTATAAGAAATTCTTATTACGAAGTCTTACCCGGACATAATCTCCACACGAAGTTATCGGGTCTTACCAGGACAAAATTCCCACACGTAGTCATCGGGTCTTTAGAGCTCGGATATAGTACGAGCACGAAGCTTACGGACATTAATCAGTGATAATATTCTCGCATAAAGCCTGCGGGTTTTAACCCGGATATAGTACTGACACAAATGCCCTTCGGGACTTATCACATATATACAATTTCACATTCATCACATCGGCCATTAGGCCTTATCACACATATACACTTTCACATTCATCACATCGGCCATTAGGCCTTATCACATATATACACTGTCTTGGCTGAATCTACATCTATCATTTTCCAATATCACAATTTAGAATTCACGTATGGGTTTAATCAATAGCTTATGAGCAACTAAAACAAGTTTATCAAGGTTTACAACACAATCTCAAATTCAGCACAAGCTGTTTTTCCTGAGCAATAGTCACTACGAATGGGTTTGACTAATCTGACCACTCTTCACTACGAATCAAATTTCTCGTTTTACAGAATTCAAAATGTGTTGTATTTGATTTCATTTGAAACTAGACTCATTAAGGAGTCTAAGCATATAAATTTTATCTTATAACCATTTTTTTACAATTTATAATGATTTTCTAAAAACAGAATAGGGGATTTCGGAGTCATTCTGACACCATCTCACACAACTTTAAATATCTCATTATCGGAAATTCCTTTGCTTACACGGTTTCTTTTATAAGAAACTAGACTCATTAAGCTTTAATTTCATGTCTCATTCAGCCTCTAATTCAAGTCCATAAATTTATGGTGATTTTCTAAAGTCACGTTACTGCTGCTGTCCGAAGCAGACTATTTCAAATTACCGTTAAATTCCCAAGCTCAAACACTTAAGAACTTACCATTTGAGCTTAGAACATATCATGGCCACATCATATCTTATTAAATCAACTCATCATGTTCTATTATAATTGAATTTACTCAACGTTTAAACACTTAAAACTTACCTCGGAAATTGCCGAATGATTACGACGGCTATTCGATCACTTTTTCCTTTCCCTTATCCAACTTGATCCTCTAGGCTCTTGAGCTAAATCAAACAATTTACTTCCCTAATTAAACATAGTCATACGACATCCATATACATTTTATACTAGCCGAAATGTACCATCAAGATATACTTTACTCAAATAATTTACCTTGGCCGATCATGTATAATGTTTTGTAGCTTAATAAATTTAACATACATTATGTATTCATAATATGTGCAGCCAATTATCCATGGTCATACACACACAATCAAAAATAAATACCAAATTTTCATATCCTTTATGCCCTAAGCCGAATACACTTGTCATGTTCACCTACATTTTTCAAGTACAACATTCTCATATTCGGCATTAGTATCAAGCATAATAGCCAATTCTTCCCACCATTTCCAAAACCAATTCATCAATGCAATCATACCATTACAAATCAACTTAAAATAACCATATCTATATTTACTTCCCATAAACCGAAATAACCATTACATCATCTTTAAAACACTTTGCATTTTACCCATTTAATCAAGCCAAATCTCAAGACCATTCCATCATACAAATTATACCATAAATCATACTTACAATTTAAGTTAATGCATGACCGAAAATCACCATCATTAACATCGTTATCAAACTAAAACCAAAACACATCTATCATCCGTATACCAAACTTACCAAAACAAACTACTATGAGTTTCAAGCTTATTGACCGAATCTCAAACCTCAAAATTCTAAGTTTAATCTATGGGATAAGTAGAGTTTGAACTAATCATCTCAAACATGCATAGATTTTCAAGAATCATTCAATACATACCTCATTCTAGCCATCTTCTAAGCCAAAAATCAAAGCAACCAAACTTTCTTCTCCCTCCCTTTAGGCTACGGCAATGGAGGAAAGGATGAACAACTTTGGTTTCTCCTCCCACTAATTATTATCTAACATCTTTCTTTTTTTCTAATACTTATTTCCTATTATAAAACCATGTAGTCATTATAATATTAATACAAAATGCATATGCTTTGTATCCCATACCCTCATGGCCGGCCACTTCCTCTAAAGTGGGGAATTTGACATGCAAACCCATCATTTCACAACATGCATTATTAGGCCACTTTACATTTGCCTAGCACATTTCCAAATTTTCTCACATAAGTCCTATTTGATAAAATTCACTTACCAATAACAAAATTCAAACATGAAATTTTCACACATGCATATGTACATATAATGAGCATCAACTATGACGGTTAATTATCTTTATGACTCGGTTTAGTGGTCCCGAAACCACTTTCCGACAAGGGTCACTTTAGGGGTGTCACAACTCTTCCCCCCTTTTGGGATTTTCGTCCTCGAAAATTTCTACCGATGCATAGTTTAGGATAACGTCCTCTTAGTGAATTATACCCATATAAACATTAGCTCATCGATAGCAATTGTAATTCATTACTGATTTCGCATCGATCCATAAAATCATTTTCTTATCTTAAAACAAATACATAAACATTTCTACAAGTATGCACATATATCTCATTTTCTTGATTTCATAAGCAATAATCACTAAATTTAATTCACAAATGCATTTCAAACACATATTAAGCACATATTAACATGTATAATTCACATCATCAACCCACATATTTGTAACCCACATTTTCATTCATGAATAAGCTGTAACCTAACTGAAAGTACACATATATTCAAACATCCCAATAAATATCCTTTATAACTTTATCACATCTCAATATTCAACTTAACTCACTTCCAAAAGAAAAGTCAACTTCCACGTACCTGAACATTTAGTTCATTTAGCACATTCAATCATAGTTAACGTTACCCGTATACAGTCGAATAGGCATAAAGCCTAATATAATACACTGGCATGAGATTTATTCTAGCGCATAACTCGTATATCCAAAATTATCAACATTCATCAAAAATTCTTTCAACTTTCGAATGTCGAAACTTAATCAAAATAGTTTCTTGAAAAAAGATTAACAAAATAGTGTCCATTCAGCAATAGCACATATAGCTCTTACAATGCCATATCCTAGATATGGTCTTACATATTCTCACATATTGAGCCGATGCCATGTCCCAGACATGGTCTTACACACTATCTCAAATCAATGCCTTCGTCCCAAACGAGGTCTTACATGAATTCCACTTCACACACTTAGTGCCCACTGACCGATCTCGCACTCATAGTGCTCGGTTAAAGGAATTCGCACACACACAGTGCCTCTAATCATTCACACACATAGTGCTCTTATTCATTCGTTATTACACATTGAAATGACTTAACCAAGTCTATAAACATCATGTATGAACACTTTTAAACATATCATCTCATTTAAATTTGAATTCGTATAGTAATGAATACTTAAACTTTGCTCAAATTACCGGCACGAAGCCTACTAGGCACGAAGGCCCGAATACACGTCACCAGCATGATTGCTCTTCGGGACCTAGCCCGGACATAACACCAGCACGAATGCTCTTCGGGTTTAGCACGGATATATCACTAGCACGAATGCTCTTCGGAACTTAGCCCGGATACATCACTAGCATGAATGCTCTTCGGGACTTAGCCCGGATTTAGTAACTCGCACCAATGCCTTCGGGTCTTAGTCCGGATATGGTCACTTAGCACAAAGCCTTCGGGACTTAGCCCAGACATCATTCGAATAACCATGCACATTTAACAATAAATCATGACACATTCGTATTTCATTTTCATTAGCAAAACTCAAACACAAGACACTTATCATTCTTGCAATTTCGGCTCAATAGCCACACACAAAGAGCATGATTTTGATATGCTTAAAACATGATCTAATCAAATCATAATTTAAGCTCTATTACTCAAGAACTTACCCCTTTCCGTTGTCCGAAATCGACTCGGTAAGGTCGCACCCTTAATATAAATAATTGATAGAAAATATATATATATAGTGGGTTCGCACACATAGTGCTTAATAATCAACCACGCACACTTAGTGCCATGTACTTTAAACTCGCACACTTAGTGCCATGCATTTCAAGCCCGCACACTTAGTGCCAATCTCACAACCGTGAACACTTATTGCCCGCACACTTAGTGCACACTTAGTGCCAATCTCACAACCGTGAACACTTATTGCCCGCACACTAAGTGCCAATCTCACAACCGTGAACACTTATTGCCCGCACACATAGTGCTAAAAACCAACCACTCTATACGCTTCATTGCCTTTTTACATTCGACAATTTCGTCTCTACATACATATACACATATAGCAATACACATTAGTATATCATTTACATTACTTGACTACAAACACAACATGCTTATCGACCATTCAACTTCCAGTTCCATAGCCACATACAAAAATCACATTTATAGTCATAACACTCTTTCAAAATTGCATCACTTATACCCTTATAATTCAATCCAAATCGAAATTCAAATACGAGTACATGATACGTACCTGATCAACTTAATAATTTAGGCATATCTCAGTGAAGTTATATCGCAAATTCTCATAGTCAGAAGCTTGCTACAGCTCGATCGGGATCAAGATTCATTGCAATACAACAAACACATTTTTAATAGCCAAAAATCATCACACTATCATTTTATCACTTTATGGCATGTATAAATAGACTCACGCGTGCTACGTTAGTCCTAGAATCGACTAAACCTGGCTCTGATACCAATCAAATTGTAACACCCCGTACCCGAGACCGTTGCCGGAGTCGGACACGAGGGGTTCACAGACTAATTTCGCTTACTATCGCAGTCCATTTTAAAAATTTTCCAGGCAAGCTGGCTAACTGCATCACTATCACCTTAAAAATCATATCTTGAGTTTCACAACTCGAAAATCAGTTTCGTGATTTTTTCCTGAAACTAGACTCATATGCCCATCTACATAGTTTTTTATAGAATTTTTGGTCAGGACAATTAGTACAGTTTATTAGTCAAAGTCTCCCATGTTACAGGGATCGATTACACTGACCTTTGCACATTACGACTTGGATATCTCCCTGCACAGAGCTTCAATACTGATTCCGTTGGTTTCTATAGAAACTAGACTCAGAGAGGAATCTATACATATATGGCATGACCCCTAATTATCTCCGGTTAATTTCTAATGAATTTCCAAAGTCGGAAAAGGGAGTCCAAAAACCGTTCTGGCCCTATCTCACGAGAACCTAAATATCTCTTAACATACTGTCCATATGATTGTTTCGTTACTTTCCTATGAAAATAGATTCATTAAGGTTCGTTTACATAATTTATTCATTATTTAATTCCAATCGTACTATTTTTAGTGATTTTCCAAATCTACATCACTGCTGCTGCCAGCATCTGCCTTTAAGGTAGACTTTACCTATTTCATAGTTTCCATGATTCAACTCGCCCTTTTAACATAAATAGCACAAATCATGATAGTGATTAACCATTCCATACCAAATGATTATAACATTATGCTCAAACATATATAAGTCATTTTCGCATGGCTATATACATTAACCAAAATATTCTTCCGCCACTAGTCTATTTTATACATGCCATAAGATAATCCAAAACATAGCAGTACCAAACAGTGGATAGTGATAGTGTGACTAGTTGCTGACGATCCCCGAGCCTGTAGCTTCGCAATGAGATCTATAAAACAGAGGAAACAGAGTAAACGGAGTAAGCATTACAATGCTTAGTAAGTTTTAAGCAGTGTCAACATATAACAATCAAATTATAATATAGTTGTTCGTATTTTTATTTCACTCTTCCTTCGGGCATACCATCCCTTTACCAAATACGTACATCTCATCATATACAATAGGTAGATAAACTTTCACATAAAAGTGAGCTCATGTGACATAGATATATCGTATGATTTCACATCACCTCTCACACTGATCCGATGTCACATAATCATAGGAATAGTCTCATAGATTGCTCTCGTATGCATCACATAACTACCTTATGATTTAGTGCAAATCAAGCTCACATATAAACTTGGAGTGCATACCTGTTTAACCTTTCGCATTGAATATATTTATAAGCAATTCTTATTACGAAGTCTTACCCGGACATAATCTCCACACGAAGTTATCGGGTCTTACCCGGACAAAATTCCCACACGTAGTCATCGGGTCTTTAGAGCTCAGATATAGAACGAGTACGAAGCTTACGGACATTAATCAGTGATAATATTCTCGCATAAAGCCTGCGGGGTTTTAACCCGGATATTGTACTGACACAAATGCCCTTCGGGACTTATCACATATATACACTTTCACATTCATCACATCGGCCATTAGGCCTTATCACATATGTACACTTTCACATTCATCACATCGGCCATTAGGCCTTATCACACATATACACTTTCACATTCATCACATCGGCCATTAGGCCTTATCACATATATACACTGTCTTGGCTGAATCTACATCTATCATTTTCCAATATCACAATTTAGAATTCACGTATGGGTTTAATCAATAGCTTATGAGCAACTAAAACAAGTTTATCAAGGTTTACAACACAATCTCAAATTCAGCACAAGCTGTTTTTCCTGAGCAATAGTCACTAAATTATTTATAACTGGAGCTACAAAACTCAAAATCACTTTCCGTTAATTTTTCCTGAATATAGACTCGTATATCTTCCATCCATAAAATTTCCAGAAATTTAGGGTTGGCCAATCAATACCAGATTTTTCTTAAAGTTTCCCCTGTTCCACTATTTGACTAATCTGACCACTCTTCACTACGAATCAAATTTCTCGTTTTACAGAATTCAAAATGTGTTGTATTTGATTTCATTTGAAACTAGACTCATTAAGGAGTCTAAGCATATAAATTTTATCTTATAACCATTTTTTTACAATTTATAATGATTTTCTAAAAACAGAATAGGGGATTTCGGAGTCATTCTGACACCATCTCACACAACTTTAAATATCTCATTATCGGAAATTCCTTTGCTTACACGGTTTCTTTTATAAGAAACTAGACTCATTAAGCTTTAATTTCATGTCTCATTCAGCCTCTAATTCAAGTCCATAAATTTATGGTGATTTTCTAAAGTCACGTTACTGCTGCTGTCCGAAGCAGACTATTTCAAATTACCGTTAAATTCCCAAGCTCAAACACTTAAGAACTTACCATTTGAGCTTAGAACATATCATGGCCACATCATATCTTATTAAATCAACTCATCATGTTCTATTATAATTGAATTTACTCAACGTTTAAACACTTAAAACTTACCTCGGAAATTGCCGAATGATTACGACGGCTATTCGATCACTTTTTCCTTTCCCTTATCCAACTTGATCCTCTAGGCTCTTGAGCTAAATCAAACAATTTACTTCCCTAATTAAACATAGTCATACGACATCCATATACATTTTATACTAGCCGAAATGTACCATCAAGATATACTTTACTCAAATAATTTACCTTGGCCGATCATGTATAATGTTTTGTAGCTTAATAAATTTAACATACATTATGTATTCATAATATGTGCAGCCAATTATCCATGGTCATACACACACAATCAAAAATAAATACCAAATTTTCATATCCTTTATGCCCTAAGCCGAATACACTTGTCATGTTCACCTACATTTTTCAAGTACAACATTCTCATATTCGGCATTAGTATCAAGCATAATAGCCAATTCTTCCCACCATTTCCAAAACCAATTCATCAATGCAATCATACCATTACAAATCAACTTAAAATAACCATATCTATATTTACTTCCCATAAACCGAAATAACCATTACATCATCTTTAAAACACTTTGCATTTTACCCATTTAATCAAGCCAAATCTCAAGACCATTCCATCATACAAATTATACCATAAATCATACTTACAATTTAAGTTAATGCATGACCGAAAATCACCATCATTAACATCGTTATCAAACTAAAACCAAAACACATCTATCATCCGTATACCAAACTTACCAAAACAAACTACTATGAGTTTCAAGCTTATTGACCGAATCTCAAACCTCAAAATTCTAAGTTTAATCTATGGGATAAGTAGAGTTTGAACTAATCATCTCAAACATGCATAGATTTTCAAGAATCATTCAATACATACCTCATTCTAGCCATCTTCTAAGCCAAAAATCAAAGCAACCAAACTTTCTTCTCCCTCCCTTTAGGCTACGGCAATGGAGGAAAGGATGAACAACTTTGGTTTCTCCTCCCACTAATTATTATCTAACATCTTTCTTTTTTTCTAATACTTATTTCCTATTATAAAACCATGTAGTCATTATAATATTAATACAAAATGCATATGCTTTGTATCCCATACCCTCATGGCCGGCCACTTCCTCTAAAGTGGGGAATTTGACATGCAAACCCATCATTTCACAACATGCATTATTAGGCCACTTTACATTTGCCTAGCACATTTCCAAATTTTCTCACATAAGTCCTATTTGATAAAATTCACTTACCATTAACAAAATTCAAACATGAAATTTTCACACATGCATATGTACATATAATGAGCATCAACTATGACGGTTAATTATCTTTATGACTCGGTTTAGTGGTCTCGAAACCACTTTCCGACTAGGGTCACTTTAGGGGTGTCACAGATTTAGCTAGCCTATGGGTTAATTTGTTCAATTGTTGAATTTTTAGCAAGTTGTCATTGTTGAAAAATTGATGAATTAGGCTTGCAATTTATAGAAATTAAGCTTAGATCAAGATAAGAACTAAATTGTAAAGCTACATAAGCTTGATAGATAACTTTCTAACATTAGGAACTAAATTGAATAAATTCAAAATCTGCAATGAAATTATACTAGGAATGCTTGATTTAGCTAGACCATGTATTAATTTGTTCAATTGTTGAATTTTTAGCAAGTTTTCATTGTTGAGAAATTGATGAATTAGGCTTGCAATTTATAGAAATTAAGCTTAGATCATGATAAAAATTAAATTGTAAAGCCAAATAAGCTTGATAGATAACTTTGTAACATTAGGAACTAAACTGAATAAATTCAAAATCTACAATGAAATTATACTAGGAATAGAAAGTATAGGGTCTCTAACGAATGAATGTGAAATCAGATTTTAGATATCAAAAGATATGATACGATCCGCCTCGGAAGAGTCGAGTCGTATTAGTGTGCTCGATCGTCAACAAGAAGTTACGTTAGGTTTAATTGAAAAGGTCAGACGAAGGAAGGAAGGATATTGGTTTTGGGTTTGAATTAAAATAGGTAAAAAGAATTTGAAAGTTCGGGTTTGGAGTCCGAATAGGTATGGATGAATGAATTGCTTCAGTTAGGTAAGGGGGAATTGAAGAAAATGACGTAATGGAATGAAGGGTAAGAACGAAATAGTATTAAGAAATGGTTCGAATGGAATAGTCGGTTTAGGTACAATTGGTAAATGGAGAAATGGGGTTGAACAAAAAGTGCAAACAAGAACCAATACCGATTTGGTATCGACCCGTTGTTTATAAGTTCTTTTAGTTCAGTTTGGTATTGGTAAATGAAAACCTCGACCCACTATCTAACAAGATAGGAACCTCGGTATGTTTGAACGCCACACTACGAGTAGTGATAAGTTCGATTTCGACAAAGAACAACGGTTGACACACTAGACGTTAGGAAACCAATCGAATCTTTGAACGAAATTTGAGAAAAAAGTTTTGCCTAACGAATTCGGCAGCATAACATTAACAAAAGTCTAAAAAGTTCATTTCAAAGTAACACAAGCCACAATTTATAGTGAATGCAAGGGATAGCCGAATAGGCTCTTGAGGTAGCTAAATGGTTGTTGAAAATTCCATAATTTTTTATGAAGCTTCCTTGAAGTTTCTTGTGCATGGAGAACGCTAAGGGGCAGCTTCTAGATGCCTTGATTTAATAGAAAATTGAATGAATTGTTTGGGAGCTGAAATGTCATCAATAGGTTCGGCCAAATGCTTGAATTTGGAATTAATGCTGCTGCTTGATTCAGCCGAATGTTCATGTGATTAAGGAGCTGTCTAGAGCACTTCAATAGTCTTAGAATGTGAACAAACCGATTTGAACAGCCACACATGTGTGAACAAACAAAACCGAACAGCCCTTGGTGTGAAAGGAATAATCGGGGTGGGTGTGAACAGCCTTAATTTTATCTTGGGCAGCCAATCGGTCTTCTTGAAGAGTTGTAAGGTTTGGCTGAATGGTCACTTAGGGGACACCAAAGATCAGCACACCAATTTTAAATCATCCATGCACCTATGCCGTCCAAGGGGTAATGTACCTACAACATTTAATTCAGCAAATTAAATCCCTTTTAGACACATTAAATTCGGCAACATAGACAAATAAATCTTGCACCATAAATTAGGCTGGATATAATTAATCTTTGTAATAGTTAAGACATATTTAATTGGTCCTAATTAATTAAGTACTTAATTTAGAACATAATTAAAACATGTCTAGATTATGACAAATTAATTATTAAAACAAATAACTAATAAACTAACAGCAACTTAAATGATTTATTCTAGCATAATAAACGCAATAATGAAATGAGCTGAAACGAGCTCGTTGAGCTAAGTTAAGTTGAAGTTGAGCTAATTTGAGCTTGAAGGAGTATGCATGGTTTGCTTGGCTTGCTGGTCCAAGAGCTTTCAAGAAGTCTAGCAACGGTTTCACCCCAAACTCTATCAACTAAGGCTGTTGTTGCGTCTTTGAATCTCTTTGCTCGAGCTCGAGTGATCGGTCCTACGGGCAATTCGAGAGGATCTTCATTGGCAGCCGACAACTCGGGAGGTGTGGTTGTATCAAGATATACATATCTAGAGTTTAGGGACTAAATTGAATAAAATGAGAAATATGCTTGACCATGTATTTGAATGTGAATTGGATGAAAATTGATATTGTTTATTTGTTGTATTGTCGTACGTAGCTAAAGACGATGTCGGGCAGTTGAGAGGGAAAGGAAAAACAAGGGTCGTTGATTAGTGACGCGGGGATTTGAGTTGTACTTTTATGATTCGAGATCAATATATTTGTTTGTAGCCATGGTAATTGCATGATTGTGTATTGAGGTGAGTATATGATTGTCGTATGAATTGATTCGTTGTGGTTGATGTTAAATATTGAGATATTGGACTAAATTGAACAAAATAAAATGTAGCATGGTTAATTAATACACTATATGTTATATGAAATGGAATGAAACATATTATGTGACATGAGATAATTTTGAATTGATGATAGATTGAAATGAGACTATGATATGGAATGTTGAAGATATATGAATTGGATAGTGTAATGAAAATTGGATCATTGGTACCTTATTAAATGTTCAGGCAGAGTAGGATATAGTTGGTATGCCATAGGATAGATTGAGTATGAGTTACTTTGACTATATGTCGATGAGCATTGGGCACATTTTCCTTCGGTCGTTCTGATGAGTTCTAGGCACACCCTTTACTTTGATTATATCGATAAGAACTTGGCGCAATTTATTTACTTCAAACATTTCAATAAGGTATTGGATGCCAAATTGGTGTATAATAGCCTAATTTAGGGTCTAGTTAGAATAGTGGTCTCGGGACCACAAATTCAAAGTCAGAGAAATTATTTTATTATTATTTTGATATTATAGCATGTTTTTAAGAGTGCATGAAAAAATTGGTGAAGTAATTTTAGCGTTTGTGAGCTTAATTGTGAAAAAAGACTAAATTGCATATAGTGCAAAAGTCCTAATTAGATAGCTAAAAGTGTCAAATAGCTAGAGAATAAAATTTGGGGGTCTTTAAAGGGCAATTAGACCCTTTTAAAAGAGCTTGGCCGGCCATGATACAAAGAAGAGTAAATGGTCAAAATGTTAGGTAAGTGATGACATATTAGGTGATAAAATAATACCCTAACTGCCTAGCTTTCATCTTTTTCACCTATTCTTTCTTCTTAACCGAAAATTTTAGCCAAGAGAAGAGTTTTGAAAGCTTGAAAATTTCAGCAACTTTAAGCCTTTACAAGTAAGTGATTTTAATGGCTTTTCTTGAATATTTTTGTACTTTTGAGACCCTTAAAGCATGAGCTTTCAAATGAGGGTACTATTTTTGCAAAATGATCAAGAGTGTAGGGTTTTGCCATGAAAGGAGTTGTAATGTTTGCTGAGCTTTTATGGAAGAAAATGAGTCTTGGGTGTCTTATAAGCAACTTTTGTGAAAGGTGTTAGCATGAAAACACCTAAAAGGACTATATTGCATAAGTTGTAAAATAGATGTTAAGTATGTGAAATACTGGGAATTTTGAGTTGCTATAAGAGTAAAAAAAGTTCGGCTAAACTTAAGATATGAAGAAATTCAATAAAAATTAATTTTCGGGCCTAGGGGTAAAAGGGTCATTTTATCAAAGTCTAGGGGCAAAAGGGTCATTTTACCAAATATATGAATTTTCGATTGCTTAATTTTATTTAGTGATTAAATTAATGCATTTTGTTATTATAGGTCAAGAAATACCGAATCTGAACCTAGACCGGGGAAAAACAAGCAAATCGACTAGTCGCCATATTTTGTAATCCGAGGTAAGTTGTATGTAAATAGTACAACTACATTAATAATATATGTATTTAAATTGTATTGAAATTTTTATAGCCTAAATTGCTTGATTGTGGAAATGAGAAAATGTGATGAGAATAGAGATAGTAGAATTCCCGATTAAACCTTAGTAAATAAATCGGATATTCATGCCATGACATTTGGGTCACTTGTGTGAGCTAGTTTAAGACATGTCTGGGACATGCATCAGCCACGTTATGAGAGCCAATGTAAGACCGTGTCTGGGACTGTGACACCCCTAATTTGACCCTAGTCGAAAAGTGGTTTCGGGACCACAAAACCGAGTCATAAAAATAATTAGCTGTCATATTTGATGCTTATTATATGTACATATGCATGTGTGAAAATTTCATGTTTGAATTTTGTTAATTGTAAGTGAATTTTATTAAATAGGACTTATGTGGGAAAATTTAGAAATGTGCTAGGCAAATGTAAGTGGCCTATTTATGCATGTTGCAAAATAATTGTATTTGCATGTCAAATTAACCAAAGAACAAGAAGGTGGCCGGCCATGCTATAAGTTAAAGCCTATTAAAAACATTTGGTGTTAGTGTTTTATGGGAGAAAGAATAAAATAAAAGGTTAGTAATAAAGAAATGAGAAGGGAGGGGTGATGAAAACAAAGTTGTCTCATCCATGTTCCCCCCCCCTCCATTGCCGTGAGTTGAAGAAAGATAACAAAAGAAAAAAAAAATTTACATGCTCATCTTTCTTCTTGGTTGCCGAATTTGGGAAAGGGAAGATTGAAGAGGAAAAACCAAGGTATTCAGCCATGGCTATCCTAGTTTAAGGTATGCATTGTGATTTTCTTTTTAATTGACTATGAGATTAGATTGATAAGTGCATAGCTTATTTAACCCATGGTTTAATTTCATGCATCAATAGACAAATGTTCATTCGGTCAAATGGGAGAAGAATAAGATGAATTTAAATGTTGTGGTTTATTATTTTAGTTGTTAAATGATTGGGTATGAGGTATTTGATTACCTAATTGAAAGTAAGTTAAGTTGTTATTTGATAGTAAATGCAAATTCTATATATGATAATAATGTAAATGTAGGTGGATTCATGAAGTATTTTCGGTTATATGCTATGTATAAGTATGAGTTTTTAAAATTGGATTTATGAGTATATGTATATTAGTCTATGAACATTCGGTTATATGGTGTTAATATGCCTTTGAAATCAAATGATATTTTGAGTATATATATATGTACATTCGGTTAAGATAAGGTTTATTATAAAAGCTAAGTTGTGTGGTTAGGGCCGAATGGGATATATAAGATATCAAAACATGTTATAATTATATATTGGTGTACATGGTTGTAATTAATCCTCTACTTGAATTCGATTAGATATGGTCATGGTATGAGTTTAATAGGGTTAATACCTTAAAATTGAATGGAGTTTTAGTTAATCTTATGTGTCATGTTCGTTAAAATAGTTGATGATTTGGGTGTTATTATACGCATTTAGGCTAAAGATTTTTCAGCTATGTTTTATATCTATGAAATAATTATAATGGATAATATGTAGGAGTAATTTCGGCTTGTTAAAAATGTGGTACGTGTATGGCAAATGGTATATACATAATGCATTGAAGTTACCCTATAAGGTTGAAATGAGTAATTAAATTATTGGTGTGTATGCATTTTTTTATTTGCAACTTGGCATGTGAATTGGGTGTATGATAGTTAATATATGTGCTTGAGGTGATGTGATAAAATAATTAGCTATATGGTTTGGTTCATTATTGAGTATAAGGGTTAAGTGCTTTAAAAGAGCTTTTAATGTTCGAAATGATTAAACAAATTCATTCGTTTAAATTAAGCCCAAGAGCAAAGAGGATCAAAGTCGGATAGGGGAAAAGAGAAAGTAAACGAATAGCCGTGGATATCTAGTCGTCGACCGCTTCCGAGGTAAGTTTTAAGTGATTAAACGTTGAGTAAATTCAATCATAATAGGACATAATGAGTTGATTTAATAAGATATGATGTGGCCATGATATGTCTTAAACTCAAATGGTAAGTTCATAAGTGTTTGGACTTGGAAATTTATGAGCAAATTGTAATAAATTGCTTTGGACAGCAGCAGTAACGTGATTTTAGAAAATCACTATAAATTTTTGGTGTGGAATTATAGGCTGAATAAAATATGTAATCAAAGCTTAGTTAGTCTAATTTCTTATAAAAGAGACCGTGTCAGCAAAGAAATTCCCTATAAAGAGATATTTAAAGTTGTGTGGGACAGTGTCAGAATGACTCCGAAATCCCCTGTTCTGTTTTTAGAAAATCATTATAATTTGTACAAAAATGGTTATAAGATAAAATTTATATGCTTAGACTCCTTAATGAGTATAGTTTTAAATGAAATCAAATAGAACACATTTTAAATCCTGTACAATGAAAAATTTGATTCGTAGTGAAGAGTGGTCAGATTAGTCAAACAGTGAAACAGGGGAAACTTTAAGAAAAATCTGGTATTGATTGGCCAAACCTAAAATTCTGGAAATTTTATGTATGGAAGATATACGAGTCTATATTCAGGGAAAATTAACGGCAAGTGATTTGGAGTTTTGTAGCTCCAGTTATAAATAATTTAGTGACTACTGCTCAGGAAAATAGCTCGTAGTGAATATGTGATTTTGTTGTAAACATGGATAAAACTTGTTTTAGTTACTCATAAGCTATTGATTAAACCCATACGTGAATTCTAAATCGTGATATTGTAAAACGATATATGAGTGTTAGATGGATCTTTGATATTAAAATTTGTGAAATTGTAAGTTTATGAGTATTCGAATATGAAATGATAGTATGGCGTGAAATTGAATTATTCATTGGAAAATGATTAATGTAGATTCGGCCAAGACAAAGTGTATACATGATAGTATATGTGATATGTGAAGTATATTTGGATAATTGTGATGTGAATGTGCATATATGTGATAAGGCCGAATGGCCAATGTGATGAATGTGAACATGCATATATGTGATAAGGCCAAATGGCTAATGTGATGAATGTGAGCATGCATATGTGTGATAAGGCCGAATGGCCAATGTGATGAATATGAACATGCATATATGTGGTAAAGCCGAATGGCTAATGTGAAATATATGTATGAGATATGTATATGTGGTAAAGCCGAATGGATAGTGTGAAATATGTAGGCGATGTGCGTATATTGTGGCCGAACGACCAAATGTGAAAGGTGTGTATTATTAGATATTTGATGAGGCAAATGAATTACAAATATGACAGTCGATGTGAATGTTGTAACATGTGATTAAATGTACATGAAACTTGGAAATATATTCCGGGTAAGACCCGATGACTACGTGTGGAGATTATGTCCGGGTAAGACCTGATGACTACGTGTGAAGATTATGTCCGGGTAAGACCCGATGACTACGTGTGGAGATTTTGTCCGGGTAAGACCCGATAACTTCGTGTGGAGATTTTGTCTGAGCTAAAGGTCTCACCGATAATCCGAGTAGAGGTTAAAGCTATAAGATTTCATGATAAGAATTGCTTATAAATATATTCAATGCGAAAGGTTAAACAGGTATGTACTCCAAGTTTATATGTGAGTTTGATTTGAACCAAATCATAAGGTAGTTATGTGATGCATACGAGAGCAATCTATGAGACGATTCCTATTATTATGTGACATCGGATCAGTGTGAGAGGTTATGTGAAATCATACAATATATCTATGTCACATGAGCTCACTTTTATGTGAAAGTTTATCTGCCTATTGTATATGATGAGATGTGCATATTCGGTAAAGGGATGGTATGCCCGAAGGAAGAGTGAAATAAAAATACGAACAACTATGTTCTAATTTGATTGTTATCTATTGACACTGCTTAAAACTTACTAAGCATTGTAATGCTTACTCCGTTTACTTTGTTTTCTCTGTTTTATAGATCTCATTGCGAAGCTACAAGCTCGGGGATCGTCAGCAACTAGTCACACTATCACTATCCACTGCTTGTTACTGTTATGTTTAGAACTATTTTATGGCATGTATAGAATAGACTAGTGGCGGAAGAATATTTTTGGTTAATGTATATAAGCCATGCGAAAATGGCATCTTTTGAATGTTTACTTAGTGAAATTTAAATTTTACCTCTGGCTGTGCTTAGTACTTATTTAAATGAATGATCTTTATTTCAAGAAAAAGTGTAAAATTTTACTGTTCTGACGTGAGTTACAAGTCCGGTAATGCCCCTTACCTATTCTGGCGGCGGTTACGGGATAGGGGTGTTACATTTTATTGGTATCAAAGCTACGGTTTAGTCGATTCTAGGACTAACGTAGCACGCGCGAATCTATTTATACATGCCATAAAGTGATAAAATGATAGTGTGATGATTTTTTGACTATTAAAATGTGTTTGTTGTATTGCAATGAATTTTGATCCCGATCGAGCTGTAGCAAGCTTCTGACTATGAGAATTTACGATATAACTTCACTTGGATATGCTTAAATTATTAAGTTAATCAGGTACGTATCATGTACTCGCATTTGAATTTTGATTTGGATTGAATTATAAGGGTATAAGTGATGCAATTTTGGAAGAGTGTACGACTATAAATGTGATCTTTGTATGTGGCTATGGAACTGAAAGTTGAATGGTCGATAAGCATGATGTGTTTATATTCAAGTAATGTAAATGATATACTAATGTGTATTGTTATATATGTACATATGTACATGAGAATTGAGAGTGGTATACCCGGGCTAAGTCCCGAAGAGCATTCGTGCTAGTGATGTATCCAGGCTAAGCCCCAAAGAGCATTCGTTCTAGTGATGTATCCGGGCTAAGTCCCGAAGAGCATTCGTGCTAGTGATATATCCGGGCTAAGCCCCGAAGAGCATTCGTGCTAGTGATGTATCTGGGCTAAGCCCCGAAGAGCATTCGTGCTAGTGATGTATCCGGGCTAAGTCCCGAAGAGCATTCGTGCTAGTGATATATCCGGGCTAGGTAAATAGCCTTATATCGTCCACACGGGTAGACATACGAGCATGTGTCTAGGCCGTATGTGATACACGGTCTACCCCATGGACGTGTGGTCCGACCGTGTGTCCCATGCACGTAAAAATTTCAAGTCAGTATACATGGTAGTAAACACATGGGCAGAGACACGGCCATGTGTCTCAGCCATGTGATGGACACGGCTTAGCACACGGGCATGTGCCTTGGCCATGTGATATTTTGGGGATGCTGACTTCAAAAACAGAATGTCTATGTTTTTTCACACGGGCTAGGACATAGGCATGTTATGGCCGTGTGAAGGACATGGGCATGTGCTAGGTAGTGTGAAAACCCTTGTAGGTGTGTATTTAGAATTAATTCCACACGGGTGGAGGACACGGGCGTATCCCTGTATTGCTTAGGCTGTGTGAGCCAAACGGGCCATCAACACGAACATTTTGAAATGGCCACATGGGCGTGTTGCCCTTCTACACGGGCATGTGCCCTGTTTCCAAGTCAAATTTTCTATAAATGGTTTAAGGACTCGGACTGATCCCGAATAGTTTTCAATGGTCGATTTGGGGCTCGTAGGCCATAATAAGAAGTTTAAAGTAGAAATTGAAAAAGTTCTAAAATGGGACCAAGCCTTGGTGACTTAGGGTATGTTTGTGTGCTTGAGATCCAATTAGGTAATGCCTTGTATTTCGCTCCAGCGTGGGTTACGGGTATGGGGTGTTACATGGTATGTTGATTGGAATTTGTGTATCTGTTCAAGTCCAAGTCAAGTTAATAGGGATATAAAATGTAAATTGGATAAATTATATTCGAATTGAATTGATAATATGATTTGGCTATACAAATGAATATTGTAATATACGAATACAGATAGTATGTGAAAGAACATGTGAACCGATTATATGAGATCGGAGGGCCAATGTGGAAACAATCCGAATCAATAGATTTAAGAATGGGTTGAATTGAAGAAATGAGAAATCAGTATATTGTGAAATGAAGATATTTGAACCTTATTGTTGAATGTTATACTATGATAAGTTTAAATGTTATTATCAAATGAAATGATTTGCAAAATGGTTATATGCATAGTTTATATGTTAATGGAAACTTTTGGCATGAAAGTTTATGTGAAATGGCTAAAGATTCATCTTGAATTGATAGTATGCAATTAGTTAATGTTTGTGTAATATTGACTTGAATCCTGAAAGTATCACTGAGCTTTATTGCTCAACATATGATTTGTTTATTCTGTGCGCAGGTATAGGTGGACCTCAAAGTCTCGAAATGTGAATTTAGTATCTAGTTTGCTATTTCCAACTCAAAAAAGTTTGTATAGCTCTTTACATATCGATAAATGGCATGTACTTAGGGTTGAACCGGTTTTTAGTTTGTAAATGGTAGATGTTGTGTAATTGAGCAATGGATTAATGATAATGTAATGGTCCATGCATAGCTAAGATGGCTAAGATCTTTTTAGACTTGAGATGTATAATTGAACTTATTGATTATGTTAAGTTGCCATTTTGGTGTTTTAAGACCAACCATATTTATAACAACCCGATTTAGGGCCTAGTCAGAATAGTGGTCTCGAGACCAAAAATCTAGAGTCAAATAAATTATTTTATAATTATTTATATGTTATAGCATGATTTTAAGAGTGCATGAAAAAATTGGTGAGTTAATAGTGACGTTTGTGAGCCCAATTGTGAAAAAAAGGACTAAATCGTATAAAATGCAAAAATCCTATTTTGATAGCTAAAAGTGCCAAATGGCTAGAGAACTTAAATTGGGGGTCTTTAAAGGGCAATAAGACCCTTTTAAAAGAGCTTGGTCGGCCATGAGACAAAGAAGAGTAAATAGTCAAAATGTTAGGTAAGTGATGACATATTAGGTGATAAAATAATACCCTAACTGTCTAGCCTTCATCTTTTTCACCTATTCTTTCTTCTTAACCGAAAATTTCAGCCAAGAGAAGAGTTTTGAAAGCTTGAAAATTTCAGCAACTTTAAGCCTTCACAAGAAAGTGATTTTAATAGCTTTTCTTGAATATTTTTTTTACTTTTGAGACCCTTGATGAGCTTTCAAATGAGGGTACTATTTTGAAAAATGATCAAGAGTGTAGGTTTTTCCATGAAAGGATTTGTAATGCTTTCCGAGTTTTTATGGAAGAAAATGAGCCTTGGGTGTCTTATAAACAACTTTTGTGAAAAGTGTTCGTATTAAAACACCTAAAAGGACTATTTTGCATAAGTTGTAAAATAGATGATAAGTGCGTGAAATAGTGGGAAATTAGAATTTCTATAAGAGTAGAAAGGGTTCGGCTAGGCTTAAGATATGAAGAAATTCGATAAAAATAGATTTTCGGGCTTAGGGGTAAAATGGTCATTTTGCCCAATTATGAATTGTAGAGTGCCTAGATTGATAAAGTGGCTAAATAAGTGCATTTTCTTATTATAGATCAAGAAATACCAAATCCGAATCTAGATCGGGGGAAAGCCAAGCAAATCGACTAAATTGACTAGTCGCCACATTTTGTAATCTGAGGTAAGTTGCATGTAAACAGTACAACTACAGTAATAATATATGTATTTGAATTGTATTGAAATTATTATAGCATAAATTGTTTGATTGTGGAAATGAGAAAATGTGACGAGAATAGAGATAGAAGAATTTTCGATTGAACCTTAGTAAATAAATCGGATATTCATGCCATGATGTTGGGTCGCTCGTATAAACTAGTGTAAGACATGTCTGGGACATGCATCGGCCACATTATGAGAGCCTGTGTAAGACCATGTCTGGGACATGGCATCGGCATTGAGACGAGTGTTAGTGTAAGACATGTCTGGACATGCATAGGCCTCGAGACGTAAGCCAATGTAAGACATGTCTGGGACATGCATCAACTACGAGATATGTCAGAGTAATACCATGCCTGGGACATGGCATCGACATAGATATGTTAGAACTTGAGTAAGACCATGTTTGGGACATGGCATCAGCACCTGACCCCAATGTTTGAGGCTAAATGAGTATCCGATAATGTTCCAAATGGTTTAACGGTGAAAGTATGATTCCAAGTTAACAAGGAAAGTATAACCGGGTTGTGAGTGGTACAGGTACCGATATGGTATGTATGAAATGTGAGCTCAATATATGCTATATGAGGTGTATTGAATATTGATGAGTAAGTTTTGCTTATGCCACTTGTGTATTATGATACTTGTTGATGAACGGTAAGGCTATGTTGAATATTTATTTATGTGCAACTTATTAAGCTTTATGCTTACTCCCTCTCATTTTCTTCATTTTCTTATAGTATCGTCTATCTAGCTCAAGGACCAAAGGAAGTCAGAGATATTGATCACACTATCAATCAAAGCATTCACTATAGTTTGATTTATATTTTTGAATATGGCATATATAGGGCTTAGACTTTACTATTTTTGTGTCATTGAGGATTGGCCAAATGTGTTAGCTTGGGTTGAAACCATTCATTTTGTATTAGGCCTTGAATGATGGAAAATATTCATTTTGATGTATGCAAATGAAGTTACTCTCATAAATGAGTAATTGCTTAGTTGATATGTAGCCTATTGTGGCTGATTGGTTTAAATAAATTATTCTTGTATTGGTACGGTTGCTATTATATAGGTTGTGTAAGTAAGGGTGGTAAATAGGCTTGGTAAGTAGCCTTATATTGTTACATGAGTAGACACACGGGCGTGTGTCTAGGCCATGTGTGACGCACGGTCTGCCCTATGGGCGTGTGGTTCGACCGTGTGTCCGCTGCACGTAAGAATTTCAAGTCAGTATGCAGATAGTAAACACACGGGCAGAGACACGGCCGTGTGTCTCAACCGTGTGATAGACACAGCCTAGCACACGGGCGTGTGCCTCGGCCATGTGACATTTTGGGAATGCTGACATCAGAAATAGAATTTCCATGTTTTTGGACACGGGCGTGTCATGGCCGTGTAAAGGACACGAGCCAGGGCATGGGCGTTTGCTAGGCCATGTGAAAACCTCTGTAGATTTGCATTTAAAAATAATTCCATATGGGTGGAGGACACGGGCATGTCCCTTCATTGCCTAGGCCATGTGAGGCACACGGGTCATTAACACAACCATGTTGAAATGTCTACACAGTCGTGTTGCCCTTCTACACGGGCATGTGCCCTATTTTAAAGTCAAATTTTCTATAGATAGTTTAAGGACTCGGGCTGATCCTGAATAGTTTTCAATGGTTGATTTGAGGCTCGTAGGACCATAATAAGAAGTTTAAAGTAAAAATTGAAAGGTTCTAAAATGGGACTAAGTCTTGGTGACTTAGGGAACGTTTGTGTGCATGAGATCGAGTTAGGTAATGCCCCGTATTCTGCTCCGTCGTGGGTTGTGGGTATGGGGTGTTACAATATTTTATTAGATGATAGATTGAATAAAAGGAGATAAGAGTTGAAGGAATTTGTTTCCATCGTCGTAACACTAGCCTTCATATTCACGACGTTTATTTACAATCTTTGAGGTCGCAACACAACATCATAAGAGTCGCGAATCAAACCTGAAACATTTTGTAAACTTTGCATTTTAGTTCACAAATGGTCTCAATTTATCAAAAAAGCTTTCATAAGCTCAGATAAACCCCAGACAAGATTATATATTATAATATGATGATGTAATAAACATGTTAATGAATTTTGAATTGATATAAATTGTAACCATAGTTATTCTGGTAACTAATATGGCATCCTATAGCTCAAACATGACGATCAATCGAGTATGGGGTATTAGATAGATCATGAAAAAACAATATTTAAATTGTGGAGAAAATAGTTTTAAATAGTTAACATAAAAAATTGAGTTAATTGTTGTATATTATTACAATTTTAAAATTCAAACATACTTTTTTACTTGAACGTTTTTAATATTTTATAATTAATATAATAATTAAATGCCTAAAATTAATACTAGTTTTGAAATCTAACAAATAAATAGCTGCTTTAAATTTAAGGGAAACAATATTTCAATATATAATTGTTTTATATAAGTGAAACTTTTTTTAGGCGTAATGATTTTTTTTACTTTGAATTTTATAAAAAAATAAATTTAATAATTAAAAGAAACGAAAAATTAAAGAAAAGTTTTGAATAATTTTTTTATTTTATAAAATTGGAAGGCTTGATAAATTATTATGCTTTTTATAAACTTAGTGAATATTTATTAAAGATGTAATGGAGTGTAATGAATAGAAATACAGTGCAAATGAAGCTAACCCTAATGATATTAAGACTTAAGGTGAGTTTGGATGGGCGATGCGTTTACTTGCGATTAGTGTAAAAACAGCGGTGACAGTGAGATTAGATACTGTAACAACACTGTAGTGTGAGACAAAAAGTAGGTTAAACGCACCGTACCCAATCGCCAATCTAAACCCACCCTTAATTTAATATGTTTATGATTTTAAAAAGCATGATTAATAAAAAGTGAATTTGACTTGTGACATAAAAAATGTTTTAAGAATTTAAAAGAGTTAATATCTTATCAACATTTGCTGTGAAGAATTAAAAAATATATATTTAAATATAATGATGAAAGGTAAATGAGGTTCTTTTTGTTATGTCCTTTGGTAGATTATAGGTGTGGTTTAAAAGAATTGCTTTTGCTACCAAAATCAGTTTACTTAGCAACTTAATTGGTAATTAGAAACCTTAAAACCCCTAATTAAGCTAGCATTTCACTGTTGGAATCTCAAGTCATTTTCCCTGGAAAGGTCTGAATCCAAAGCACGAACACTTACTGTATAGTACTTTTAAAAGAGTGTTGGATTAAAGGTGGAAAACTTTAAAAAGATCTTTAAACTGTCGTACACAATTAATGGTGATGGGAAACTTTAGAACAGCCTTTACTTCTCTTCTTTATTTCGACACATATCTAATGTACTTTACACCTTAGTAGTAATTATGGAAGTCTTGAAAGGCTTTCATCAATCTGACCTTTTCTTTTCTTTTTTTTTTTCCTTCTTTTTCTTTTCCTTTTACATGCACTTGGACATAGTTAGTTGGAAACAATATATTTCCCTCCTTTACCGGGTTTAATGTTTAATTTATTATAAACAAATGTTACATTTTAGTATATGAGCTAGTAATTAATTAAGTATAACGATAAATTTTAATTACTTACATAATTTGTTTCTGATAAAGAGGAGGAATTTTTTTACTTATTTTAAAGACATTTTTTTCAAAGATTTTTTTTCTAAGAGTTTTACAAATCCTTTTATTTTCAAGTTAAATTCTGGGTAAATATACAAATAGTCACACTATTATAAGTGTGTTTCTGTTTTAATCATCTAAGTTTAAATTTTTCTATTTTAGTCATTAAAGTTAATGAAATTTAATATTTTGGTCACTCCTCTATTAAAACACTAGGAAAAGCTTCTTCTTCCTTTTTTCCATAATAACAAATTCAACCCTCCAATGTTTATAGATTCTACCAATTTGGTTTTAATTATAAAAAAATTCAACAAATTTAGCTCTCAACTTTACACATTTTTTTTTAATTTAGTCTTGATTCATAAAAATTTAAAATTTAAAATTAAATTTCAAATTAAACAAAATTATTTAAAAGTTTATTTTTTTCAATAAAAATACAAAAGATTTTATAAAATACATAAAAATTATAAAAATACTTATAAATAAATGAATATATATATTTCTCATTTTCTAACATGATATTTATTTATTAAAATAATAAAAATTTAAAGGAAAAAAAATGAAGAAAATTCAAGCAGATTTAGCTTTTCTCTTTTTTCAACATTAACAGCCACCATGTTCAAGTTGGGTCAAAAACTAACCCTAAAGTCAAAAAGGGTAAGAATCAATTTTTTTAGGTTGTCGCCTAAAACAGGCTTGTTGCTTTTGAAGCTGTGCTTGAGTAGGGCATGGTTGTGGATATTTAGGTAAGGATGAAGTCTTGTAGGCCCTGTAGGTGGAAGGTCATGTTAGCAACTCCATAATCAATTCCTAGTTCGATGATGCGATGTCAGAGAATGTGGAAACCAAATATTTCAAAATAATGGTTGTTGGTGTCGATGGTTGTAGGTGAAGACAATGCTCACACTCAACAAATTAGGTGGACTAAGGAATAAGGTCAGACGTATAATAAATAAATTATATTTATAAAATAAAACTAATAGAAATGGCAAGGAATGAAGGCAGAAGCGGATCAAAGAATCAAATTCAAGTTGTTCGACTCGAAAAGGAAATATTTGGATATGATCTGAAAAGAAGAAATAAATAAATTTAGTAATAATGAAGTCGAAAACAATAGAAGAATAATTTTGATAACAAAGAACGAAAAAAATAATAATAATATATCAATAAATAAATAGACTAAATTTAAAAGTGGAAGATGGATTGAATAAACCGATGGCTATGATGGATAGAACGATAAATGTCCAATTGAACCCTTTGAGATATAAGTCCCAACAAACTCAATTAATGGCTCTAATCAACCCTCTAAGAAATAATCCTTGACAAATTGAAGGGTGAAGAATGAATTACCACGACTCCTTGAAGAAAATCAAGAAGAAAATCAAGAAGAAAACTACTTCTAAAAATCACAAGAAAGAAATCTTGCTTAAAGAAAAAAACTCCGAGAGTTAAAAACTTTATTAATAAAAACAATTGTGTGCTTAATAAACAATGAAGCAGCCTTTATAGGCTAGCTAAATAAATCTAAATAAAACTCTTAGGTAGACTAGAACTTTAATTAACCTAAATAAGAAGTAGTTTTAAACTAAATTTCTTGATGACATAAAACTCCTAAATAGCTTTAAATACTTAATAATAATAAATTCGAAATAATAAAATAATAAGAGCTGGTAAATATAATATTAGGCTCATATATAACAAAAATTAATCCTAAAACTCAAACTCAATATAATTTAAACTCGAATTAAAATTCCAAAACTCGTAATTTTCGTCACAATCACGTCCAAAAATTCTGCTTGCACTGTCTTTATTAAAACGGTCATAACTTGAGCTTCTGAACTCAAAATCGAGTGATTCAAAGTATTTTTCAAAGCTAAGAAATATATCTTTGAACGCAATGAAGACATCTCAACTCTATAACGCCTGGGTCCCATCCAAAAAGTCATCGCAAGTTTGCTGATTTTCCAAACTTGAAAATGGCAACTTCAATGAATGGAATTTAATAAATTTCACCCTATCTGTGCATGTATCATTCCCTCTTTCCTTGAAAAGATTTGTCTCTAAATCTCATATTTGGTTGAATAAGAAATAATCTTTATCACAGGTGGAATAGTTTAACAAAGCTCCTCGAAAAGGACCAACAAATTCCTAAAAGAATGAAACGAGTCTACTAGAAAATTTTAAGTTAAGGTTAGTGAAAACATAATTATTCCTCTCTTTTGGGTAGGTTTTTTCTTCCTTTATATTCTCTTTTTCAATGTGAATTAAACTCTCTAATTTTACGTCATAGAAATTTTCACTCACCAAAGTTGGACCATCAAATTAACTTTTATTGCTCAATGTCTCTTTTTTCTCAGTCTTTTTCCACGAATCATCCTCATTTCACTTTAAACCCTCACTAAAATTTTGTCATCATAATATAAATATGTATGAGGAGAATAGATGTCTAACCCATCCAAATTCGTACAATGTAGGAAACAATTCTCACTATCAACTTTTTCTGGTTCACAAAGTTCACTATCATTATCATCATAGTTTGCACTATTATTATCATCATAGCTCGCACTATTACTATCAACTTTTTCGACATCAACTTTGAAACAAGGTGTAATGTTAGATCTAGACTCAACAATAGGCACAAAATCACACTTACTGTCTTTACAAACGGTGTCACTTAAAGTTTCTTGCTCATTTATATCATCATCGCCAATGATAGCAGTAAACGAAGACCCTTTAATAGGTTATGTGTCATACTTACATTCCTCGGCTTGCAATGATATTTTCTATAGGCAATGACACAAGATCAAATACAGTTAATGGATTAAAACCATAAACAAGTTCAAATGGAGAATAGCCAATTGTAGAGTGAATAGATCGATTACATGCAAATTCAACAAATGGAAAACATTCTTCCCAATTTTTAAAGTTCTTACTCGCAACAGCTAGCAGTAAAGCACCTAAGACTCAATTGACTACCTCAAGTTGTCTATCAGTTTGGAGGTGACATGTAGTAGAATATAATAATTTAGTACAAAGCTTACCCCATAGCACATTCCAAAAGTGGCTTAAGAACTTTACGTCTCTGTCAGATACAATGGTGTGAGGTATCCCATGTAGGCGTACCACCTCTCTAAAGAATAAGTCAATCACATGTGTAGTATCATTCATTTTATGACAAGGAATAAAGTGAGCCATCTTTGAAAACCTGTCAACAACAACAAAGATACTATCTCGACCCTTTTTAGTTCATGGCAAAGTAATAACGAAATTCATGGATAAGTCTACCCATGGCAAAGAAAGAATCGGCAAAGTATAGAGCCATAAGGCATTATCTTTGATTTTGCTTGTTTACAAGCAATACATTCAGAACATACCTTTTCAATATCCTTCTTCATGTACGGCCAATAAAAATGTTCTTATAGAATAGCTAGTGTTTTGGCGACACCAAAGTGTCCCATTAAGCCTCTAGTATGTGCCTCACGAATTAATAACTCTCTCATGGAACATTGTGGAACACATAACCTGTTTAAGCAAAAAAGAAACTCATCTACTAGGTAAAACTTGTTAAAGGCACCATTCCCACAATTGGAAAAATTATTTTCAAAATAAACATCATTTAAGTATAAATCTTTTATATGATCAAACCCTAAGACTTTAGCATTTAATGTAGTTATCAAAGAATATCTATGAGATAAGGCATCAGTAACTATATTTTCTGTACTTGTTTTGTATTTAAATACATATGAGAATGTCTCTATGAATTCTACCTATCGAGTATGTCTCTAGCTCAACTTACCTTGTCCTTGTAACCATTTTAGGGATTCATGATCCATATGGATAATGAATTCATGTGGAGGCAAGTAATGTTACCAAACTTGTATAGCTCAAACCAATGCAAGCAACTCCTTGTCGTAAGTTGAGTAGTTTAATTGCACCCCATTCAATTTTCCATTGAAATATGTGATTGGCTTTTTTTTCCTTTCATCAACACGGCACCAATTCTAATACCTGAAGCATCACATTCAAGTTCAAAAGTATTAGAAAAATCAAGTAATTTAAAAACCAAAGTAGAACATAATTTATCCTTTAAAGCTTGAAAAGCCTTTTCCTAAGCTTCTCCCCATGTAAAACCTACAGAATTTTTAATAACCTCAGTTAATGGAGTAGCAATAGTGGAGAAATCCTTCATAAATTGTCTATAAAAACTTGCTAAACCATGGAAAGACCTCACCTCGGTAATTGATTTAGGAGTGGGTCACTCCCTAATTGCCTTTACTTTGTCCTTATCAACATGAATACCTTGAGCACTTATTATAAAACCTAAAAAGATTAGTTTATCACAACAAAAAGTGCATTTATCAAGGTTAACAAATAACTTTTCAGTTCTCAGAATGTCCAAAATAGATTTAACATGGAAAACATGATCATCTAAAGAAGTTGAGTAAATCAGAATATCATCAAAATATACTAGCACAAATTTACCCAAATAAGGCCTTAAAACTTGATTCATTAATCTCATGAAAGTACTAGGTGCATTAGTTAGACCGAAAGGCCAAACAACCTACTCATATAATCCAAACTTAATTTTAAAGGTTGTTTTCCATTCATCCCATTTCCTCATCCGAATTTGGTGATAACCACCTTTTAAATCAATTTTAGTAAAAATTGTTGAACCATGTAACTCATCAAGCATATCATCAAGTCTAGGGATTGGATGTCTATACTTTACTGTTATTTTGTTGATTAGGCGGCAATCAACACACATTCAAAATGAACCATCTTTATTAGGCACCAATAGGACAGGGACAATACAAGGGCACAAACTTTCTCTAATGTACCTCTTTTGTAATAGTTCTTCCACTTGCCTTTGTAACTCCTTTGACTTTTCTGGATTGCTTCGGTAAGCTAAACGATTTGGAATGGTTGCACCAAATACTAAGTCAATTTGGTGCTCTATGCCTCGCAGAGGTAGTAAACCATCAGGTGCCTCATTCAAAACATCCTTATAATCCTGCAAAAGAGATGTAAAGACACTAGGCAAAAAATCGTTAAGGTTAGCTAAAGATAAATAATTTTGCCTAAACCTTACAAGGATACAAGGTTGTTTGTGATATAGGGCTCTCCTCACATCTTTTTTACTTGCAAATAAATTTCGCACTATGTTTTTATCGTTAATGAACAATGAAGAAGTATTTATGTAGGCTAGCGAAATAAATCTAAATAAAACTCTTATGTATACTAGAACTTTAATTAACCTAAACAATAAGTAGTTTTAAACTAAACTTTTTTGTTGACATAAAACTCCTAAATAATTTAAAATACTTAATAATAATAATTTCGGAATAATAAAATAATAAAATAATATGAACTGATAAATATAATATTAGGCTCATATATAATAAAAATTAATCTTAAAATCTGAACCCAATACGATTTAAACTTGAATTAAAAGCTAGAAACTCATAATTCCTGTCACAATCATGTCCAAAAATCCTGCTCGCGCCAATCTTTATTAAAATGGTCATAACTTGAGCTTCCAAACTCAAAATCAAGTAATTCAAAGTGTGTTTCAAAGCTAGGAGATATATCTTGGAATGCCATGAAGACATCTCAACCTCAAAATGCCTGGATCTCATCCAAAAAGTCATCGCAAGTCTGCTGATTTCCCAAACTTAAAAATTGCCAGCTTCGGTGAATGAAATTTAATAAATTTCACTCCATCTGTGCATGTATCAAGAAGGAAAGGTTAAATCTGGTTTAATTCTTGTCTGTGGGTTTTTAAAAAATATATTTTTTTATAAAATTATTGTTTTAATAAATAAATTTTATGTTAGAAAAGAAAAAGGGTATTCATTTATTTATAATTTTGTATGTATTTTATAAAATCTTATATAACTTTATCAGAAAATGAACTTTTAAATTTTTTTTGAATTTTTAAAATATTAAAATTTAATTTTTCAAGAATAAAGATTAAATTAACAAAATGTGTGAAGTTGAGGACTAAATTTGTTGAGTTTTTGTAAACATTAGGGAACTAAATTTGTTATTATGTCAAAGAAAAAAGTCACATCAACATTTTGTTAATAATTTAACAGAAGAGTGACTAAAATATTAGATTTCAATAATGTTAATGACTAAAATAATTTTTTTAAACCTAGGTGATAAAACAGAAATACGCTAATAGTTAGGTGACCATTTGTATAGTTTACCATTTAATTTTGTACTAATTATTCTTTATTTCATTTTTAACTATTTGAACACATATGTATTAAATATTAAATATTATTTTTCCTCATATTATTACACCGGAGATCAAATGTGTAAAAAAAGTATATTTTTGTCATTTCTTTTCTTTTCTTTAATTTTACAACTCGTATTTTACAAAAATTAAAGGGTAAATTAATTTTTTAAAAGAAAAAACTACAAGTTACAATAATTACAATCAAATTTAATAATTAAAAATAGTAAACTGAATAATAATTCACCAGAATAAATTTAGATCAAATTAACATTACAAGATTTAAACATCAAATTTTAAAGTTTTAAGTCTTCAATTAAATTATTTCATTTAATTTTGCAGCGTTTTGTTGGTGCAAAGTTTTTTTGCTAATATGATTAAGAAATATTTCATGTTTATTTCACAGTTCATGATAACAAAATTTTTTAAGCTCATAAATTTTTTTTAGAGAGTGAAATATGTCTGATTTGGTTGCTGGGAAGTTTATTGGAACAAACACCCGCAATCACCACAAGAATTAAAAATTGGGTTTGAGTTCGATCACCAATGATTCACTAATATATATTTATGATTAACGCAAATCGCGTGAAGTTGGTACGCACTAACTCTTCCTTTTTTTCCCTTTGATTTGCTTTCATAAAAAATAAAAGGAATTCGCAGGTGGCATATATGGTACAACATGCTTTGTTTTGAAAATAACAGGCAATTAGTGAGGATGAACAAGGTAAAGGTAAAATAAAATGAAATAAATCTAACTTTATGCTGGCATTTATGATCATAGGGGAATAAATTCATAAACATAATTTATTCAACTTATTTAATTATTTGTAGAAGTTGACATTTAATAGGTTTAAATTTTAAATCTCATATATAATTCAAGATTAATTTAATTATAGCTTCGAGTATATATAATGATAAATTTAGTTTTTAATATTTATATTTTTTGTTAATTTATATTTTTATTTTTGAGTAAAATTTAGTAATTTCAGAAAAAGTAAAATTAATTTTTTTTAAAAAATACTAACTAAAGCATTAAATTTTAATGATAATAGTGTGGCAATTGCATGGCAATTATGTGTACTTCATATTGACATAACATTATTTGTCTTATATGTCATCATAGTGCCATGTCAACAAAGAATAGAAATTTTAAAAATATTTTTAAAAAATATATAAATAAATTCAAAAATAATATATATAAGTACATAAAAAATTTAAAAAAGCATGAAGTATATGTGGATGCCGGCTATCCTATTTAAAAATTTAATATTGTAGTTAGTGTTTTCATTAAAAAAAACTTAAGGGTATAAAAAATCTTTGAACTTTTTTAAAAATAAAAGCAATTAAACTTTTTTTTTTACACTCAACTGGCTACTTAAACTATCAAAATGTAACAAAAAAACTCTTTAACCATTAATTTTAACGGTTGACTGTTAAAGTTAATAACCTCTAATTTTTTCTTTCTTTTTTTCAGGTATATCCGCCATGTGTCATACAATGGTTGTGACACATAGCGAAAAAATGATAAAAAATATTAAAATCAATAAAAGGTTAAAAGATTAAAAAGTAAAAAATTATTAAAATATATAAAAATATAGAATTTATAAAATTTATAAGTTTTTATCTTTGCTATGTGTCAAGTCATGATTTGATATGTGACGAAAAATGATAAAATATTATTATAATTAATAAAAATTATAAAAAAGGAAAATATAAAAATTATTAAAAATTATAGAAAATATTTAAGATTTATTAAAAAATTGGAATTTTTTTAAAAATTTTCAAAAAAATATGTATTAAATGTATAAAAACCTAATGAAAATGATTGTATGTACCAAGAAAACAAATAAATAATTATAAATTAAAACAAAAAATAAAAAAAATAAAAGGAAGATTGAAACTATCCCGTTGAATCTTTTATTCTTATATATCAAAATAGTGCAAAGCCTTCTTGTTTCGATGTCTTATCGTTTCTTTGTTTCTTCACCAATTTCGTCATGAGAGGTAAGAAGTTAAGCTAAGTAATATTAAAGAAGTATTAAATTGGGAGAAAAAATTGAAGAAAATTATATAAAGAAGTTTAGGACTTTCATGTTTTTTAATAAATTTTTATAGTTTTTTATACTTTAATATATATTTTTTATTTATTTTAATATTTTTATCTTTCTTGGCCACATGTCGAAACATGATGAAGATACCTAAAACAAATTAGGGTCATTAACTTTAGCTATTATCAGTTAAAGTTAATAATTAGCATCCTTGTTACATTTTAGTAGGTTAGATACTTAATTGAGTGCAAAAAATGAAAAATAATAGCTTAATTATTTGTTCAACTTTAAATCTTAAAAAAAATCAATTCAATAATTTTAAAAGGATATTAAATGGTGAAAATTCAAATTTAATTAAAATTAATAATAGCTGACAAAAAAATTTAAATATTACTGACTACTTTGTCTGTAACATATATAGAAAAAAAAGGCAAAATTCATGCATTTTAAAGTTAGTTTTAAGTACTTACCAAAAGAAAAGTTAGCTTAAGTGAAGATATACTTTTTGTAGTTTTCCCTGTCCTCTTTTTTTCTTATTTTATTTTAATTCCACATTTCCTTTCCATGCAAGTTACCTAATAAAGTTACCGTAAGAATTGAAGCATGAACTCTTTTTACACGTCCTCACGTCCCCCACATTATCATTTTATTCAACTCCAAATATATATCCTGTAAAATGTAAACCCTACCATTGACCCACCAACACCTTCACAATTATTCATCGACTCTTTTCAACCTCTTCTTCCATGCCTTCTTCTACACTACTCTTCAGCATCTGTGTCACATGCTAATCCATGTGAAACCCAGTTCTAGACACATCCCGCCAAATCAATGTTCATCATTATGATCAATTACATATATCTGCATATATAGTATATAGTAATATAGTATATTTCAAGACGGGGACCGGTTCTCAAGAGCATTACACGTGTTGGAAAATTATTATTTTTAAAAGTATTGCCAAGTATTTAACACGTAACGCTACAGGATCATTCCCCATTGATCGATCTAACATGAAATCTGACAACTAAATGCACCAAAGGTTCCTCTCTCATGCCTTGTTATTATGTATATCAAAAACAATATATATACCAAAATACATATTCTTTCATCACTATTTACAATGAGTATGGATTCGTTATTTAATTGTTCCTATTGGGATTATATTAAATGAACGAACTCCCAGTGTTTTACCTCTATGAGGCTCCCATGCATCGGTTCTTGAATGTAGGGTAGGAGGATGGAACTATTCATAAATCTTTAAGTCTTAAGCTAATTAAATTAGATGATAATAAACACTTAAGTGTGCAGAACCTGTAATTTGTTGTAATATTAAGGATGCCGACTGAAATAAGACTGAAAGAGTAGGGTAGATTAGAATAGAGAAAGAGGGAGCATGGGGAAATGGTGTCTCCTTTTCTCTGCCATTGCCAATAATTGAGGGTTTAAACTTGGTTTTACTTCAGCTAAGGCACCAATCATAGGAGTTGGATGAATCTAGTGGAGTCCATCTTTCCACGTACGAAAGAGCCGAGGTTGTAAAAAAAAGAAGAAACAGCTTTGGAACCGTGTTAATGTCCCTATTCAAGAAATCAATGTGTTTATATGTATATATATATTCACATCAAACAAGGCCATTTAAGTGGATTCCAACTCCTCATTCAACCATAGATTCCCCAACCTTAGTGGTGGGTTTCCCTTTCAAAAACCTAACCAAAAAGATTACTATCCATTCTATCCTTTCAAAACAAAGATAGCCCCTGAATAAAAACAAATGAAGTCTTCTTCTCGCAAGTGGGGTTCCTCCAAATCTATGTACCCAATGGATCAGGCTGTTTGTGAGCAATTCTATAGGGACTACTAACATACACATTATCATAACCTAATATTTCTATATTCTTTGTGGGGTTTCAAGACCGATCATAAGATTATTACTCTTCAAATAATGAATGTGTTTTTTTAAATTGGATTTCAATATCATGTTTGCTAGTCATGGCAACTCAATTCCCTTGTCTGAGGAAAGGGTGTATGTAGATCTATGGTATTTGAAAATCGAGGCAGCTAAATATAATAATAATTTAACACTGGGACAGGCAAAAATAGATTAATCTTAACATGTTTAGTGTAGTTACACAAATGGCAATATTTTTTTCCTCATTTGGCTCATAGATATACCCCCAAATATCTAATAAATATCTATTCTTTGATATTTTTATTACTTTCCTTCTCCAATAATAAAGGGGCTTCAATAAATTTAGAATATTTTCCCCATTTTACGAGGTGTAACTATTGGTTGAGTTCATCAAGCTTTTGGATTTATATATAAAACAAAAGAGGTCAAAAACCTTACATTAATCACTTGAATTACGTTTTAAATAAACACATCTTTAAAAAAAATCTAGCTAGAAAATCAGCCTAGTGGTTTCATTTATTAATAATAATAAACTACAGTTTAAAAAATTCGTGGATGTAGCTTTGCAACAATTATTGATGTGATAAAAGAACATTTGAGAACATGAAAAATGCGTGTCTCAATTTAGTATCAAGTTGCACATGAATGCAGCATTGACCAAATTAAGCTATTATTTGTTCTTATGGAAAGGAATGAAAAGAGAAACCCAGATTGTATCTGGTTATTATTTGTTGGATTTAAATTGTGTTTTTGGCATGCACGTTTTAATAAAAAAGAGAGCAACCTTTTTTTCCAAATATCTACCCTCATAAACCTACCCTTTTGACTCAGCAGCTGAATTAAATGTCATGCATTTTTACGATATAATAAATAAAAATGGGGCCACCCTCTGCCAAATCTTCCCTGGCTTTGATGATTCTTAAGCTAAAAAAAGAAGAAAAAGTCAATAGGCTATTGTTGTTGGTTCTAGGGGATGCCATTAAATGTATTCATAAGCTTTTCTGCTTGAGGAATAAATAATAGGAGAAACAGAAATGTAGACATTAACAAATGCCAATTATGGAGGGTTTTTAAGTTTCCACGACAGTTGTCAGTTGCATAAGATAGTAGTTTATTAATATTGAATAAGATGATCAATAATGGAGGAATATAAATGCATTAAGAATTATAACAAGTTATCACAAATCTTTTAAAATAAACTCCAAAACAAATGAATATTCACAATTATTTATCTAAGTTTATTTTTGAGTGATTTCTTAAATAATTAAAAAATTATAGAAAATTATTAGTTTTTTAAATAATTTTTTAAAGTTTTGTTTACTTTTTTGAGATTTTTTTTAAAATTTTAAATACTTGTTGACGTGGCAAAATGTTGCATTAGCATAAGGTACTTGTGGCACATCATTTGTCATTGTTTAGTTGCTTCATTAGCCACTTCATCACTAAACAGTAGAAATAAATGAAACTTAATAGGGACTAATTTGACTATTTTTTAGTAAAAGATGAAAAATGTAATTTGATTCCTAGTATAAAGGCCTATATGTTACTTTTGTCTAATTCTACTATCCTTCAATTCCATGTCACTTACATAATTTTTTTTTAACAAAAAGGCGAGTTTGATCTTTGATCTAACTTATAGGGACTAATTTGCCTTTTTTTTAGTAAAAGATGAAAAATGAAATCTAATTCCTAGTATAAGGGCCTATACGGTACTTTTATGTAATCCTACCATCCTTAAAATATTCCATGTCACTTACATAATTTTTTTCTAACAAAAGGGTGAGTTTGCTCTTTGATCTAACTTAATAAGAACTAATTTGCCTATTTTTTTAGTAAAAGAGGCAAAATGCAATCTAATTCCTAATATAAGGACCTTTATGGTACTTTTGTCTAACCCTACTCATCCTTTAATTCCATGTCACTTGCACTTTTTTTTAAATGCCAAATCATTACTTAATAGCACAAATGAATGAATTTTTTTAAGAGAAGAATCAATTTACATTTTTTTTAACATACAAAGACTAATTTACCTATTTTTTAAGTAAATGATGCAAATTACAATTCGACTCTTAGTACAAGACGTCCATAATTCTCTACCTCATTTACTAAAGGTTGTGCAATTAAGACAAATTTACTAAAGGTCATTCTTATTTCATGTTAAAATGTGTAGGTTTTGGTTAATTGGTTAAAGTTAGTTGAGATAATTATTGAATTAATTATACAGTTGGTAGAATGATAAATTTAGTCCTCTATCTTTATATCTTTTGTCAATTTAGTTTTTATTCTTTTCTTAAGTTAAGTTTGATCATTAAACTTTCAAAAAAGTGTTAAATCACTTTTTGTTAGAGTTATATGCCCCGAATTCCATCATTTGTTAAAGAAATAAAATAAAGAGGCAAAATAGGGAGATCTGTGAAGATGAAGGACCCGAATCCCGCACAAATTGAATCCTTAGATGACTATACTTATTCTACTAGACATTAATTATAACAGGATTGTTTAAACCCTTAAAATAGGAGTAGTTGAACTCTTCTTGTATTTTTGGTTTTTCAACATTAGTGAATTTCTCTTCTTCTTCCCGTAGTTTTTCTCAATAAGGGTTTTCCACGTAAGATCTGTGTGTCCTTATTTTTCTTTCTTATTGCTTTGTGTTCATTCTTATTGCCATTATCGACGTTAAGTATAACACTTTTTTTAAAGAAAATGTTTAAGTAAAACATTAATTTTTTTTTAATGATTTGGGCATGGGAACCTACATGGCAATCTATAAGTACTTCATGCTAACATGACATTATTGTCTTATATGTCATGTAAACAAATAATTTAAAAATTATGAAAATATTCAAAATTTTAAAAAAATATAAAAATCCATAAAAACTAAGAAAAATTAACATAAAGTACATGTGGATTGTTATGTGGGCTACCATATTTAAAAGTTTAACTTTTTAGTCAATATTTTTTTGTTAAAAAACAACGATTCAACTATTTTTAAAATATTGATGATCAAATTTTACTCTTTTTAAAAGGTTGAGAACCAAATTGACAAAAAATGTAAACGATAAAAGGCTAAATTTATCTTTATCCCTAAACAATTTAGTGTTTGAAAATCTTTCTTGTTGTTAACAAAACAAGCGTACAAATCTTTGAATGAGTTATGATTTGCACACAAGGTTTAAACTCCAAACATAATGGAACGAAGCATTTGCCATTAAATCACTAACATGTTAGCATAATTGATATTTGTTGTTGATATGATAATATTCATTACGTTTATAATTACAATAAACTATATGTACCAAAAGAGAGAGAGAAAAGACAGTAATAAAATAAATCCGAAGAGCATTAGGAGACCACTTTTGAATCTATTCCACTCTAGATTTCAGTCCAAAATCAGGGGCTGGAATATCCTTTTTTTTTTTTACCTTTCCCTTTATTAAAGATGCTGATGGAATAAGAGATTTTTCGTAAAACATGGTTGTTTCATAGACATGTATGTAATTATAACCCCTAGAGATGAGTTGAAAGCAAGGTGCGAATATAGAGGTGGCAACCTACAGGTCAATAACACTCGCATCTATTTATCCTGAATTGATACGGTAATAATGCAACCATTTAGAGGCTCGTCACTCATTTTGTTACCTTCTATAAGAACTTTCAAGACTCTATATATACCCTCAAATATTCCTTTTTTATCTTTACGAATTTTATAATTTATTCAGTTTTGTGTGCATACATTTTCTATAATTTTCAAAGGCAATGAATATAAGTTAAATTTTCATTTATTTTTAAAGGTTTCACGTATGATTTTAATCTTGAGCTTTTATTATTATTATTATTATACCTCCATAAATAAGAACATGTGGCCGATCAAGAGGTCACCTGATGGATGTACTCCACCTGCCACAAATTGAGAGGCTGCTAGAAGTTTCACTCCTCATTTTAGTCACTTAGCCTTTTGTTAAAGATATGATCGTTTTAGTCACCAAACCTCTCGTAAATTCAATTGCTCCGTACCTTTAATCAAAATGAATAACATGGTATATCTTGTCACAAATATTCTTGTCCCATTGAAGACATCCACCCCTACTTATCCTACAATGATGGCTCGATTACAAGTCCAATACATTAATATTATTTTGCACAGGACCTCACCTATAAAGAGCCCCTAAAACAATGAAGAGCGGACCAGCTCTTGAATATACTTGCCTATACTTTGCCAACTTACCTTCAGCACTCCAACACATTAATATTATTCTGCACAGGACCTCACCTATAAAGAGCCCCTAAAACGATGAAGTGAGGACTAGCTCTTGAATATACTTGCCTATACTCTGCCAACTTACCTTCAACACTTAGTCTTCATACTTTCTTAACCTCTAGTCTCTATAACTTTCAACTCTCGGTCCCAATTGGGTGAAATGGCCTCCATCAACACTACTACACCCTCCTCTTTATTTCTTTCTTGTTGTACCTTTGTATCAACAATTATATATTTTTGTTTTATATTCCAAATACTTCGTGTTTTTTTATCAAATTCTTTCACTTTCAAAAGACTATAAATCTTCTCCACCCTCCCTCAGTTAGTCCTTTTACAGTGTTCACTCAGTTAAATACCAAACTGCCTGTCCACTAATGAAGTGACAAAGGCAGCGTTCTTTATAGAAAAAGCTAAAAAAAATGAACTTATTCACAGACAAGGTTGGATAATAGCTGAGAAATTTGGCCCCAAAAAAGAAATTAGATTAAAGTTAAAAGCATAAGCATAAGCATAGGCTTAGCTTCTTATTTTGAGTTAACAAAAAAAAAAGCAATAACTTAAAATTAAATTTGCAGATGCATATGCTGAGTATCTGAAATTTAAGTGGTAAGTAGCGCATCAGACTTTTTAAATCAATTTTCAATGAATATGCTTAATATTATAATTCCCTTCCACGAGAAAACTTTATATTCATCACAGATATAGTGAAAATGAGATAGTTTTGTTTTTTATGTTATTCGTATTCAAGTGTTATCGTCCAATGTAAGTAAACATTAGACATGAGTATGTTCCATCATTTTTTAGACTAGGCATTATAATTGCTGAACCATTTCTCAATACTTATATTTGAATATACATCCAACATAAATATTAAAAAAAATTAAATGAAGAACCAAAGCAACGTAAACTTTGCTTTTGTTAATAAGAGGGATAAAGAGATAAACAAGGAGAGTAACATTTCTATGCATAATAGACGAATTATGAAGCTACAAGTCATAACCCTTGTACCATGCTAGTTACAAGATGTGCAAGGCCTTCAAGCCTAAAGATACAATACATGTATTATATATATATATTCTTTTTTTTCTTGTTCATTTTTTTTTATCTTAACAAGAATTTACTACATAATTTCGTCCCAACCCTTTATATTTCTTTTTGCTAGGGTGGACAAATGTTTTTCCATATCTTCCTAACTTTTAGATTTTGAATTAAGCTCCCATAGATAATTGTTTCCATTCAACCAGACGCCGTAAAAAATCCATAACCTGCAAGAAAGGAAAGATTATGATAAGTTACCAAAACAAAAATAAAATAATACTTGTTTGTGCTAGTTTTGGAACTTACCTCATCTGGTTCTTGTAAAGAATATGATGCATTGGTGTCTTTGGGGTACTTTGAGACAAGAATTCCGAAACCTTGTCCTCTGTCTCTCAATATCTAATAACAATGGGGAAAAAAACACCACTGTTAGCACAAGATCTACAAGTTTAATAAAGCAAAGACATGCCTTGTCCTTAATTTTGAGCATTGGATACCTTAAATGCATCTTCATCTGTGCGATCATCTCCAATATAGACAGGGAAAACATCAGTACAGTTTGCGAATCCTATAAAAAGATGTTTATAATAACTGTTAGTACACATCATCCCCTCAATGCATCAAATATTATTTATATTAAAAAAAAGAAAAAAAAAAGAAAACAACTTACCAAGAGATTCTAATAAAAATTCAAGGGCTTTCCCTTTGTCCCATTTAATAGTAGGACGGATTTCAAGAACCTTTCTGCCTTGAGTTAGTCGTAGCTTGGGGTACTCCTTTAAAACTGACTTAACCTGTTGTGCCAGTCCACTCCATTTCTGTTGTTTTGAAGCAAAGGGTCAAGTGCCAATAAAATAGTCGGAATAATTCTAAGTTAATAATTGTAATTTGGCTTTTTTTTATTACCTTTTCATCAACACAACGGAAGTGTACAGAGAGACAGAACTTGTTGTTCTCCACCTTAGCTCCTGGAGTTGATTTGGTGGTCTCAACCAATTGTTTGTAAACCTCGTCAATCATGGGAAGAAATTCACTTGCTGGTTGGAAAAGAACATGTTCTGTCACTTTGTCAGTTTTGGAACGTTTCTCTGGCCCTTTAATGTCCATGCCATGACTTCCAGCGTAGTACAGTTCAGCTAATTTCACAAATTTATACACCTACAATTTGCAAAAACAATGAAAAAAATATATTTAAGTTCGGGGGAAAAAAGTTGGTATTTTTTTTTTTAGAATAAAATTTGTGGCCTGGAAATGTACCTTGTCTCTGCATCTGCCACTCACTATAGCAGTAGGAAAACACTTTGCTAGCTTTCTCACTGTCTTTCTCATCTGGTGTACATAAGCATGAAAAAGTAAGTATTGATGAAAATACCCAAAAGGGTTATACAAAGGTTAACCATAGTTTTATATAAGACAAATAGGCAACCTTGTTGGACATGAAAGCTCGATCTGGATCCTCAACAATTGGTGAAAGTGTGCCATCGTAGTCCAGAAACATTATTATTTGTTTCCCTTTCGACGCATCTATTATCTGCTCAAACATCTCCAGGGCAGATGGATGGTGTAGCTACAAAACAAATCAGAATCTTTATTGTGTTGAAGAAAGAGCAAACCCATTTTTATTGAAGGGTTGAAATAGCTTTAGAACTTACATTCCAGGCACCTTGATCATCAGGTGTGGATTTTATATGAGTTGGTGAAGAAGCTCTCATGGAATCAACCCATACACTGGCTCTTGCCCCAGCATTGATTTCAAGGTTGTGAAGCAACCTCTTTGTTGAAATGGAGATATAACCATGGGGTGCTGGCGGCTTTTGAGCTGATACCGTCACTGTGATTGACATGTTGAGGACAGATTTTGCATCAGTCATTATATTTTGACCACCACCACCTATATTCTTTGCTCTCTCTTCTAAGAAACTCACTATAACAAAACAAAGCATTTTTAGCAAAAAGCTGCCTTAAAAACTAAAAAGCCCACAGTTCTCAATAGGTCCCCAAAATACAGAATAACAACAATAAAGAACTTACCCATTTGTGGATATTAAGGTGTCTAAAAAGAACCAAGTGTTAAGATGTTAATGTGAAGGTAAAGAGGAGGAGATTTGAAACAGAGGAGTCTACAGAGTACTCAAAGGAAGAATAGGCAGAGAAATAGGGAGAAGAGAATGTATGTGAGAGAGACAGAAGGGGATTGAATGCCCATTTTATAGCAAACCAGACACAAAGCGACGAAACAAACTAAGTATGCCTCTCTCCTAAATATGGGACCCACCGTCCTCCATGACCATATCCTGAGTTTTTGCTTTAAGGGGCTCCACCGCCACGTGGTCCCACAGCCCAAATCCCATGCCTTTGTTAAAACAGCCGTCTTTAGCCTTAGCAGTGTGAAGTAAAAAGGCAGTTTTAACAGGCTGCTAGCAGTTATGCCATTTGGACCATAGCCTTGGACGGCTCGCATCATATGGGTTTGTGCCACCTGTGCTCACCAAATCGCATCATTTAGCTTGTTAGGTCTGTTCTTTAGTTCTCTATGCAAAAGTTTTATTATATAAATAAATCTTCTTTAAAACTTCACATGAAGCTAGTCAGTATATCTAATTTGATCCAATAGAAAATTATTGCTGTGTTTCTATTGGCTGAATCTAGTCCAGTCTTGAAAATTGAGACAGAACAGTGCCCAGCTCTGCCCAATGTTGGGGCTCATTTAATTAATTAATTATTGTTTATAGTTTATCCTCATTTTCTCTGCTCTTTTGTTTCTGTAAGTGGAAGCATCAGCCGATTACCATTACTTGCATGCCGAGGATGTGATTTACGGTACGAGATTCTATATATCCCTCGCTTACTCAACTTGTTCAACAATTGTCGATTAATTTCAACATAATAATTTGAGATTCACAAAGAAATTTCCTAACATGGGTTTAATCTAATCAAACAATCAAAAGTAACACATGTTTAATTCAAGAAACGGGGAATTGATTCTTCAACCCCTTTGACTGGAAGATGTTTTGAATCTCATATTATTCTGTACAAGAGATTCTTATATTAAAATTTTCTTAATTCGCTGTGGTTCTTTTATTTCTTAATTAAGTTAAAAAAATTTGGTATTTCACGATAAATACATCTGAAATAGAAAGATTGGAGAATCAAAGTCAAATCCCGTAATCAACAATCAATGTAAACGGTCCAAGTCTACAAACAACACATTGCTTTCTTCTACCTATTTTATCTAGGGATGTTGCTAAGTGAACTGAATTATACTCAAATTATGCATACTTTTAAGATAAATATTCCATATTTGGAGTTTTGGAATATTCGGACCCTTTCTTTTTCCTTTTGCTAGGCAACCGGTTTTCTTTTAATTAAATATTAATTATTAGGTTAAATGATGCTATTAGGCCATGCAGTATATGTAACTTGCAAATTTAGTTTCCATGTGACCCAGTTGTTGGATCTATATATAAAATACCATATTCCGTTGTCGAAGTTACTTACTTTTCTATCTTGCTTTATCAAAATGGAAACATAATGGTAAAATTATTTTATAAAAATTTCGAAAACATTTTTTCCTATTTTATGTAAAAAAAATCTTGCAAAATTTAGATTTCACAATATATCAACATTTAAATCATCTCCCAAATCAATTCCCAACACTTAGATTTTTCAAAACATACTAATAAACTAGATTTCTATGATTTACCATTTCATTAAAACAAAAGTTATAAAATACTAGCAAAGAAAACATAACGAAAATATTTAAATTTAGTTTACAACACAATATTATATATATATACAAGCCTAGGTACATGTCATTTATATAAATTGTAAAGTCAACTTTTCACCAACATTGTTTGAGTTGATCTTCGGTTCTTTAGATGCTGTTAAAATGACCTACCGAATCTAACTACTTGCACAGAGAAAATAAACAAACGGTACGCTAAATATTTTTTTATGCTCAGTGGTGCTAATATCATATAAATCATTACATAAGTATTGAATATAAATTAATTGATAGAAATAAAATAAAACTTGATTATAAATATAATTAATAACATCACAATAAAAAAGATTCTAATATTAAAAAACTTTAATATTATGATATTGACAAATCGAATAAAAAAAAGCTTTTTAATCAAATTTAAAATCGCATAATTAATTTAATTTTCACAATACAGATCCTCTTATTTTTCCACTATATTTATTTCTTCAACAAGTGTTGGGATTCGAGTCACACAATCTCTAACATTTATCATTTCAGTTTCATTTCATGTTCAAATTATATATCGCCTAATATAAAATTAGGCTTCCAATACAAAAACGTGCTATACATTTGCTTGTTCAACCATTTGAAATATTAATATTTAAATTCAACTCAAAATCTTGAATTTATTAATTTTATCATTGAAATCATAGTTCGCTTTGCTTCTTTTCTTCGCCTTTCTCCTTTGAGATGCTCGCTTCGTTTTTAGCTATAATAAGAGTAACTCAATACGAAACAATGACATTTATCCATTATAATCCTAAAAGTAATTATAACAAACTTAAATATGCATGGTTCATCAAGTTGACAACTTAAGTTTCTTAGTCCGAAATTCGCATTTCTTTTGACTCAATTATCTATTTTCAATTCTCTCTTCATCAGAATATTCACTGCTTCACAAGCTATCATTTAGCATCAATATTATACAAAGTGGTCAAAGTTCTCTACTTCCCCTTCACCATGGCCGAATGTACCAAATAGACTTCCCATCCATTTTTATTTCTTTTTCACACTTCTAACAAGTTAGAATTCATCTTCTAATAATTTCCTATAAAATAATATACTTATTTCACTTAAGTTTTTTAAGCTTTCATCAATGTCCTTTAGTGACAACTTTCAATATATTTGATAAAATAAAAAACTAATTGTACATATATGTAAAACAAGCTTCCAATATTCAAAATCTATGAAAATTTTGACTTGAATTTAAAGGGAAATGATAAAAGAAATTTGTTTTTCTTCCCCTAACTTTGGTAAATGATAAATAAAAAAAATGAAGAAAGATGTTGATCTCTCTTTTACATATATTATAATAGTACTTATTAAAATATTATTATTTTAAATAAAATATTAAATAATAATTATTTAATAAAAATATAATTTAAAGGATATCATGAAATCATTGATTTTTTTTTAATTTTCCTGAAGTCTTTTTCATCAAAATAAAAATAGAATATTTGCACTTTAATTCCTATACTTTTTCAACTTATTTAATTTAGTTCTTGAATTCGAAACCAAATTTTTAACCTAACCACATGCTCCGACTAATAATTTTCTATGTTTTCATGTCTGACAATTTCCTCTAAAAACGATCACAATTTCTTGTACTATTATTTATTTATAGATCACCTATTCATAAACTTCTACTATAAATATTCTTCTTCTTTTTTTAAAAAAAGTGGAGATGTTACAGAATGCTCTAATTTGATCAATTTTAGTCATTATACTTATTGAATTTTAAATTTTCACTCCTAACCTAAACGATAGCATTTGTAGGGTTGTAAATGAACCGAGCTTGAACAAACAAACATCTGTTCATGTTCATTTGTTTAGTTTTAAGCTTGTTCGTGTTCAATTAGTGTTCATTAAGAATTTCAAATATTTGTTCATGTTTGTTTATTTAAAATTATGTGTATTCATGTTCGTTTATTTAATCTTCATGAACATGTTCATTTAACTTAATCGAACATTTTCACGAACATTAAACGAACATGTTCATGAATATATAATTGAATATGTTCACGAACAATGTTAATAAATAATAAACAAACAAACAAACAATAAATACATACACATGTATATTGTTTAGATATAGAATAGTCAAATATAAACTTTAATAATTATATTATAAATGAAAAAAAATACAAATCAAGACAATTTTATTAATATATATTAATGGAACAATGAACAAGTTTTAAGATAACTTTATTGATATATACTAATGGAATTTTTATAAGAAAATATTATTAATAAATAAACGAGTCAATAAACGAGCTTTTAAATGAGCTTGGTCATGAACATACACGAATCGAACACACTCTGTTCGTGTTCGTTCATTTATTAAACGAACATAAAAATTTTGTTCATACTCGTTTATTTAGCTTAATAAATGGAAACAAACGAACGTTATACGAACGGTTCACGAATAGTTCATCGAACGTTTTGTTCATTTACACCCCTAAGTATTTGTTAGGTCAAATCCTACTATTAATCTTAAACTATACATAAGTTACAGATTTAAGCTATGTTCTCCAATTTGTTTTTTTTTTGGTTTTTATACTTTTTTGAAATTTAAAATTTTAATCCTAACCCAACTAATACTTATTGCATTCGTTAAATTAAATTATGTTATATATCTTATGTGACAAATCTAATAACATAATTTAATTCAAAGAATTTATCAAGATTAGTACAAAAGTTCCAAAAATTTAAAAAATTATGGGAATTAAAAATAACCAAATTAAAATAAAAAGAATTAAATTTACAAACTATGTTAATAACAAAATTTTATCCAATTATTATCATCCGAAAATGTGTAACCTTTTTAGGAACGACTTAGAAGTTATTATAATTATTGTACAAAGATACTACAATCATATTAAAATTTTATTTTTTTTAGTATAAAAACACAGTTTTTTTAATGCTGTTTATAAATATTTTTAATGGTTATAATTTTTGTAACACAATTATTTTATATTTTGGCATGTAACCAAATATAAAATTTTTGCTACTAAAAAACACATTTCACATTACATTAAAAGTGGATTTTACGTAATGTTTCTTTTATTTTCCCATCATAATAACTGTAAGTGGTATCCTTTTTCCTTCAACCCAACATTAAGAAACAACGAAACATCGAGAGATGACCAAAAGAACCCATAGAAACCTAAGTGTCTGGTGTAACCTATATAAATCGGGCCCTTTCCTCTAACTTGTGGGTTTCTCAGGCAGGGACAATAGCCACGCAGGTTGTTGTGTTCAATGGCCGACACCGCATGTGTGTGGCTAAAGGGCATCTCCTCCCCTGATATCAATTTTTCCACGTGTCATTACATCAAACGACCTGGTGTTCTCCAGGAACACATTAATAAAAAAACAGGGGGGCCACATGTATGAGGAACAACAAGCCACCGCGATGGTCGATCGGCTGATTCTGTGGTTAAAAATTGGCGCCTCCCACTGTGAGTTATTTTCGCACTTTTTCATTTTCATTTGACAATTGTTTTGTTTTCTTTTTTTCATGCAGTTGGAGATGATGAATAATATATTTTCCTGGAAACAAAAACAGCTTAGCTGCATGCTGGCACTGGACTCTGGACATTGTAGTAATAGGTATAGTATAAATCAAATTAAAAATGGACTTTTTTTTTTCTTTTGTGATTCCTTTCTTATGCACATGGCTTGCAATTGAATGATGTCAAGTCACATTATATACCAAGTTTCTAGGTTTTTTTATTAAATTAACCCAAAAAATAAATTAATTATCAAAATAACTCACCTTTTTAATTAAATACAAAAATAACCCGTTTTCTGCAGTAAGAAGTGGTGGAGCCATATGATATGGCGCCACCACAGTGCCACATCAGCAATGGGTGTTAAAAAATTATTTTTTGGTGGAGCCATGTTGAATGGCGCCATCAGTATAAAATATCAGGGAAATACTTAAAGTTCTGAAAAAATGGGGGACTTAAAAAAATTTTACCATTTTAGGGTGGAGCCATTTTAAATGGCGCTACCACTTTTCTGCCTTTTGACACCTTTTTGTTTTCTTTTTCTTTTATTTTCATATTTCTTTTGTTTTTTTTATTTTCATATTTCTTTTTTTTTACTTTTTTATTTTGTTCCTTAATAAATTTTATCTTTTTATTTTTTTAACTTTTTTGATTTTTTTTCTTATTTCATTTTGTTTATTTTGTTTCATTTTTTATTATTAACTTTAAAATGATATAATATAATATATTTTTTAATTATGATATAATATAATTATGTGGTGTCTAACATCATTTTATTTTTTATTTGATATGATATAATATAATATATTTTTTTAATTATGATTGGATTTTAACACCCATGTCAAAAGAAAATATTATCTACTATAACTATTAAATATAAAAATAAATTTAATAGTTTTCTATTATAATTTTAAAATAAATAAATAAAATTTATTTTTATTTTACTTTTAATATTCCCGCCCCTCGCCCCCCAAAACCTTAACCATTTATAATGATCCTTTAATAAATTTTATCATTCCATTTTAATCGAATTTTATGTTTATAATGATTTTTTTATTCATATTTTGTCGTTTTTGCAGTCTAATTTTATAGAAAAAATATTTTAATCAATTTTTTTATTTTTTATTAAAACCACCTCAAAAAAATTAATTTTGTTGATATATCTCACATTTGATTGTCATATAATGATATGTCAACATTTAATTTATTTTTAAAATTTAATTTTTTTATATATTCTTAATTATTTTAAATTATTTTAAAATTTTAAAATTAATTAAATATTAAGATATCATCCACATAGCTATTTATGTATTGAAAAAATTCATCAATTTTGAGTAAAAATAGATTTAAAAGTTAAGAATAATAAAAAATTAAATGAATGAATAAAATAATTTTTTTAAATGCAATATATTTTACTAATATTTTTTAATTAGAATATTGGATTTTTAGAAAAATAGGATGAAATATTCATCACAATTGATACCTATCTTTAAAAGGTAAAAAAGCAATCATGGCCTTATAATTCTCATTTAATACAAAAAGATAAACCAATCATAATTAAAAAAATAAATTTATTATATCATAATTAAAAATATATATTATATTATATCATTTTAAAGTTAATAATAAAAAATAAAACAAAATAAACAAAATGAAATAAGAAAAAAAATCAAAAAAGTAAAAAAAATAAAAAGATAAAATTTATTAAGGAACAAAATAAAAAAGTAAAAATAAAAGAAATATGAAAATAAAAGAAATATGAAAATAAAAGAAAAAGAAAACAAAAAGGTGTGAGACAGAAAAGTAGTGGCGCCAATTAGAATGGCTCCACCTGAAAATGGTAAATTTTTTTTAAGTCCCTCATTTTTTCAGAACTTTAAATATTTCCCTAGTATTTTATACTGGTGACGTCATTCAATATGGCTCTACCAAAAAATAATTTTTTAACACCCCTTGCTGACGTGGCATTGTGGTGGTGCCATATCATATGGCTCCACCACTTTTTGCTGTGGAAAACGGGTTATTTTTTATATTTAATTAAAAAGGTGGATTATTTTGATAATTTATTTATTTATTTTGGTTAGTTTAATAAAAAAAACCCAAATTTTTATTATATAAATAATAAAAAAAGTGGACTGACCAAAAGGTCCAAAACAGTTTTAAGGCCAATTATTATCCTACCCTAACCCATATTATTATTATTATTATTTTGTGTCATTACAAATGTCGCATTTTAAAAACACTCTCAGATTTCTCATTTGATTTACTCATGCAGAAATGGAAGGAAACAAAGTTAATATTTAATAAAGAAGGATAAAAATTTATGGCATGGATTGCATCTATTATTTTGATTGCCAAAAAAGAAGGGATATATACCTAACTCTACATTATAAGAAACGCTAATTCGAAAGGGATTAAAAGCACTGTATATATTGATCACATGGGTTGTACTAAATATTTGGTCACATGGGTTTTCTCATGGGGTAAAAGATAGGACGTTTGAAATAATATCAACAATGGGGTTGGGCCTTTGGGTAGATAGTCAAATACATGCACTACACATATAATTGGTACTTCTTTTTTGTCGGGGAGGGTTAAATCAATCAAACATCAAATGGAATTTTCTTTAAATTTTACTTGGAACAAAAATAAAATTAAAATCGATTCTCATAGTTTGATTTCATTCATGTTATTATTGTTGAATTTTGTTCTATTAAACTTATTTCGTTCATTTCATCTTTGGTTCACAAATAAAAGCATTTTTTTTTTACTTGAATTGAATTCCATTTTCAGTTAGTATTTATAAATTAACAAGCAAAAACTAAAAATAACAGATAAAAAAGAGAGAAAGTAAATTTTGTGAACCAATTCTATTCAAATAAGAATACTTTTTAAGGTTATATTAGGATATCTTAAAATTAAAAATTTTTAGGTAATAAAATTATCACATCATCAAATTATAAGAATATGAAATTATTATTTTACATCTATCTATATTCAATTTACTCTCAAATTCTAAGTTTTTTTAAATATATAATTAACTAAAATAATATAAATCAAATAACATAGAAACTTCAAAATTTACACGATCCTTTTACTGAAGATTCAATGCAATATAATTTTTACTTTTAAAAATGTATAATATGGAATATAAAACAATTTAAAATGGAAAAAGAAAAAACCCACCATTTAGAAATTAATTTTTTTAAAAAAATTGGTTGTACAAAAATAAAAAATATTAACTTCTTGAAAAAAAAAGAAAAATGATTAAAAGATATAAAAGAAGAAAAAAATGTTTGTTTATAATTTAAAAAATAATTATTTCAAATAATTAAATTAAATTTAAATTAAGTTAGAGAAGATAGTAGATATAGATGAGTGTAAAATAATACTTTATTAATTTTAAAATTTAATATTGTGGCACTATTTTATTGGTGTTTAAAAACTATGCTTTTTAGGATGATCCTAATATAAGTTATTCTTTTTTTTTTAACTCAATTTTTTAGAAGGGATAAATTTTAAAATTTTAAAATTATACATGAACTTTGGTCTAATGTGTAATTTTATACATAAACTTTGATTTTGCGCGGTTCTAAATATGGAATTTTGATTTGATCCAATTCTCAAAAATTATTAACACAATTATTTATATAGTATAATTTGATGTTTATATATTGCATATACAAATAATTATATTTATCTTATATAAAACAAATTGTTGTATTTATTTCTTTAAATGTATATAATTAAATCAAAATTAAAGTTTCATATATATATATATTTGAACCACAATCAAAGTTTCTATAATTGCACCAAATCAAAGTTCATATATCAAATTAAACATTAAGTCAAAGTTCATTTTTAATTTAAAGGTTTATCCCTCTTTAAAAACATAAAAAACCTTACAAATTCATTACAACTAGTTTAGTATTTTTCTTCAAATAAAATAAAATTAATCATTTAATTAATTTATTTTTGAAAAAATATTTGATGTATTGTTAGTGTATGTGTCTTATGTATCATTAATGAATAATAACATGACACCTTATCATTAAATAAAATAAAAAAATTGTGAAAAACTTATAAATAAATATTAATGACTCTGAGGATTGGAGCTTTTGCTTTTTGGGATAATTGGGTGAGGGAGATGGAGTAGTCACAAATTGAATTCAAGCTCTTATGTCTCATAATATAATACTCTTGTCACTAAGTTAAGAGGTTATTGACAAGATTATAAATCTTAAATTTAAAGTTTAGGGATCAAGATTAAGTGTCTAAGGCTTTAGTATTTATTTATAATTCATTTGCTATCTTATATTTTATTTAATGATAATGTATTATGTCATTATTATTTATTGATATTGTATGAATTTTTTTGTTATTTTTACCAAATTCGAGATAATATGTCTATTTATAACAATGAAAATCATGTTATTTTTACCAAATTCGAGATAATATGTCTATTTATAACAATGAAAATCGGGCTCTCGCTTGTCAATATCTTTGACTTGGGGGGGTTGGTTGAAGGAGATACAATATAGTACAGTCAATAACAGGAGGAGAAAGGAAAGACAATGAATTGAGGGATGTTTTCGGTAGGTAGTGGCAGTGACAGGGCCCGGGGGGGGGGGGGCTAAGCTCAGATTGTGATAACTTGTGTATTGACATTTGAAAATAGAAGAGGCAAAATCATCTGAGTCTGATGGCCGACTTCTCTGTGCGCATGCACCCGAGGTGACCCCTAGTTTTACATGTCGGCTAACTGCTCGCCCACTTGGCTAATTCGCCTCTTTTGCTCCTTCTTTATTGTCTCTTTGGTGGAAATAGAAAAATGAAATTTGGGTTTTGAGACTTAAGATCTTCAACTCTTGATTTGCAAATGATTAAATCCTATAATGATGGCAAGGGAGATTAATGTCGTGAATATATGTTGCTTGCCAGCCAATTGCCAGAATGGAAAAATATCAGACAGTTTTTGTTTGTTTGATGGGACTTTTGATTATGGACACAAGGCCCCATTGAATTTTCTTTTTGAAAACCCACCTTTAATAAATTACAAAAAAAAATCTACTCCTTTTGAGTCAGATCTTTCGGAAAAAACCTTATCACCCTTGTTCCCTAACTCTCTCTTTTTTTTTTCTTCGGTACAAGATGACAAATGGTAAGCTGTTATGATAAACTAATTTTTTTTAATTGTTATCAAAATCAAACCAATTGAATTAAGAATTTATTAAAATATTAATTTGAAAAAATGGTTGAATCAATTGACTTTTGAATCAATATAGGTCAATAGAATCAAACTAAAAAGATTGATTGTATCGACAGTTAAATCGATTTTTTTTATAATTTTATAATTAATTTATTTGATTAAATTGAACAAATTAAACGGATCGGTCAAACTAAAAACCAATAACCTAAGTGGTTCAACCATCTAACTTGTTTCTAAAAACCTTGGTATATGTTGTTGTTATAAGTTAAAAATTTGTGTATTTATCTATTTCATTATGTTTAAAATGTTACATTTATAATAATTTTATAATAATTTTTTTATAATTTTTGTTAAATTGTCTTTTAAGTTATAGCAAATAACATGTTTTAATAAAATGTGAAAAGAGGTAATGATATTGACAGAATGATCGAAGTGACCAAAATAGTTCATGTAGTACTATACTGAGAATTTATGCATAGTATAAGGGCCAAAATAGATATTAAACTTAAATTTTTAAAAGAAGTATAAAAATAATTTCAAAGCGATTCCTGGCTCACTACTGCTTTGGTTTACATTCTTCTTCCTTAAAATCAGTGTGTTTGGAGTCGATATGACATGGAAAGATGGGTAGTGACTCGATCGAAAAATTGTATTGGCTAACTTTATTTACATTTTGTTTTTTCACCATCTAAATTGGAAGCCAAAACCCAAAAAATTTAGAAAGAAAACAAAACTTGCAAAGAACAAAAAAAGTCAAATCATTCCCAATTAGTTTCAATTTGTTGAAAGGATTACATAGCAAAATCAACATGATCCTCTAAGAATTAAGGAGATGTATATATACATGGTTTAATTATAATGGGTTGAAGGATGACCAATAACTTAGAATCTTAATCTAATTTTGTCATGACGAGTTTTAAAATTTAAGATTAAATTTTTATATTTTAATTTTGACATAATTTAATTTTTTATGTGTATAATGTCATTAATTATTTCAAATAGTTAATATTTTAACTATGTCAATTAAAATAATGTCGTGTATTTTTTTCTTAAAATATCTCTTTTAAGTAAATTATGTCTTAGTCATCTTCTAACTAATCATATTAATATATATTTTTTGTTGGAATGAGTATGTTTAAGGAAATTTCCACCTCAACATTTTAACAGAAACTATTAGCTGTGTTAATTATTTGAATTTATTAATTTATTGTTTAATCATTTTTTAACTAATCATACTAATATATATTTTTATTGAAATGAGTATATTTATGAAAATTTTACTTCAATAATTTAATTGAAATTATTAATCATTTTAATTATTTGGAGTAACTAATTATTATATTATAAAAGTAGATAAAAAATTATTTTAAATTAAATCATAGTGAATAAATCTCAAATTCGAGTATATTAAAAAACCAATATCATAATTTGTCATTATAAAAGTAGATGAGAAAATTATAAAATGATGAAAACTACAATTTGACATTATTTTTCTACATTTCACTTCCCCATCCTCTCCTTCCCTCCTTTTTTTTTTTCTCCCGCAAGGTCCTAGTCACTTCTCGTATCCTCAAATGCCCCACCCACCCAACTAAATAAATTAATAAATGAGAAATGCTGGGCTAAGCACTTCCCTTTTGGATTACTTTTAAGAATTTAATTTGGTCTCTCCTCATATGCCCCACCCAACTAAATAAAGTAATAAATAAAAATGTTAGATGTCAAATGCTGGGCTAAGTACTTCTACGATGCTTAAAAGAAGTATTAACTTTTGGTTATTTTTAATTTTTTAAATATAAAATTTATTTTGGTCTTTCAAAACTTTAATCTTTCATATACTCTCTCTTTTAAGTATATAAAAGTATTAATTACTATCCTAGTTAGTGGAGTTAAAATTTGTTAGTTCCTTATAATCGTGACAATATTTTATTATTTGAAACATTTAAGTAAATACTTTTATATGTAAAGTTACTATATAAAAACATAATTTCATATAAAATTATTTTGTAAATAAATACAATTTTATGTCAAAATATTTTACTAAAAGATATATTCATATGAAAATGTATCTTAATTTTTATATTAATCATTATGACTATTTTGATTGACGTGTTAAGAGTTTTGTAGTATTTTGGAAATAATATAAAATTTTAAAGAAAGTGTTAGAACATGTCTTAAAACACATCATATATATATTTGGCTAGTAAAACACAACTTCATTAATATTAAGAAAACCAACACAACACGCAAAGTTTCTGTAACAGTAAAACATCTACAAACAAGAAAAAAACCCAAAATTTATAATGAGGTCCAACTCAAAAAGGAATTCATAAATCTTGGGCAGGGTCCAAAAAAACTAGTGAGGTGTAGGCAAGACATCCTTGTTGAGAATGTGAACCAAAGAAGATGGGGGTGTCAATACCCAATCTTCAAAGTACATCCCCTTACTAAATTGGTATACAACCCAGTCAGCCATTGCATTAGTTTCTCTATTAATTTTGTTAATCATGATCTGTTCAAAACTGTACATCATCTGTAACACCCCAAACCCGACCTAGAAGTTTGACTCGAATCTGGCGTGTCACATTGAAGTGTTTTTCGAAAACCATGTTTTCATTAAAAACCCTTCTTAATAATTAAAAACTTATACCCTTTTTAAACCTTGTTAGAAAACCTTAGCTGAATAACAGTCTTAACAACTTTGTAAAAATCTTGGCAGTTGCGGAAGCTTAATTCAAAAACAATTATGGATACGTGATGTTTTGAACAACAGTAGTTGTTTTGGAAAACCGTGTTCTAATACTAGCAATTATAAGAACAATAAATAAAATTCCAAATTTGAAATCCAGAAAATTACAACGGCTTTACTACAACCCACATAAAAACATTTAAAAGTAATAATCAAAACTGTAACATAAACAGTGTGTGTGGCTTCCTCCGAGCCCCTCGCAGCTCCGATCCGTCTAAGGTTGGAAATTACCTGAAAGGTTAATAAACGGGGTGAGTTTACGAAAACTCAGTGTGAAATCCCCTACTATTTAAAAGGAACAGTCAGTCATATAAAAGAATTAAACTTACAGTTTCAGTATCAATTGGGCCTTAGCCCATTATAACAAATAGTACCAGATAGGCCTTAGCCCATTGCAGAATAAGAAACATTATCAGAACTAGAATCAAAATGAGAATCAGAATCAGAATCAGGTGACAGAATCAGAATCAGAATCAGAATGAGATCAAGTAACAAAATTAGAATCAGAATGTAAATGCAATCCCAACCCAATCCAACCGTATACACCCCCGTACCAACCTTACACCATGTGGGGAGACAACTCGACCCACCCATCCGCTACACACCACAGAATTTGCAGCATGGCTGCCAGAACAGATATTGTGACAGAGTCACCAGATATAGATATTTGTGGTATAGCCACCAGTATCAGATAATGTGGCAAAGCCACTTAACAGAATACGTGGCACAAAGCCATTGATAACTGCATTATGTTAGGCATATAGCCATCAACTAGAGTAACATAACCGGTACACAACCCTAGGTAAATGTGATTGACACAGAGTCGTCAATAACCATATATTGGCACATAGCCTTAGGCAAATACGTTTGGCACACAGCCATAATCAGGTTGGCACAGAGCCATATGTAGGTTGGCGCAAAGCCATAATTAGAATAATTGGCTTTAAGCTATTGGTAGTTGTATCATGTTAGGCACAAAGCCATCAGCGATGATAATATAGTCGACACACAGCCTTGAGTAAAGATGATCGACACAGAGTCGTCAATAATCATATATTGGCACATAGCCTTAGGGAAATACGTTTGGCACACAGCCTTCGGTAACATGATTGGCACTCAGCCATCGATCGGTCCACAGTCGTCTCGGGCGACCCGTGCGACCTTATCAAATCAGTACGAATATACGGCTATTAAGCCTTTGGTGGATCCACAGTCGTCAAGCAACCATGCGATCCTAACAGATCAGATCTTCCTCCATACAAAATCCCAACCCATGCAACATGTCATGCATGCAGAATGTCATGCTCATATTTGAATCAAATAATCACAGTCAAGTCATTCATATCACCAACATATATTCACAATCAAATCTGTTAACCACACAGTCCAAGTCAGTCACTTGCCCACAAGGGCAAAACAGTCATTTAACACCCTAGGGGCAAAATGGTAATTTTACCCCACAAGGGTATCTCGGTAATTCTACCCTATAGGGGTATTTCAGTATTTTGGCCCTACAAGGGTATTTCAGTAACTCTAACCTACAGGGGTATTTCAATAATTTTGTAAATCGAAGGTAAAACGATAATTCTGTAAATCGGGGGGTACTTTGGTAATTTTATAAGTCGAAGGTATTTTGGTAATTTTACAAACTAAGGGTATTTTGGTAATTATACCCTATAGGGGCATTTCAGTAATTCTACCCTATAGGGGTATTTTAGTAATTCTACCCTACAGAGGTATTTCGGTAATTCTACCTTACAAGGTAATTTCAATAATTCTACCCTACAGGGGTATTTCTGTAATTCTACCTTACAGGGTATTTCAGTAATTCTACCCTATAGGGGTATTTCAATCATTCTACCCTATAGGGGTATTTCAGTAATTTGGTAAAATAAAGTATTCTAAACAGGGATAACAATATAAATGGGCTTAAAGCCTATTCTTGGCCCAAATGGACCCACACGCTCGTGTGGCCCTTTTAGCCCAAATCTAGCCACAGATATGATATTCACCTAGCCTAGTCCAATATTTACACAATCAAACAACTTATCCAATTGGGCCCACATGGCCCCTTTCGACCCATCGCAGCCCGAAGTAGCCATCCTACAGCTAGAGTAGTGAGAAATACACACCTAATAGGAGACTGGAGTTAACCCGCGCTCCGAGCACTCTTAGCCGACGCCCAACCCAAACGAGCACGCCATAAAGCGAAAGGGATCAGCCAAGAAAGGTACCTTTACTCTCCTCATGGTTCTCTCTATTTAAAGCCAGCTTCACATCTACTCTTATGTTAGCTTCCCGATGTGGGATCCCTCCATCATCAGAGTTTATATTCAATACCAACCCTTGCCGCCCCCTATTAGCAAAATAAATGCTCTTTGATTGCCATGAGTTTCGAACCCTAGACCTCCTTGCCAACTCTATGATGCCACCTTCCTGCCTCTTATGTGGCGCTACTTTGCCACTAGACCACAAGGCTTTTTGTGGCACAATTTCTCCAACAATATTCTTACGGCCTACCTACTACACCCAAGATTTGATTCACCTTAAACCAAAATTTTTACTAGAGTCCAGGTTGGAACCTAGGACTTCTCCAACATTTCTCAGCACACTTAACCACTAAAACAAGCCTTTATTAACGAAATTTACATGCACAACAAAATATTATAAGCTGCCTTCAATCGCTCCCATGCTCAAGGCCCAAAACTTCTAGGCCCAAATTCAGGGTGTTACATCATCCTCTTTACTCGTTTTATATATGGATAAATTCTCCGATGTTTACAAACCTTTGTATTTACCATCTCCTTTTGTAAGATCTCAAGATCAGCTTCTTTACAATCATCCTTTTTGCCAGCTTCAAAGCTTCATACAAAGCCATAGCCTCAGTTTCCAAAACACTACCAACATTCACTTTGGTAGCATAACCAGCAGAAAGCTCATCTTACTCATTCCTCATCACCACTCCAACTCCATCCTTGTCTTTCCCTTTTAAAGCCCTATCACAATTAACTTTTACCCAACCTTTATCAGGTCTCATCTATCTCCTTTTCCATTGTGGCTTGCACTCATAATAGGTTTGAGGTATTGGTCTTATCCCCTTTCAACACTTCAACAACATTTTTAATTCTTGCAATACACTGAAGAGGATTAGGTTCTTGTTTCTTAAAAATCTTTACACGTCGAAACTTCCAAATCCACCAAGAAGAAAAAGCTATATATTCACATCTTGTTTACATCTACCTCTTTCCTCCATCATTAGTGGCGGAGCTAAAAAACTTTGTTTGGGGGCCGAAATTAAATTGTATATTTTTTCGATAGTAAAAATGTAATTTCATCATTTTAATAGGCTATATATTTATAATTTTGAAAGGGTTAAATCAAATTTTTATCATTTTTGAGGGGCTAAAGTAGATAGTTGCTATTTATCAAAATTGGAACTCAAATCCCCTCTATATCAAACTCTTTAAACCTAGTCACATAAGAGTAAATCATGCTCAATTGTTTAATGTTCAATTCCGCAAATAGGACAAAAAAAGATCTTTCCTAATTTTCTTCATCCAAATGTTCCTATTTGTAGCTATGAAATTGTTACAAACTCTCTACAAAAAATATTTAATCCTTGGAAGAACTAAAATACTCCTAATCCATTTCCAGACCTTCTCACCAACCACATTTGAAGATGATAGAGCCTTCCTATTCTCATTTGAACCTTTTTTCTTTGCATTCGGTCAAACTAGGCGATCCCTTTCATTCCCTTCCTAGTTGAAATCTTTTTAATTTGCTTTTCTTTTTCCTAAATGATGACCTTAGTAATGCTATCCAAAACTCATTTCTTCTTGAAAGAATTCATAATTTCTATATAAAGTAATTTATGAAAGTAAGTTTTATTGTAACAAATAATAAAATATCTCCTAAATAATAAAATATCTCACAAATAATAATTAACAAGTACCAAAACCACTAACTATTTACTCAAATTCCTAATAAAAACACAATTTTCTAACTAAATACTCAAAATCCTATTGAAAACCCAAGTTTGTAAAAATTCTTAAAAAAATTAAAAAAATTGTTTATTAAAAAATTTGAAAATCATAAAAATTATAAAAAAAAATTGGCATTATGAATTTTACAATTTTTAATTAACACTTTTTTACAACTTTTTAATAATATTTACAAAATTGGGTTTCCAATAGGACATTAAGTATTTGGTTAGAAAATTGTGTTTTTCATTAAGAATTTGAGTAAAAAGTTGATGGTTTTGGTAATTGTTAGAGAATATTGTTATTTGTGAGATAGTTTGTTATTTAGAGGATATTTTGTTATGTGTCATATAAAGAGATTGTTAACCGATGACGTGGTATGTTGACTTCAGGTGTTGATCTTGACGTTGATCGGCGTTGAGGGGTCACATTGTTATGTGCCACATTGTTGTTAAAAAAATCCATTTAAAAATTAGTTTTCTCTCACGGTGAAAATTTAAAATTTTGAAAACTGAGTTAGTTTGTGATATTTATAGCAATAAACAATTTTTCGAAAAATACTTGTGCTTTGTGTGAAACGAATCCTAGACATTATCGGCTTTCAACCAACCAACCTTCTCCACTATTCTTGTAAAACAAATTTCTTTGAGAATCACAAACCAAATATAGAACTAGAAATGATTTAATTCTTTCAGTAGGTGTTAGCTCTAGTCTTTTAAGTATTTTGATATAAAAAAAGAATATAAAAAATCCTCTACTTAAATTTGCAAAAAATTGTTTATAAGTCTTTAAAATTATTTTCAAAATGTTGGACAAAATAAATTGTTAAAAAGCCTTGAATTGACCTATCTTTTAACAAGTTTTTGAAGTCTGAAGGACTTCTATCGATACTTAGGTGGACAAGTATCGGTAGAACTCAAGATGAAAAGATCTTAAAAAAGATACAAAACTCTATCGGTAGAACTGGGAGTTCTACTGATACAACTCTAGGTTCTACTGATACAACCTGGACTTTTATCAATAGAACGCACTCTAGTGTGTAAGGTAGTTTTGGCCTGGGAGATCTACCGATACCCTGGTTCAGTTTATCGATACAACCAAAGTTATACTAACACCTTGAGGACTTCTATAGAAACAAGTCAAAATAGTAGCCAAAGTTCAACCTCCTCTACACTTCTACCGATACTCTGATGGGTTCTACCAATACCAAATGAAACCCTCAGATTTTTATCGATACAGGAGAACTTCTACCGATAGAATGTGTAACAGCCCAAAATTGACCCTAGTCGGGAAGTGGTTTCGGGACCACAAAACCGAGTCATAAAAATAATTAATTTCCATATTCTATGCTTATTATGTGTGTACATGAGTATGTGGAAGTTTTATTCTCCAATTTTTCCAATTGCATGAGAAATTATTAAATAGGGATCGATATGAGACATGGTGAAAATATGATAGGCTAATTTAAAATGGTCTATTAATGCATGTTGTGAAAATGATGGGTTTGCATGTCAAATTACCCAAAATTTGAGCTAGTGGTTGGCCATGCTATGGGTGGAAACATGTTGGGAACATGTTGGCCTAGTGAAGTATGTAGGAAAAAAATAAAATAAGGAGTATAGGTAATAAAGAAAGGAAAAACAAAAAAAATGAGTGGTTGTTTTCCCCCTCCATTGCCGTGAGCTAAAGAAAGGAAAAGAAAAACTTGTTCATCCTTTTTCATCCTCTTTTGACCGAAAATTCTAAGGGAGGAGGAAGGAGTTCTTGCTTCATGTTTGGTTTGGAAGAGAATTAGGAGGAAGTTTGGCCATGCATGTAACTAGATTGAGGTATGTTTGATATTATTCTTTGAGATTCATGTATATTTTAAGTTGTAAGTTTGAAATCTACCTAGCCATGGTTCAAACTTTGTTAAATGATGGAGATGATATTCGGCCATGCATGTTACATTCTTGGTTGGTATTTTGATGTTTGATGTTGTGGTGATGAGGCATGAAGATGAGTTAAGATTCGGCCTAGGTGGAGTTTGTGTTAATGCCATTGCATGCTAAATATGAAGCTTGTTAATGATGCATGTGATGGTGGATTGATGATTCTTGAATCTCTTTTTTTTTAGCATTTTTGAGTGAGCACATATGTGCATTGGTTGCTAGATGGGGAAGAATCGGCTAGCAAGTTGTGTGCTAAGGCCGAATATAATTTTTGTAGGTTAATGAGTAATGCATGTGCTAAATTGATGGAAAGGGAGAGGATGCTTTACTAGTGTATAAATGATATAAAGATTTTAGAAATTATTTTTGGTTAGGTGTATGTATGATTAGGTATATTCGGCCATATGAGTAAATATATAGATGATGTTAAATTTGATTATGTATAATGGGCCATATAGGGTACACATTGTGATATTAACTTTGATTCTCTATAATTGATCAAGTGGGTGATTAGTAAGGGTGATTGCCGAATATACTAACATACATATGCATGTGTAATTGGATTGTAAATATTTAGCAAGGCGGTTAAACTAGTTGATTTATTGATTAAGCTCAAGGAGTTAAAGGAGGAGAATCGAGCAAAGGCAAAGAAAAGATCATCGAGTAGCCGAGTTGGAACCATCTTACCCAACACAAGTAAGTCATTAAGCATATCTTTGGTATTGATTTAAAGGATCGTAATACCTATACCATTGTGTTTAATGAGATGAAATGTATACAAATGTATATTTAAGTAGAGATGAAATTTGTCGAATGTAAAAAGGAAGTGAAGCCTATTGAGTGGCTGGTTTTCGGCACTAAGTGTGCGGGCAATAAGTGTTCACGGTCATGAGATTGGCACTAAGTGTGCAGGTTTAAATTGTACAGCACTAAGTGTGCGAGTTTAAAGTACATGGCACTAAGTGTGCGTGGTTGATTATTAAGCACTATGTGTGCGAACCCAATATATATTTTCTATAAATTATTTACATTAAGGGTGCGACTTTACAGAGTCGATTTTGGACAGCGGAAAAGGTAAGTGTGCGAACTTGAAATGCATGGCACTAAGTGTGTGAGTTTAAAGTGCATGGCACTAAGTGTGTGCGGTTGATTATTAAGCACTATGTGTGCGAACCCAATATATATTTTCTATAAATTATTTACATTAAGGGTGCGACTTTACCGAGTCGATTTTCGACAGCGGAAAAGGTAAGTGTGCGAACTTGAAATGCATGGCACTAAGTGTGTGAGTTTAAAGTACATGGCACTAAGTGTGCGCGGTTGATTATTAAGCACTATGTGTGCGAACCCAATATATATTTTCTATAAATTATTTACATGAAGGGTGCGACTTTACCGAGTCAATTTTGGACAGCGGAAAAGGTAAGTACCTTGAGTTCATGGCTAATAGGCGCTATGTTTATATTTGGAGTTGAGCTTGGTAAGTTTTGAACCTATGTGACGATTATAGTTGAAGTCACGTACATAAGGTTCATTGTGGAATAGGTGAAAGTTCGTTTAATTGTATGATTATAACGAAAATAAAATGATGTATGAAAGGCCAATGTAGGACTTGGTATGAGATTGAATCATAGGGTTTAAGGAACTATGGTATAGTTTGGTATGGATGGAGTACTTAACCTCATTTCATTGTTTCCTGTTGTGATAATTTTATTAATGGACGGTTGTGGAATGCTTATGGCTTACTGAGTTATATACTCATTCGGTGTTTGCTTGTCACCTATTCTAGGTTTCTTGGACTCGTCTCTTTTTGCGTGATCGTGCCGTCGTCGAAGTCATCACACCGGCTAGCAACCTTTGGTATTTTCTTCTTAGTTGGTCTAAGAGAACATTTCGGCATGTATAGGCTAATATGTTTTGTTGAAGTTTGGTATGTAAACTTTTAGCCATGCGAAAATGGCATAATGTTCGGTTGAATTTGGTTCTAATGTTGGGTCGTAAGTCTTGGTAATACGATTTTTATGCCATATGTCATGGTTGATTATTTTGGTGTTAAAATTCATGATATGGCAATAGTGTAGTAGGGGATGTTTGACAATGATTAGCCTTTGGCATGGCTAGTCATGATCATAATTTGTGATATGTATGACGAATTACTAGTTAGATCAAGGAGAAATCACGAAATGGGCATAGTTGCTTTCATAACAGATGCTGGCAGCAGCAGTGATGTGATATTGAAAAATCACTAAAATAGTAGGAGTGGAATTAATTGATGAATAAATTATGTATTCGAAGCTCGATTAGTCTATTTTCATATAGAAGCAACGAAAAGATCATATGGACAGTATGTTAGGAGATATTCAGGTTCTCGTGAGACAGGGCCAGAACGGTTTCTGGATTCCCTGTTCCGACTTTTGAAATTCATTATAAATTAACCAGAGATAATTAGGAGTCATACCATATATGGATAGATTCCTCTCTGAGTCTAGTTTCTATAGAAACAAACGGCATCAGTATTGAAGCTCTGTGTAGGGAGATATCCAGGTCGTAATGTGCAAAGGTCAGTGTAGTCGATCCCTGTAACATGGGAGACTTTTACTAATAAACTGTACTAATTGGCCCAACCAAAAATTCTAGAAAAAAATATGTAGATGGGCATATGAGTCTAGTTTTAGGGAAAAATCACGAAACTGATTTTCGAGTTGTGAAACTCAAGATATGATTTTTAAAGCGACTAGTACGCAGATTGGTAGTGTCTGAGAAATATTTTTATAAAGGGTTTAAAGTCTGTTAACACCTCGTGTTCGACTCCGGTGTCGGTCTCGGGTTCGGGGTGTTACATTTGATTGGTATCAGAGCTATGGTTTAGTCGGTTCTAGGACTACCATAGCACGTATGAGTCTAGCTATACATGCCGAATGTTAATGTTTAACTGTGTGATGACTTCTGACGGTTAAAATTTATGTTTTGATTAGTAAATGGATCCCGGTGTAGAGAGAACCTTGGCGGATGACATTGAAAGTGTAGCGGCTGCTCCTGCACAAGGGACACCGCCTGTTGAACCTCAGTCATCTGCGAATAATCAAGGTGAGGGGGGCTAAACAAGCCTTCTTTACCATGATGAATGAGTGGGTCGCGCAGTATGCCCGAACCAATCCGGCTGTCCAACAATTCCCGAATTTGAATAATCCACCCCCGGAGCCAGTAATGCCATCAGTTACTGATCCTGTGAGGCTGAGTAAGCCACCTGTAGACTTGATTAGGAAGCGCGGGGCTGAGGAGTTCAGGGCCATAGTTACTGATGATGCTGAAAGGGCCGAGTTCTGGCTTGATAACACCATTCGGGTGTTTGATGAACTGTCATGCACACCCGATGAATGTCTAAAGTGTGCTATATCCTTGTTGCGGGACTCAGCCTACTATTGGTGGAGGACCCTGATTTCCATAGTCCCAAACGAACGAGTAACTTGGGACTTCTTTCAGACGGAATTTCGAAAGAAATATATTAGTCAACGGTTCATTGATCAAAAGCGTAAGGAATTCTTGGAACTCAAGCAAGGCCGTATGACAGTATCTGAATACGAACATGAATTCATAAGACTCAGTAGGTATGCCCGGGAGTGTGTAGCTGATGAGGTTGCTATGTGCAAAAGATTCGAAGAAGGATTGAATGAAGATTTAAAGCTACTAATGGGTATTTTGGAAATAAAAGAATTCGTAACACTAGTCGAACGAGCCTGCAAGGCGGAAGAACTTGAAAAGGAGAAGAAGAAGGCTGAATTTGAAGCTAGAGACTATCGTAAAAGATCGACGGGTAAAGCTCCGTTCTCAGCCGTAAAGAAGTTCAGGGAGGACACTAATAAGTCGAGGACGACTGCGGGAATTTCCATCAGAGGAAGACCATCGACGGACTCCCGAGCTACTTCGGTAGCTAGTGTGGGCAATAATCGTCTAGAGAAACCTGAATGTCCCTAATGTGGAAGACGACACATAGGTGAATGTTGGGGTAAGTCTATTAACAGGGCCTGTTATGGATGCGGTTCGAAGGACCACTTCATTAGAGATTGCACGGAGCTTGATGAGAAGAATAAGATTCAAGGTGTAAGACCTAGTAGAGTGACAACTAGAGGTAGACCACCGAGAATTTTAGGAGGTAGGGGTGGTAGTCAGAGAGGGGCCTCTGATACGGCTGTTCGAGCCGAGAACCGCACTCCTGCTAGAGCATATGCCATCCGCGCACGAGAGGAGGCATCCTCCTCTGACGTCATCACTGGTACCTTCACTCTCTTTGATACTAATGTGATTGCATTGATTGACCCTGGCTCTACTCATTCATATGTATGTGAAACCTTAGCATCCAGTAAGACTCTACCTGTTGAGTCTACTGAGTTCGTAATTCGGGTGTCAAATCCCTTGGGTCGTTACGTGCTTGTCGACAAAGTGTGTAAGAGATGTCCCCTAGTAATTCGAGGTTTTTGTTTTCCGGCGGACTTGATGCTTTTGCCGTTTGATGAATTTGATGTTATTCTTGGTTTGGATTGGCTGACCGCGCATGATGCGGTTGTGAATTGCAAAAGCAACACTATTGATTTGAGGTGTGCAAATAACGAGGTAATCCGAGTTGAGTCTACGGATTTGGAGGGGTTGCCAGCTGTAATATCAGCAATGTTGGCCCAGAAATATGTAAGAAAAGGGTGCGAAGCATACCTTGCGTATGTACTTGATGATAAAGAATTAGAAAAGAAACCCGAATCTGTGCGGGTGGTTTGTGAATACCCGGATGTTTTTCCTGAAGAATTACCGGGTTTACCACCTGTTCGGGAGGTAGAGTTTGGTATTGAGCTTGTACCTGGGACTACGCCGATTTCGATAGCTCCGTATCGTATGGCACCAACCGAGTTAAAAGAGTTAAAATCTCAGTTGCAAGAATTGACGGATAGAGGTTTTGCTCGACCAAGTTTCTCACCTTGGGGTGCACCAGTATTGTTCGTGAAAAAGAAGGACGGAACCATGAGGTTGTGCATTGACTATCGTCAACTGAATAAAGTGACGATAAAGAACAAATATCCGTTGCCGCGTATCGATGATTTGTTCGACCAACTTAAGGGAGCCTCAGTGTTCTCAAAAATAGATTTGAGATCGGGCTATTATCAGTTGCGAATTCGAGATTCGGACATACCCAAAACTGCTTTCAGAACGAGGTACGATCACTACGAGTTCTTAGTGATGCCGTTTGGGCTCACTAATGCCCCTGCAGTATTTATGGATTTGATGAATCGGATCTTCAGACCATATTTGGATCGGTTCGTAGTTGTGTTCATTGATGACATCTTGGTCTATTCAAGAGATGAGATCGAACATGCTGAACACTTGAGATTAGTGTTGCAAGTTTTGCGGGATAAGAAGTTATATGCTAAGTTCAGTAAGTGTGAGTTCTGGTTAAGAGAGGTTAGCTTCTTGGGTCATGTGGTATCCGCATCGGGTATTCGAGTTGACCCGAACAAAATCTCAGCCATACTTAACTGGAAATCTCCGAGAAATATTACTGAGGTTCGGAGCTTTTTGGGACTCGCCGGTTATTACCGACGATTTGTCAAAGGTTTCTCGATGATAGCCACACCAATGACGAAGCTACTTCAAAAGGATGCTAAGTTCGAATGGACGGAGAAATGTCAGAAAGGCTTCGATCAACTGAAAACTCATTTGACTGAAGCTCCAATTTTAGTGCAACCCGAATCAGGCAAAGAGTTTGTCATTTATAGTGACGCATCCCTACTCGGGTTGGGTTGCGTATTGATGCAAGAAGGTCAAGTTGTGGCCTATGCGTCGAGACAATTGAAGCCACACGAGAGAAATTATCCAACCCATGATGTCGAGCTAGCCGCCATCGTATTTGCTTTGAAAATATGGCGACATTATTTGTTTGGCGAAAAGTGCCATGTATTTTCGGATCACAAAAGTCTCAAATATTTGATGACTCAAAGAGACTTAAATCTACGACAAAGACGTTGGCTTGAGTTGTTGAAAGATTACGAGCTTGTCATTGGTTACCACCCGGGAAAGGCTAATGTGGTTGCGGACGCCTTAAGCCGGAAATCGCTGTTTGCTTTACGAGCGATGAATGTGCACTTGTCTGTTCTACCCGACAATGTGTTAGTAGCTGAATTAAAGGCCAAACCATCATTGATTCATCAAATTCGTGAAGCTCAGAAAGTCGACGATGAATTGGTTGCAAAAACAGGCTGAATGTATTCCGAATATGGAATCCAAATTTCAAATTGATGAGGACGATTGTTTGAGGTTCAGAAGTCGTTTGTGTGTTCCAAGAAATTCGAAACTCATTTCGATGATTCTGAACGAAGCCCATTGTAGCCGAATGTCAATTCACCCGGGGAGTACGAAAATGTACAACGATTTGAAACGTCGATTTTGGTGGCATGGTATGAAACAGGACATCTCTGACTTTGTTTCGAGATGTTTAATATGTCAACAAGTGAAAGCGAACATCAAGTGCCTTCAGGATTACTTCAGCCGATCATGATACCTGAGTGGAAATGGGATCGAGTCACAATGGACTTTGTGTCCGGACTACCATTGTCAACAAGTAAGAAGGATGCGATTTGGGTTGTTGTTGATAGACTGACTAAGTCGGCTCACTTTATCCCCGTGCGTACGGATTTTTCATTGGATAAACTAGCCGAATTGTATGTTTCTCAGATTGTGAGATTACATGGAGTACCTATTTCTATCATGTCGGATAGAGATCCGAGATTCACCTCGCGATTTTGGAAGAAATTGCAAGAAGCTTTGGGTACCAAGCTGCATTTTAGCACCGCTTTTCATCCCCAAACCGATGGTCAATCCGAGCGGATAATTCAGATACTCGAGGATATGCTGAGATGCTGCATCCTTGAGTTTAGTGGTTCATGGGAACGGTATGTACCTTTGATTGAATTCGCTTACAACAATAGTTTTCAATCAAGTATTAAGATGGCACCTTACGAGGCTTTGTACGGTCGTAAATGCCGTACACCATTGTTTTGGACCGAGCTCGGTGAAAGTAAAATTTTCGGAGTTGATTTGATTAAAGATGCCGAACAGAAAGTAAAGGTAATCCGTGAAAGTGTGAAGGCAGCCACAGATCGTCCGAAATCGTATGCGGACTTGAAACGAAAGGACATTGAATATCAGGTGGGAGATAAAGTGTTCCTTAAAGTTTCGCCTTGGAAAAAGGTACTCAGGTTTGGCCGTAAGGGCAAGTTGAGCCCGAGATTCATTGGGCCGTACGAGATCTCCGAACGAGTTGGTCCGGTTGCGTATAGATTGATTTTACCCCCTGAGCTTAAAAAGATTCACGACGTCTTTCATGTTTCGATGCTTCGACGCTATCGATCTGATCTATCGCATATAATTAGCCCATCAGAGGTTGAAATTCGAGCCGATATAAGTTATGAAGAAGAACCGATATGTATCCTAGCTCGTGAAGTGAAGGAGTTGCGAAACAAAAGGGTTCCGTTAGTGAAGGTGTTATGGCTCAAACATGGGATCGAGGAAGCTACTTGGGAAACCGAGAGCTCGATGAAAGAACGATACCCAAACCTATTTACCGGTAAGATTTTCGGGGACGAAAATTTCTTAAGTGGGGGAGAGTTGTAACAGCCCAAATTGACCCTAGTCGGGAAGTGGTTTCGGGACCACAAAACTGAGTCATAAAAATAATTAATTTCCATATTCTATGCTTATTATGTGTGTACATGAGTATGTGGAAGTTTCATTCTCCAATTTTTCCAATTGCATGAGAAATTATTAAATAGGGATCGATATGAGACATGGTGAAAATATGATAGGCTAATTTAAAATGGTCTATTAATGCATGTTGTGAAATGATGGGTTTGCATGTCAAATTACCCAAAATTTGAGCTAGTGGTTGGCCATGCTATGGGTGGAAACATGTTGGGAACATGTTGGCCTAGTGAAGTATGTAGGAAAAAAATAAAATAAGGAGTATGGGTAATAAAGAAAGGAAAAACAAAAAATGAGTGGTTGTTTCCCCCCTATTGCCGTGAGCTAAAGAAAGGAAAAGAAAAACTTGTTCATCCTTTTTCATCCTCTTTTGACCGAAATTCTAAGGGAGGAGGAAGGAGTTCTTGCTTCATGTTTGGTTTGGAAGAGAATTAGGAGGAAGTTTGGCCATGCATGTAACTAGATTGAGGTATGTTTGATATTATTCTTTGAGATTCATGTATATTTTAAGTTGTAAGTTTGAAATCTACCTAGCCATGGTTCAAACTTTGTTAAATGATGGAGATGATATTCGGCCATGCATGTTACATTCTTGGTTGGTATTTTGATGTTTGATGTTGTGGTGATGAGGCATGAAGATGAGTTAAGATTCGGCCTAGGTGGAGTTTGTGTTAATGCCATTGCATGCTAAATATGAAGCTTGTTAATGATGCATGTGATGGTGGATTGATGATTCTTGAATCTCTTTTTTTTTAGCATTTTGAGTGAGCACATATGTGCATTGGTTGCTAGATGGGGAAGAATCGGCTAGCAGTTGTGTGCTAAGGCCGAATATATTTTGTAGGTTAATGAGTATGCATGTGCTAAATTGATGGAAAGGAGAGATGCTTTACTAGTGTATAATGATATAAAGATTTAGAAATTATTTTTGGTTATGTATGTATATATTCGCATATGAGTAATATAGTGATGTTAATTGTTATGTTAATGGGCCTATAGGTCACATTGGATATTAACTTTGATCTCTATAATTGATCAAGTGGGTGATTAGTAAGGGTGATGCCGAATATACTAACATACATATGCATGTGTAATTGGATTGTAAATATTTAGCAAGGCGGTTAAACTAGTTGATTTATTGATTAAGCTCAAGGAGTTAAAGGAGGAGAATCGAGCAAAGGCAAAGAAAAGATCATCGAGTAGCCGAGTTGGAACCATCTTACCCAACACAAGTAAGTCATTAAGCATATCTTTGGTATTGATTTAAAGGATCGTAATACCTATACATTGTGTTTAATGAGATGAATGTATACAAATGTATATTTAAGTAGAGATGAAATTTGTCGAATGTAAAAAGGAAGTGAAGCCTATTGAGTGGCTAGTTTTCAGCACTAAGTGTGCGGGCAATAAGTGTTCACGGTCATGAGATTGGCACTAAGTGTGCGGGTTTAAATTGTACAGCACTAAGTGTGCGAGTTTA